>NC_137247.1:3429331-4029331 GCF_051294905.1 Botryllus schlosseri | reverse complement strand
ACTCTAGTACAGTGGTTCTCAACCTGGGGGGCGTGAAAGCATCTGAAAATGGGCGAAACCAAGCGGTCAACAGAGATTTTTTTCGCGCTCCGCGCGATTTACCTCCGATTCATGCGTGTTTCTCTCTATATATAGACATAATTGCATATTTTTAAATTCTCTCATCAGCAGTCATAACCTTCCATGTCATCAAACAATCTGTTGGGGTTGCTAGCATCCCGGTTGGATTTTGTGATATGGCGATCAAGGGCGGCGCGAAATTTTCACTATCATAAAGGAGGGCGTGTCTAAAAAAGGTTGAGAACCACTGCTCTAGTAGTTATGCAACGTGATAAAAGAAACTTGTCATATAATCCCCGAGAACATAGATAAGACTTATACGCAAAAGAATGTTCATGCTGAAAATTCTATGATATGGCCAATATCTCCTAATCTTTTTACTTGTTGAGTCCTACTCAGCTATACAGACACGAGTATTGTGAGATTAGACAAAAAGAATTGCCAGTATCGGAACGAAATGAAACGAAGTTCAAACTGGACTGCCACACCATTCTCGAATAGAAATTGTCGTTTTCGATTTTCTGCACCCCTAATGAACTCCGTTTTTAACAATGTTGACGGTTCGAATTCCATTTCTAAGAGTTATCCGGCAAATTAAATTTTTCAATGTTTGCGAGAGAATACCTGCATCCAATCATGCTAAACGAGATTTGAGAGCGTGTAACGCGATCACTCCAAATGAGACAATCTTTGTTTATGTGTCAACGCGATTACGAATAATTCCAAGTATATACGCAGCGACGTTACTCAAAAAGATTATGATGGGGTGAACAATGACACAACCACGCTTTCTTAATTGACATCAACATAATGCCTTTCCCCTGAATTATAACTAATTCTAATTCTGACTGGTGTGAACATGAATTTTTTTGAAATATGTTATCTGAACATAACCTTATATGACGCAGCACGACGTGACACAGTCAATTCCAAACACTCTACAAATCTATACAATGCTTGAGGTATATACTTTTTATATCACCAATGGCTTTCCAAAATAAGATCACGTCAGAGTGACTTAATTCAAAATGAGAACACTTGAGTTGAACAGCTCGTGCTGATCATCCATTTATATGTACATATGTACTTACATGTCTGCATTTTACATTCTAGTATTATCATTGATATTGAAAATTGGAGTGGCAATTATTATTTATGCCCATGTATGGCCTTTTGCGCGACTTTATTCTACGTGCTGTTGTTCTCATGGTGCTTCGACGACAATTTTAATTTACAATAGACTTGACTTATAATTTTTAGAAATATTCATAAAAATACGTATTTCATTGTTTGATTACGGAATAGTTGCCTTCAAGCATGAGATTTGAGAGAATGAAGCACAATCAGCCAAAAGGAGAGAAACTCCGTTTCTATTCGGTTTCGTGGATTTTCAAGTGCATGTGGTGCCGTTACCCTAAAAAATTATTGGAAGCGTTACTTTCACGCGTTCTTTATTGATTTGAAAATAATGCATTTACCGCGTGGCTGCATATTTCTCAATTCCTATATTATTTGGAGTCAGCAACAATAATAATGAGGTATGAGCAAGATGAACTATTATAACATACACAATGCGTTTTCAGTGGTTGATTATTTATAAATCATAATTGAATTCCTCACGATACACATCTATCAGTGTTGGGATGACTCGAGTCATGACTTGACTCGAGTCAGAATCGAGTCACCTTTTTCGTGTGACTTGACTTGACTTGACTCGGCGTATCAGAAATGTGCATTGACTCGTGACTCGGAGCAAAATCCACGAGTCAATTTCAAGTCATAAAGTAATCGGTGTCGATAAAAATCACTGTTTCTTGCATATGGTCGGATTGTTCGCAAAACGCTGGTGTGACCGTCAGAGCGACCAATCATTCAATGATCGTGCATTTTACTGAGCCTCCATTGTTCTCTAACAAATAAATTGACCGCGAACGAAGTGACCAAAGCTTACAGCATACGTTGTCGTAAACTAGTATAGTAAAGTAATTTTAGAGCAAAATGTCTATTTCTGTTCTCTGCTCTTACCTTCACGAAACCTCTTGTTTTATTGAAATTGAAATTGAATATAGTTTATAGAGTCCTCAACCATTGGCACAGGTTCGAATTGTATCATATCAATTTGTAAATGGGTAATGTATTGCATCTTATCAATTCTTTTCTCTATTTTGGCTGGTGAATATGACTTAGGCTATGCCATTACTTACGTAGTTTAGCAGTTCTATGTATATGTGAGCGATACAGCGCCTTCTTTTGTGTATATTCAACTCTATATTCGTTCATTGATTTAAAATCAATGACCACTCAACCTGTATGTCAGACAGCTAGCAAAATGCAATGACGTAATCATGCCTCGTACTTCGAGAGGGAAACTTGACTTGAATTTTGACTTGACTCGTGACTTGACTCGAGTCACCTCCAAAAATCGAGTAACTTGATTTGACTCGAGTCACCTTTGAAAATCGATGGACTTGACTTGACTCGAGTCAAAATGTGCAATGACTCGAAATGACTCGTGACTCGAAGGTAGTGACTTGATCCCAACACTGACATCTATACCATAATACATTTTTTACACGTTTTAGGGTGCTGATAAATAGTAATTGGTCTGCTTGAAATGGTATTTGAAAAAGGGATTAGAAGTTGTTGTTTTTTAAAACATTGGACTCGCATTAAATCTACTTTCATGAGAATAATATTTGCTAAAAGTATTTTGTCTTAAACATTATGCACTTCATCGAAAATATGTATTCTATCCCGTTCCAAATGCCTCATTTCTGTTTCTTCATTTTCGAAACAGAACCTCTCCCTCCCATGCAATGACTCATTTATTCTGGATCATAGCCGAACCCAATCCACACTTGGGAAAAATTAATTTATACAGCTGTGTACTTCCTAAATTTTCATAAAATATATGGAAACATAAATGAACCGTAACACTTGCAGAATACTGCGAAGCTATGGATCGCGAAAAATGGGCATGGTCCTGTGTCGCGATTTGCATCGGGGCATGGATAACACATTGTGCTGCCAGCAATTGTGCATTGAATGAAACCACCGAGGCTGATTTTGAAATCTTGGACGATGGTGAAACTTTCCAAATGGAGGTAACACAATTAATTCATCATCGTCATTTATTAAATTTGTTATCAAATCAACACAACAATATTACGTTAGAGTAGGTATTTCGGAGGTCGAGTTGGAAAAATTACCTTTCTTATAGTCAGCGCAGCAGTATATTTCCCGCATAGATTTTCAAATTACCCGATTTCTCATCCGATTTCATAAATTTTGTGAATAGTAAAAAATGTACTCTTTTCGGATCTCAAAATATGGTAACCCTAGTTAAAAAGAGAACAAAAATCGCTCCAGGTGCACAAATGGAAACCTGCACGTTGCACTAGTAGTATATTTCAACTGATCCGTAAGGAATCCAATTCTATACAGCCAAATCCTCTTAATTCGGTCCACTCACTTTTGGCCGCATTAGCGGAAAATCTATTGTTTGTTTCCCGGTAACGCGTAAAGGTAGGTAAGGCATTAAAACTATTGTACTGTTGCTTAAAAAAATGAGTTGCAGATGTGTTATACTGTAGCAATTTGCATTTATCACAAAAACGCACAAAGAGTTGGTCCATGGGGTTTAAACAAATCCGCATGATGCACTATCCAACTACGCATCCATGAAATAGGCCTACAATTTAAGCATGCTCCGATTGCTGACCAGTAATATAAGCGAATACACTATTTTAATTCGATTTAAATCAGTGTTTCTAACTAACTTCATTCGATTTAAATCTGTGTTTCTTAACCTTTTTTTATCGCGGGCCATAAAATTCTTTGGGTAAATGCGTCGACCCCTTAACCGTGCATTTAATGGAGCTGAAACTGAAGAAGTTCATTAATTGGTCTCTTATTGCATTGCTATCACGATGACCAGGGGCGTAGCAGCCACTTGGCGGGTATGGCTCTGCGCCGGAGGTGGCAGGCTCCACGGGGGCGGCAAAATGAGGCTACACCAGAGGAGGTCTCACACTCGAATGTGCTTGGCCCGCGGGCCAATTTCCTAGTTTTTGATGACGGCGCGGGCCGCAGCGTCAATAATAAGGATATTCAATGTATATTAATTTATTGAATGTATATTAATGTTTGGAACAGTATCTCGTCGGCCATCCGACAGTCGACGAGCATGTCCACATTCAAATCGAAACACAAGCAATTACTACTAAATAAGTACTAGTCCATCCCCAAGATTACCGGACCACGACTGACCTGTCGATATTGCTTTCCATGGCATGTCGCCCCATTTCTTAACGCTTCCTTTTTTCTATACTATCTTCTTTACTTTGCATTCAGTGTGCATGCCTCCTCTTTACATCGCCTAGGCCAATGTGGGTGTCCGATTCCATAGATTACTCCAAGTCGCTTCGACACCTTCCTATTTTTCATTGTATCGCATTTTTGTGGTGTATTAAATTGATAAAAATTGCTAATAAACCAATGATGATGATGAATTTCCAAGTTGGCCTTATTTGACGTGACTTTGCAGACAGGCATCCCATAAATATCCTGGAAATGTAATTTACTATTGTACTATTCACGCTTGATACCAAAAAAATCACATTTTCAAATAATTGCATAAATTTGTTTTTGTACTTGGCATAATTTTTTTTAATTAATGAGGCATAGACATCATGCGAGAGGATGCATCATAACATCGTAAAACTGCCGGGTTATAATATTACAGCTAGTGGACCTTTGACGTGCCACAACTTTATGTAGAATGTTTTAAAAACGACTGAAGATTGATTTGATATCAGAGCATTTGAGAGATGTAGCCAAATCCTGGTTTTGAAATAGTCGTGATAAATATAGACTATTGTTACTTTTATTGCCAACGTCAAATTAAATCAGCGTTAGATTCTGCCTTCGATTATTATTGAAACATATCAATAACAACTCAAATATAATCATTATTGAGCCATAGTAAGAGCATTGCTCCTTAACCTTTTTAGCGATCGTACCCTTTGTGCTTCCAATAAGTTTTCTCGTAGCCGCTGTCCATTTTCAACACAATTTTAGATGGTACCTATATTACAATCAGACAGCCCATTCACATAAAATTCGCGTGTGAAGAATTCATTGGTGTTACGTTACAGCTGTAGAGTGTACTACTACCTTAGTCGCCACCGATAATAACATGGATAAAGAGACCAAACAACACCCAGCATGTCACCAACTATTGTCATGACCTGATTATATAGCTATATACCCTACACAACGCAAGCTAAAACCTTTTGATATATTACTATTTCCCATGACAGTGTCATAGATTGTTGCGTCCGTAGGATTACCAATTAAGTCACCGTACCGAGTCGCAAGTCCTTCTCTGATTTTAACGTTTGACCTGACTCATCTCGAGTCATTTTTATTTAAACATTCAGTCACTCCAAAATCGAGTAATTTTGCGAGAAGGCCGCACCAAACCAAATCACAATTTTCATTCACAAATCATCAACGGGTCATGTTTTATCATCATGAACTAGAATTTTGACGCAATAACTGATCTTCTACCTCATGGTAGCTTTTAAAAGTGATGTGTTGGAAAGTAAAGTTTGTTGATATTCAAGTGATTGTTATAGTCGTGTCAGCGTGAACTTCAAGTTCCTATATCTAGAAAAGATATATGGCACTTGAATATATTGTTGAATACTTGAAATTCCCAAATGCCGTCGCGGGCCGCACCAAATGCTCTCGCGGGCCGCGTGTTTGAGACCTCTGGGCTACACAGTGCACACTGCACAGTGTACACAGCCTGCTAAAAGAAATCTTATTGGTAGTCCTATAGCTGGCGACGAGAGAGCTAAAATTTGATCAAACTGGTCTCAATTGAAAGCTAGCGTCGCACTGATTCCGAAAACACAAATCCAAATGTGAGCATGGCAATGGAACCACTCCGAAATAGCCATCAAGACCGATTGTTCCGAATAATCGGAGCGCCGCACCACAATGACCAATTGACCATGGTAACGGAAATTATATCCAGCGATTATATCAAGCCGCACCACAATGAACTTTGCCATGGTAATGGAAATTATATCAAGCGATTATTCGGAGAAATGCCGATGTTCAGACTTTGATGGCGATTTGGGGGAAGTTCCGTCTCCCTGACCAGCTTTTTAATTGTATTTCCGGAATCAGGGCAACAATAGCTTTCGATTAAGATCAGTATTGTTAAATCGAAGTTAGCGGGGGAGATAGCGTGGTGGTGACGACAAGTGCCTACCACCCAGTCGGCCCTGGTCGATTCTGGGTCGTAAGTTATTCTGGCATACCCTTCCCCTGCGTCGCCGTTCTTATGGCGACAAAAAAAGCCCAGAAAAAAGACCCGATAAAAGAGCGCACTCACAAGGAATGGAGAAAGACCAAAAGACCTCGGAATAGAGACTAACATCGAAAAAGGAACTGTGAATTGGGCTAGTGCCGTGAGGCCGAGGTGGATACCAGTTCAAGAGACCGCTGCTGTAAACGCAACTGGTCGTTCGGCATCCTCCTATCTGTTAATTACATAGCATTGTGTCTTATCACATTGTACATTGTGTGTGTCTTTGTTCAGATGACAATATAATATGAAATTATTGATTATTTATATAGATAAGAGGCTGGTGCGGAGTAGTGAAACCACGTTTGATCGTAATGCAACAGCGTTTGATGTTTTACAGTGGTCTATAGTTAAATCACATCACCTATACTTGATTCGACACCATATTTATGCTCGTCTCTGAAGCTTTGTCTGACCATTGGTGTTTCAATTGCGAGCTGTGAGAGGAGCTTCTCAAAGCTCAAACTGATAAAGTCTTATTTACGTTCTACCATGAATGATGATCGGCTATTAGCTCTATCCATTCTTTCTATAGAAAGAGACTACGTTCAAAAACTTGATTTTTAGAATATGGTCGATGATACCGCTGCGGCGAAAGCCCGGAAAGTTCAGTGATTTTGTTTTGTCTAAAACATTCGTTCACCATTTCTTTTCTTTATAATGTTTGGCCTTAAACGCTGAGACGGTGAGCTTTCGTTATTAAGCAATTAAAGACTTCTGAGACGCGGCATATTATTTGTAATTATTTTTATTGAAAAGATTGCTTGAAGATGAAACTATGTGGGTCTTATTGTCTCCTAAAATGTTACCGGATGAGGAACAAATGCATCAACAAACTCGCATCAAGTTAATTTATATACTGTATGATCGCCTTCTTTGAAGCAATCAATTTAAACCGCTCATCTAAAATTTGTCTTTTTCAGTACCTTGCGAATATCTCCAACACACGGTGCGCTGTCAAACGGCATGCTAACGTTACCGACAATTTCGTGCGGATGTTGATCCAATGTGAGTTCTTTTACATATATAAAATTATAGTTTTAAGACAGTATGGTTCCTAACCTTTTTTCCTGTTCCTTTGCCGAAGTCTTGCACCCCCAGATATTTCAAGGACGATAGTTTAAACATGAAGTAAGAGTTCGAAGTCGTTCGGTCTTTTCGTGTTGGGACTTCACTATTGGAAATAGCTTGAATCGTGACCGAGGACCGCTCGACTAATTAGCGCTGAAAACCTGGCACATCAATGCAAAAAGGCGTCAAACGCGAATCATATAACCAAGTAACAGCGCCGAATCCATCCATCGCTCGACATTTAATTGATGACCCGGGTTGTGCCCAAAACTATTACGACGATATGTTTTCTATTCTGTCCAGGGGCAGAACCACTTTCCATTTAGCGGCATTGGAATCGACGTTCATTAAACTGAACAATCCGGTCCTATGCCGACAGAAAGAATATTTGTATAACCTTAAGATTTCCACTATAGTTGCCGTTGTGCAGTTTTTGTGTGCCATACTATCAAACACCATTTCCTGTTCCTGTGTAATATCACATTTGCTACGTTAATCATATCATTGTGTGTCACGCTCTCATTATTGTTTTACTATAGATAACTAACCTACGGATAGATTCGCAACACGTGATTCACGGTCGAGTGATGCGAGGGTCGGCAGATTTGTTGTCGCTTTATAGCATGGAACGGCAACGTAATTGCTAATCCCATAGATCAGTTCAATCAGGTTTTTATCAATATTTTCATCATTTCCAAACATCACAAGACTGCGATGCAATGAAATGATAGGAAGGTGTCGAAACAACTTGGAGTAACCTTTGAGATCACAGACACCCCCCTTAGCCTAGGCGAAGTGAAGAAGAGGCATGCACAGTTGAACATGCTCGGTATTTCCAGTCTTGAGGGAATATTTATTAAAACTATTTCCTGAAAAAAAAATCTCAACATTTCTTACAGAGGTGCTGGATAATATATGAATTTTTCAAGATACTCGGGGATTGCTCCGCGGGCCGGATGAAATCGCGGGTCGTATGTTTGATATCACTGATTTTGAGGGTTCCAACCATCCCATATCGATATACGTCGGCTATATCGGGTGGTAATTGTCCGTAGGCTCCTACAACATGTTTTTTGGAAGTATTTACACAGTTACGGCATAATTTTGCAACTTAAAAGAAACGCAATTTTGTTTCTTTGGAAGGCCTCTGTTTAAAACACTGTTTAAAACGTTTTAAGCAAAGTGATTTCAAACACCGTTTGTTTTACATGCAACCCTAGTTACAAGTCACAACTCAGCAGAGATGAGCGGATTTGAAATTTCTATGTCCTAATCCAATCCAAATCCGAACCTTCAAATCCGAATCGAAATCCTAATCCATAACTTTTTCATATTTAAGTCCATGTCCAATCCAAAAATACTAATTTATGCAATGGAGGGATTCGAGAATTTTCTTTCACAACCAACGATTCACTTGATTCAAGATAACTTAGTAACCATAATTACATTATTAACTGATCTGAATAAAGTTTGTCGCCATTCGCCACACGAAATTTCAATCTCCCAGAAAATAGGTAAATCCAATCCAAATCCTAATCCGTTCTGAAAAAAATGTCTGAACCAAATCCAATCCAAATCCGACAAAATTTCACAAATCCTGTTTTTTCAAAACCTAATCCTAATCCATGCTCATCTCTGCAACTCAGTACCATCCTATATTAGTGGTTCTCAACCATTTTGACTTCGCGGCACCCTATGATAATGCAAAATAGTTCACGGCATACTATAGCACAGTGGCTCTCAATTTTTATGGCTTACGGCACCTGCAGACTACCAGAATACTTAGCAGCAACCACTGTCTACAGAGGTGGTCTCTGACGAAGTATAGTGACGAAGTACCTTTTCGGAGCACCCAAATAGGCTTTGCTCCACCTCAAAAAAGAAATTGCGGCATCTTCGATCTCTGCGGACATGTCACAAATACGTCTACTAATGGTATCATTGGACGAGGGAGTCGTTTTCAGTTCTCCCGTCGCTTTTATCCCAACACTTTTTTATAATTCTAGAGCAGAGGTCTCAAACTCAAATGTGCTCGCGGGCCATTTTCCTAGTTTTTGATGGCGCCGCGGGCCGCAGCATCAATATTAAGGATATTCGATGCATAATTTCCAAGTAGGCTGTATTTGACGGTACCTTGCAGACAGGTATTCCACAAACATCGTGGAAATGTAATTTATTATTGTACTATTCACGCTTGACACGAACAAAAATCACATTTTCAAATATTTGAATAAAATTGTTTTAGTGCCGGGCGATAGGATGCATCATGACATCGTAAAACTGTCGGGTTATAATACTGCAGCTAGTGAACCTTTGACGTGCCACAATATTCTGTAGAATATTTTAAAATATACTGAAGATTGATCTGATATCAGAGCATTTGAGCGATATAGCCTAATCCTGGTTTTGGTATAGTCGTGATAAGTATCGGCTATTGTTACTGTCATTGCCAAAGTCAAATTAAATCAGCGTTCGATTTTGTGTTAATTATTATTGGAACATATCAATAACAACTTGAATATAATCAATTTTGAGCCATAGTTATAGCATTGCTTCTTAACCTTTGTAACGATCGTACCCCTTGCGCTTCCAATAAGATTTCTTGTAGCCCCTATCCATTTTCAACAAAATGTCAGATGGTACTAAACTACTAATATTCAAATCAGAAAGCCCCTTCACATAAAATCGCGCGTACCGCGAAGACTATTTCCCAGTTGAATCAATTGGCCAATAAAATATTCCACAGCATATAAGCCTAACTTCACACAGCATCTCGTACACCCTGATGTGCAGGGTTGTAATGACTCGAGTCAAGATTTTCGGATGACTCGACTCGACTCGAGTCATTTTCTCAAAATACGGAAATGACTCGACTTGACTCGAGTCAATCTGTGTATTGACTCGACTTGGACTCGAGTCATTGCGCATGACTCGAAGCAAGTCATTGACTCGAGATTCAGACGGCCAAGACCGACATTTCATAGTAATTTCGAAGCCAACACACTTTCGGGATTTCGTTAGTTGGTACTGGTGCTTGAAAATGCAACCAGAAACTGCTAAAAGTGAGGAAAATTGATATAATATAAATGCGAACCATTCAATATCACCAAACAGAGTTATAAAAGGTGGGTTTAGGAAGACTTTAACTGGAAACTGAGCAGTCAACACAATGACTTGGACTCGGACTCGAGTCATAATACCATGACTCGGACTCGATCCTCTGTTCGCTGACTTGGACTCGGACTTGACTCCGTGGGAATTGAAAATGACTCGACTTGACTTGAGTCAAAAATATAAAAGTGAGAATGACTTGTGACTAGGAGCCTTGTGACTTGGTTACAACCCTGCTGATGTGATGCTTCGTATCCCGATGGGGTCTACGAGCCCTGGTCAAGAACCCCGGTAATAGAAATGTCCAATCGGCGAAGAATTCATTGAAGGTACAGCTGTAGAGCGTATTACTACCTTACTAACACCACCGATAATAACACGGATAGAGAGAACAAACAACACCCAGCATGTAGGCCTAGCCAACTATACGTCACGGGGGTCACAGAATACTAATACCAACTCAAGTTACGACACTTTGATGTATTACTATTTCCCATGACAATTTCGTAGATTGTGGCGTTAGGTAGGATTACCAAGTCATCATTTCGAGTCGCAAGTCTTCCTCTGGTTGTTACCGTTTGACCCGACTCAACTCGAGTCATTTATATTTAATCACCCAGCCAGTTTGAAATCGAGTAATTTTCCGAGAAGGTCGCCCCAAACGAAATCACAATTTTCATTCACGAATCATTAATGGGTCATGTTTTATCATCATGAACTAGAAATGTGACGTAATAGCTGATCTTCTACCGCATGGCAGCTTTTAAAAGTGATTCGATAGGTAAGTTTGTTGAGATTTCGGTGATTTTTATAGTAGTTTTAGCGTGAATTTTAAGTTCTTATTTGTAAAAAAGATATGTGGCACTTGAATATTTTGTTGAATACTTGAAATTCCAAAATGCCGTCGCGGGCCGCACAAAATGCTCTTGCGGGCCGCGTGTTTGAGACCTCTGTTCTAGAGCATGCCAAAAGAATCACTTTCTCTGCTTCCGTTGGAGGTTTTGTATTTTCAGCTACTATTACCTCTGCTACCACGTATAACTGGCCTGCTTCGATCTCATTTGAACTTCGGGCTGCGCTTTGATACTATTTTATAAGATTTGCTTGACAATAAACTCTGCCCACTACCGCATTGGCGATGTAATCAACCATCGCATCCATAAGGCCAGACACGATCTCCACTCACGAAAACGGAGCCGTAGAAGAGTGTTGTACGTATACGTGATGCGTTTGTTGATATACAATGTTCTTTACAATTCTCTACTAGTTGCTGACGATTACCCCTGACGAGTGTCAGCCGAAAATACTCGGGTTCATTTCAATATGAATATACTCTTCAATTGTATACGTGGATGCGAAACGCATAGCAATACCTCAATAGCTCTACCGGCAGCCACTCGCAGTTCAATTATAGGCTAGTTCCAACAAACCGGGATAATAACATTAGCGGCGGGGAAACTTGTTAACTGATATATTTTGATCAACTTTACTTCTTAATTATCAAATTCGTCGCCTGCACCGCAACGTTGCGATCCGAGCCTATACATGTTTTGACGGCAGTATGCCGGCACGCAACCTAGCAATCGCAATGTGGACGGCTGGCTAATGGCTATGTTTGTAGTTCGACTTTGTAAACGTGAGCATCACTTCCAAAGGAGTTCATTTCTCGATTGTGATTAGGAAGACAGTTAGGATTTGAAATTAACTGCATTGTCACACATCTCTGCTCTTCTCAGCGATCAATCATGGTATTGTGAAAAAAACTGTATTCAGCCTCCAAAGTACGCGGTATGTCGGGTAAACCGAATTCGCGGGGGATATTGATTACGGGCATAACTTTTCAAATGTGCAAACTTCAAATCGAGCCAGATTTAGGTTACTGATCGTTTGCTATGGATTAGAATTATTTTGCGCATAATTTCAAAATTACGAAGAAATCTCTCGCGGCACCCGTGCGAGACGTTAATGGCACACCGGTTGAGAACCACTGTCCTATATGATACAATGAAAAAATATTCTGAAGATTTAATTTTGTAGCTCTCAAATACAAATATATTTAGTTAATCAGTTTGGCCAAATGGCTTCAAAGCATCTTCAGTGTACAAAAGGCTCTCACTCTGAAAAGTGGTATAGTGCTTCTTTCATCGATTTCGACAGACTGTGCGCGGCGGGATAAAATACCTAGTTCGAAACATTTTGTGGAAAATAACCCAAGCTAGCGTGACAGGAGTATTTTAACGGGGAGTTGGCGATCTAACAGTATACTCAATTCATGTTACATGAATTATAATAAACCACTGCATTCATGGAAACATGTTGCGAACATTGTTGGCATATGCTTTCCGCACAGAGCTACGAAAAATTCCGAGATTTGACAGATTTTGTCGACTGTTTAATTGCAATGAGAACTCAGGGATATATAGAACTGTTGTTCTACTATATAATCATATGTCCCTAAACTGCACCATATACTGTGATGCTATTTTTCTTCAGCAACCCCCATACCGCCCCCGAGCCCAGCGCCCCCCATGTCGCCGCCTGAGCGTTTCTGCTCCTTCAAAATCCAAATTGTCCCTTGGGGGCGCTGGCGACCAGGTTCAGAAAAACCGTTTTAAAGACTCCGAGTGACTGGATTTGCAAATGAGTATGCTGCCAACTGAATTCTGTGTGATTTATCAAATTGTGAAGCTATTCAGGCCTACAAAACCATACATGGAGTGATTACTTCATGAATGTAACCGACTGCGATTACGATTACGATTACATGGAAAAGTAATCACGATTACTCACAATTATATTTATTTTGCTTCTTAGAACTTTTATTTCAAGAGATATATTGAATGATGATACAATGATTGCGATGAACAGGCCTCATGAGAGAACAATTTTCTATACTCATGTGACGCCATTTGCTTGCCATGCCACGATAAATTCTCTTTATTGTTCAAGAATGTTAAGTTTATATCATAGTCCCAGTACAAATAAAAAGTAATCGTTCTGTCACAAAGAAATCGATTGCGATGATGATTAATTTAAATGCTTTATTCGTCGTAATTGATTACGATTAGCATACTAATTCCGATTATCCAATGCCCGTACAAAACTACGCAAATTTCATAATGAGTTTGAGGATGAAATTTTCTATCAAAGTACTTTCATTGACACGGCCAATTGTGTTGTTTGAAGGTCATGCGATCCTGGAAAGATTTAAAGACGAGTATCCGACCGCAAATAAGACCCTAACGAGACTACAGCTAGGTCGCGCAAGAACTAGAGCAAGCACGAAGGCGAAAAGACTTCAAGGGGACATTGAACACGAAATAACAAAGGTATGCAAAATTATGAACTGAATATGATTGCGAAGGAAAGAGACAGGACAGTGGAACTCACCATGATATTTTGCATATCTTTACTAGAATGACTAAACACTTTGTATATACGTAGGTCTACTCCTGAGGTACGGGTCCGCATCTTAGATGGTGCGTGATTGATATGGGTTACCCTGTTCACACATATAAGCGTAAGCGTAAGCGGTGTCTTATAAAAAGCCTAGGAGTGGTTCGTGTCGGTAAACACGGAATAAAAAATAAAGAGGTCTGGTTATCAAACAAACAAACAAATATACATCAAACATATAGTCAAAGTATAGTCATCGTTGGTAAAAGTCAGGGTTGTAATGACTCGAGTCGCAATTTCTTGGTGATTCGACTTGAGTGAAGTCATTTTCCGTATGAATTGAGTCGACCTGTACTCGAGTCATTGCGAGTCATTGAGGGCCATAAACTCCTAGGAGCGAGGAAATTAGTATAATAATAATGCGAGGCCTTCGATATCACCCAAGCAAAGTGGCAATAAAGTGGGTTGACCACGATCTGAACTGGAAAGGGAGCAGTGAAAACATTGACTTGGACTCGGACTCGAGTCACGTCACTATGACTCGACCTCGACCCTCTGCTCGCCAACGTGGACTACTTGGACTTGAATTGAATGTAAATGAATGAATTGATAAATACGTTACAAGCTGCTAAATCAATTTAAATGTTGATGTTTCATTTCTATAATTAATGGACATAAAATTGACATAAGTAATTCTGATGTATATTGGTAAATATATTTACTGCTTAGGTACCGTGATACAAAAGCTATTTTGGCGTCATGAAAATTTCATTCATAAACAAGATGGGAACCTATCCGAACAGGTCTTCACGCGTTTCACCTTGTAGAAATTTCAATTGAACCACGCATGAATATCTAATATCAAAAAGGCAGCATTAATTGAAGTTTACAATATTACATTTGAATTGCATGGACTTATCGTAATTCCATTTAGGGGTGATTTTGATGTTTGAAGGTTTACCGTTCGCAACATTTGTTTTGAAGTTTTACAGGTCTGCTAGCTTAAAATGGTTGAAAACCACTGATGTAGAGCCCATGCACTTAGCCCATGCCTTAGCGGACCTTTAATCGTCAATTCCGGCTTTCATCTACCGAGTTTCCGGAGAAGCATCTCCGATAATTAGCATTTCACATAGTATATACTCATCTTCGCCCCGGCGAATATAGACCGCCATAGTAACATGTCTACATATCAATGTTACTTATGGCTTTCTTCAGAGATGTGGGAATGCTTTGGTCGTATGCTCACTGAAGGAGATTACCAAAAGCAGCAACTATTTGGATGGCGCTCGAAGAGACTTGTTGGAAATGCAAGACTTTTTCGAAAACATGAAAAAGAGTAAATTGATGGAGATTAATAGTATCCTATTCTTTAACATTCGAATACTCGTATACTGGTAATTTTCAGAAAAAAACTACAATTCGACGACTTGTGGTTTAGTCGTTTGCAATGATATCGAACACACCTGCACCTGAATCCAACTGATACCGGTATAATTGGATGACGATACGGACCCCAAGACTTTCGTGAACCGGATTTTGATGGCAGAAGAAATTGAACAAAATAAACTGTCACCAATATACATCAATAATGTGTCAACATTGACTTCTTCTGTTAGACATCATTTGCTGACCAGAGAAAATACATATGTCCACTATAGGAGGATGAATTGGTATACGCATCGCTGCTAATTATTTCGAAATATTGGTTGCGATAGCTCGACGCATCATGTTCTATCTAGTCGAATGCTTCAAAAGATACCATTTCCGGACGTGCTCAGTCTGCCGGAGACCGATAAACTCATGTTGCTATAGTCAACCCATAATGACTCGAGTCCAGTCGTATTTTAGTTGTCTCGACTCGACACGATTTGAGTGAATTTGTGTATTGACTGGTAATCGCGCCTGATTCCACTAAGTCACTTGACTCGAAGCATTCTAGATGACTTGATTCACTTATCGTGTATCACTAACGATACTTGAAAATAGGCCAAGAAACTGCCTTTTATCTGTTAAGAGAGAGAAAATTCAGTATGTTCTGATTGCGAGGCCTTCGACATCACCACGACATCAGTTTCCAGAAGTCGGTTGCACCTGACATGCCGCGATAACGAAAATTCATCATGAGGAGCTGGACTCGGACTCGAGTCTCAACACTGTGACTCGGACACGATCCGTTGCTACATGGATTGGACTCGGACTTGACTCGAATCAAAACCATAAAACTGAAATTGACTCGTGACTGGGAACCTCATACGACTTGGTCACAACGCTGGCATTAAAACACAGTGAATCCTGTCGTCACACGATTTCTATCAGGTCTGGTAAATAAATTACCCCACAATTCTACAATTAAAAATGCAATCTGCTACTAGAGAGCCAGGTAACAATATGGGGCAAATAGTGTTGTAAAACAAATGCAGTCATTTTATGATATGCAAGAAAAAGATGAAACAAAATCGTACTACGGCTGATGTTGCTGATGTTGAGTTTGTACTCGCCAGCGTAAAATTGGTAGGTAAAAACCACTGTCACACATCTCAGTAGTCCATAATACGTCAAAATCTGAAACATAAATCACAAATTTACTGAATATAGTGATAGTATGATACTTCACACCGAAAGGAAACTTGGACGAAGTATACAGCTGCTATAAAACAAGCCTGATTATCAGGTTATGCAGCAGAGCACTGCGCACAGGAAACCCATCAGCGTTTAAGCCCACACCTACAATGGTGGGTTCGATGAACTTACTCTGTCAATTCCGAAAAATATTCTATAGGTTGAAATCTCATATCCCATACTTACAAGTAATAATTTGAGATACAAGATCAATTCAGTTTCCACCCATGTAATCTGCAACCCTGAATTATACCCCGAAAGGTCAACTTTCTCGCTCAGCGTCCAAAATACAGTTTCACATTATCAATGGGATGACTAAAAAAAGAGGACAAAATCTGAAAAAAGAGGACATTTAGGCGTTCTCGGAGGACATTTTCAAAATCCTGAAAAAGGAGGAAACATCCTCCTAAAGGAGGACGTATGGTAACCCTAGTAAACAGGAACAGGAATCAATTTATTTTATAAATTAAAGACTTTTCCAATCATGTCATCCGAAAGGCACGGTCTGCGAGAAGCTTAGGCAGAATCAGTATTTAGCATTCACATGCAGGTAGAATTGAGGTGATTTAAACCAGCGGTGATGCCCACAATATGGGATAATTGATGATAGTTCATATGAAGATACGAGTTAATTCAACTGCTTCAAATAATAAGCTCAAAGATATAGAGATTGTTATGTTCGTTCATTTACGTTGGTATGATATGACTTATAGTTGTATAGGAATAGGAATTCGCGTCAATCCTTATTTCCTCGTGTGGCTTGCTTTGTGTTTATACCCTGTTTTCTGCAAAATGTCCTTCTTATTCTTATCTGCACACTTGATAAACTTCGTATAAGGTGCTCGACTGTAATTCTGCTGTCGAAGACTAAATACATTAAATTTTTATCGGATGTTCGTCGTATATGTAACAACTGGACCGCTTCGCCTAATGTAAACACAACACATATTGCAATTGTGTAAAAAGTATATCTCACTACGTTGCTGGATTTTATAATGCCACAATATTCAATAACATCTAAAATCTGGATCGATTCACATCCACGTCTCACACTTCCTAATTTGCATATTAGAACTTTTTATTTCGGCGTACTACCGCGAACATACGCAACGAACATACGAACACAACGAACCTACTGAAGGGGAAATTCGGGTTTAGTATTCTATTGGGTCCAAAATTCAAAAAGTTTATAACGCGCAAGGTATGTAAATTGCCTAAATTGGTTTGTATCAGCGGCTCCAAACCTTTTTCGACTCATCGCCCCGTTATCAAGCTCGACACAAATTTTCGCCCTTCAAATTTAAGGATCCGAAAAAGACGACACATAAACGGGAAAATTATTCACCCAACTCTGATCGCTGGGGAATTTGGGGTCATTTTTTCGAGCAGATGCTCGGAAAAATGATTGCCGAGTCTATTTTTCGTTGAAATGAGATGACCTTTTTTCGCGTCATATGCAGAATAAGCCGTCTTCACGGGTATATTGTGACCGTGTCAATTACAAATATATCACTCGACGTTAAACAATTTCGCCCCCTATCGACCCCCAGTCGCTCCCTTTGACATTTTCGCCCCATTGATTCTCAAAATCACCCAATGAGGTGAGGACCATTTCGCCCACGTTGGGAACCACCGGTTCATGCTGATAGCTCAAAATCAGAGGGTCAATTATGGTAATAGATCGAATCGACAACATAAAGTCCAGTCGGCGTAGCTAACGTAAACAATAATAATTATCATTAGAGCAAGTTTTACCAACTTTTGCAACTTTTTTCACAGCTCCCGGAAGCTTCCTAAACACCCAGAAGTTATGTAGTATGCTGTTTGGAGGAATCCTAGAGTGCAACTTTTTTCCATTTTTAACACGACCTTTTTCAACTTATCGATATTTCATGCAACTTTTTTCGATTTTTCATGAAAAGTTTTGCCAGAGTTTTTTTTTCGATTTTTCGTGCATCAAATTTTTACTGGCAATATTCGGCACTATATGTAAATAGATCACTTGATTATTTTACTGTCGTTATATTTGAATTCCTCTCTGATTTGACGTATATACGACATACGTATATTCAGGCTAGACCGCCGAAAACTATGTTTTCACTTGGTCAATGTTTCCAGGCTATTGATTTTGTTGAAGTCACCAATACTTAGTTTTTCTACAGTGCCTTGGATACGGATCGATTTAAGTATCTCATACCCTCATAATTTCAAGGAACTTATCCATAAATGTAACTTTGTAGTGGAACTTTTGTGAAAAATGAATGCAACTTTTAACTGCAACTTTTGTGAAAAATAAGTGAAACTATCGTCGGATTTGACTGCAACAAAAACTCACTTTAATTATTATTAATCCGTGCTGACTATGGTCATGACTCTGATCACGCCAATATCCTGTACTTCTGTTATTCTTTGACGGTGAGCTGTGACCACTTCAATTTCGCGTTTCAAGTAGTCTTAAGAGGATTATCGCCTAATAACATTACCAAAACCTCAATGTCGCCTGTGTTTATACGATCGACAAATTCTCTGGTCCTACTACGATCATGTTTTTTAAAACTCTTGTCCGACGACGGTCCAACTCCTAGTCAGTATTCTAGAAATGACCATGATCCTCTCAGAAGTATCCTCTCACGAGTATTACCCGTGCAGGTCTGAGCTTTGCAGAGAAACTGATGTCGGACAAATCTTATAATGACATCAAACCAATTTGTTTAATGATCAAGCCCCATTGTCGCCACCATATTTCTCGCTTATTACCTATAGTACTCAACACATCAAACTCGGACCAGTATAAAAACCATCACAGGAGATCGCTGGGAGCGCGAAGAAATATTTTTGTTGCAATATATTCAGCGTATATTGCATAATTAGTGATACCAGAACCTTGTCATATAATCTAGGAGAGCAAGAGAAGACGCGGATGTAAAATAATAATTATTGTACCCAAAATTCCATGATATGGCCTGCATCACGTATTCTTTTTATAAATTGAGGCCTACTCGGCTATACAAACATGAGTATTGTGGGACTCGGCAGAAGGAATTGCCCGTGTCGGAACGAAATAAAACGAATTTGAAACTGGACTGCCGCAGGAAGCGTCTCATAATTCCAGAATTACCTTTTAATCTTCTACACCCCCGATGAACTCTATCTATTGTTAACAATGTCTACGGTTTGAATTCCATTTCTAAGACTTTTTCAGGAAATTACATCTTTTCGTATTTACGGTGTGGAATTCCTGCATTCAGTCATGCTAAACGAGATTCGAGAGCATGTAACATGATCGTTTCAAACGAGACAATCTTTGTTTATGATTCAACTCGATTACGAGTAATTCCAAGTATACGCAGCGACGTTGCCCAAAAAGATTATGATGGGTTGGTCAATGACATTACCACGCGTACTTTTTCGATTCGAATTCGAAATATCAGGAATCGTGGCAACTCTTGTATAGTTCTGAATAGTGTGAACAAGAACTTTTGAAAATTATGCTATGTGAACACAACCCTGTATGACGTCACATGATGTGACATTGTCAATTCCGAACACTCTCCAAATGTATACAATGCTTCAGGCATTTATAAACTTTGTACAGTTATCACGATATCAATGGCGCGACTTAAGTGACGTAATCTCAAATTGGAACAATTTAGTTTCAACAGCTCGTGCTGGATCATCTAGTTACGTGTAAAAATTTACTAAGAGATTTAGTATTATTATGGATATTGGAAATTGTAGTAACGATTATTGTTTATTGTGTTTTTGTTTTTTATCCACGACGAATCCGTAATTATGATGTCACAGTGGATTGGCAAATGGACATATAGGGTAAATATGGTTCCTTCGTCTTAAATGGCCCCCAACCACTGTCAGAAACAAACTAAAAATAGCTTTGACCAGGACTACATTGTTACGCAGCATTTTTGCGGTCGGCGGTCGTAATCATCAGAACACCCATTCCAAACCAATGATCTGTATCTACATGCTGTAACTGTTGAACCGACGACGATTTCGAGGGTTCCCACCACCCCACATCGTATAAGTGAATTATATCGGGTGCAAATCGTCTGTAGGCTCATGGTACAAGTTTTTTTCAAATGTATTTAAACAATTATGGCATAATTATACAACATTTGAAAAATATTGTTTTTTGAAGCCATTTAAAAAAATACTGTTCAAAACATGTTTTATATAAAGGCTTTTAAAACACCATTCGTTTTAAATGCAACCGCATATGCAATACTATTATTTACGGGAAGTCAGTACAAGCTCATCAAAGACACGATTTGCAATAAGTTACCAAGTTTAACATTAAGAAAAGATCAAATTATTTTGTTTCGGTTGGGATCAGGCAATTGTCGGCTCAACTACCACCTACAGTAGATTGTATGTAATGATTCTCCTTATGTGAACAATGTTTGGTGCCCGTAACCGTCGATCATTATTTAATGAACTGTTTCAAGTATGTATACGGCAACGTGCAAATTTGTAACGCTATATTAAAAATGATAGTCTTTTTAATACAGTAGAATTATTGTCTAGTGAATGCATGTTAAACCATGCAATCCAATATGTCAAGGAAACACAGCACGATATTTAAAAGTTTATGTCTCTGAATTTCTAGTGCTTATGTTTCCGATTTTGTTGTGTAACTACATATCATTCGAATCTGCTCGTAAGCTTCTGCCGATGTTTTCTGTCATTCCAATATTTCTTGCATGATAAGTTTGTGCACCTTTTAAATGCATGCGATGGCGTGACGCAAAAGGCTTTAATGTGAAAAGCGTCACTATCTCTTATTTGTTTTCAACAATAATATTAATATTAGGCTACCTATAATTTCTTTCGTGCACTACAGTAATAGTTGACTACTTCAGCAACTTCTGAAGCATAATGGAATACTTTTCTGTTACAAATCTGACATGGCATGAACCATAACCATCCAATAGTACAGTGCTTTTCAACCTTTTTCGTCGTGGCACACCCATTTGACATTTACTCGAAACTCGTACACCCCTGAGTCCCTGACCACATAACTCACTGATTCCTAATCCAGCCTAATCCAGCCTAATCCAGGGGTGTTCAACCTCCTTGCTATTCACGGCCGTGCTTCGATTCCATTTAGCATACGGCCGTTTTCCGGTGGAGAGTCGTCATGGCCCATCTGGCTACTGGGAACTTCGCACCGTGGAGAGCCCTTGCGGTGTTCTGTACCATCACTGATTTCTTGAGATATACTTTGCGTTATAGAAGTTTGAAATTTTAGTAGCAGAACACCCCGCAGGCTTGCTATCTCTTCACCAAAATCGCGAGTATAAATGTTACGAAAAAGTAACTGGGTTGCCTTCGTAGTCGCGCGGGGCGCGAAAAAATCTTCGATTTGGAAAATTGATTTCGTCGATAATATTGGTTGTTTCATATATTACTGTCAAATGTTTATCCGGTCTTAGCCCACGTGATCAGATTAACCGATAAAACTGATGGACGGGCGTACGAGAAAAACTTTCATTCGTAAGACGCACACGATTCTTACTTCCGATATACTTTTTTTATGGGGTGGATCATTTTCCTTCGCGGTTCACATTTATACGGTGGGACTCCTATTACACTTTTAAATTAAAAACAAAAACTCCAAGTTACCCTGAATCACGCCAAGCGGTAATAAACTTTTTAGGTTTATAATCTCTTAAAGATTTGGGAACCAGCAATTCATTAATTCAAATTGCACATTGACGGTCCCTAACACACGCTAATTTATTTTGTGCTGAGGGCCGCATAATTAATAATTAACGGCGGCATGCAACGTCCGCAGGTTGGCCACCTCTTGCCTGTTGAAATAAGGATGAACTGAACAAGGCTGCAACGTATTTATAACGCTAAATATTAATCAGCTCGAGATTACCTGACCACCATCTAGCACAGTGGTTCTCAAACCCGGCGCCCCGAGACACCCTACCTATACGCCCCTGCATTTACGTACTGCGCTGTATATAAGCATCTCGCATAAAGTACTAATTAAATATTTCTGAGGTCAAGCGGTGATGATTTCCCTGAGAATCGTTGTAGCCAGATATCGCAAGCTGAACAAGTGAACATATGTCCATTCCATCAGCTTATACTCCAAAAGGAGCCAGTAAGTCCATTCCTAACGTTTAAATGACGAGGAAAAGCATTTGCCTGTGACAGGGGTGGCCAACCTGCGGCCGTAGAAGGGAATTTGTGCGGCTGTCGGCTCGAAATTCAATTAGTATGTGCGGGCGGCCGTCGACATGCAAATTGAATTTACGAATTGACTCCCGAATTTTTGGACGATATTAATTAACCTTGAAATTTTATTCGCGCTGCGCTTGATTCAATGCGACTTTAATTTTAATTTTAATATAGTAACGCCCTTTGCAAACTGACGATAAACAATCACCATGTATGACCTTGTGCGTTGTTCTGTTGGAATTCACGGCGTTTCGACGATTTGAATTTACAATAGGCCGGTATTCCTTATATCACGATTCCGTGCATACTTCGTTAGATTGTTGGATCTTACATTCTTGCCCCAAACCGGAATGGAACTAGTGTATAAATCCGCATTTGAACTGTACGAAAGTTCGAAATGCATTGTGTCCCCATCAGATATATATATACCCCTGTTAGTGCGCGGAAATGCAGAGCAAGCACGAAACAGTGAAAGAAACGAACTCAACCAACAATCCAGCTCAGTGTCGTGATGTTTCAACAAAAATTTACAAATCTCAGTATAATTCATTGTGTTCATTTTAGATGTGTAATGAATTTGCATTCCGCCCTTCATCGCAATGCAGGCAATGATATTAAGTAGAAATCCAGATAATTTCAATCAGAGATGTTTATGTTACTGGAACATCATGTTAAACTTCACAAAAACTATTCACAGAAAAACCTCCTCCTCTGAGTTATCAAGGTTCGCATAACGAACGAGAACCGAACCTTCGGACAGCTACCAAATTCTTACATTATTTGCAGAGATTACCAAAAATGAAGTTAACGGAAGATGAACTATTATATCCTATGCAATAGTATCTTTTGTCGTACGCAACAGCAATTAATTAACTATTTCAGCAACTCCTAAAGATATAATTGCATACTTTTCTGTTACAAATGTAACATATTGTGTATTTCGTACACGTTATAGAGCGCAGAATTCCCTGAAATAAAGCCTGAATCAGCCTGAAATGTAACGGAAACAGAGGTCCCGAATGTAATTTGACATATTTCTTATTGCGAAAATAATTTGCATTCGTGCTGAACACAAAGTCTTGAACGGGACTGCCGCATCTAACGATATACAATTATTACTGGTTGAAAACATGAAATCTATTGACGTACAGAGTCGATGCGTGTTTAAAAATGGGAAAAATTGCTATATACGCCTGTGCCTCTCAAATATATCAACCATAATACTTGCAGAAAACGTCGAAGCCATGGATCGAGAAAAATTGGCAATGTCCTGCGTAGCAATTTTTGCCAGCGTATGGATGAGCCATTCTGCTGCTAGCAATTGTAGATTGAACGACACCACCATACATCGTCTTAGGATCTTGTATGATGGAAGTTTCAGGATGAAGGTATCCAGAGAGACGAAAACTCGTTACGTATGCGTATATGCACATAAATTAATTTAAAGTAATCCGCAAGCAATCGAATACAATATATATCATTTATATAGTTGTGTATTATTCATCGTTTTAGAAATGAAACCCCCAAATCTGTAAATCTCAATTTCTAACCAACATGCATGTAGAGCAGTGATTCCCAACCGCGGCCCCCAGCTAGCCTTCTTGCGGCCCCCAGAAAATATTAAGAAATCTAGTTATGACAAAATATATCATTTATTTTTATAAAATACTCTTGATTGGCTTGGAGTCTGGAGTTTTTAATTAGGATTGCAGGAAAGTTTTGAGTAGACTTGTTATCGTTACGTCACTAGGTAAAGACAGGACCATATCTGCCGCACGCCAAACCCCAAATGGGGGGGGGGGAGCGAACTCGAATGGGGCATAAACTTATATCGTGAATTAGCATAGATTATACAGTATTTTTTTCTAAATTTACGCATCTTTTTCAAAAATTTTTCAGTCTAGGCGTGATTTCATGCTGCCAAATATCTTGATTTTTGTGTACTCATCCCCACAAAAAAATGCGTAAGATTTATAGAAATGGGCATTGGGCATATCGGCGTTGGCCATTACCGAGCCACGACCCACCAAGACATATTAAGTTTTAGGCCATGTGACATGCGACTCCAAGAAGTGTGTCAGAACGATCGGCGGCGGGAAAACCTTGGCCGAACAGGACTGCTCTTATGATGACCGAAACCTTCGTTACAAAATACTGCCTTGGCAATCTGAACCTCACGAGACAGGGAACAATTTTATTCCAGTGAAGAAATACCAATTTGAAATCGTGTGCGTCTTTTAGTTTAGAAGCCTACGTTTGAGCGATTCTATATTTTTTTAAATATAGCAGACAGGAGGTCACGAAATAACATGTTACGGAATCATACTAGCGGGCCCTACAGTTTCCAAGACACCTCACTCAGCTCTACCGGTTAATCTGATTACATGAGCAGCGAGGACCAGAAATTGATAGCAATATATATGTAATTCCCGATCATATTGACCGATTTTATCGTGAATTACCGAAAATTTTCGCGCTTAGCGCCGGCCCGCTTAACGATAAGTCTAGTTTCGCGGCAACAGCGAACAAGGTAATAGGGGTAGGTTTATAACCCTATGGGAGCCCAAGACCCAAGTTTTTTTTCTAGTGTCGCACTGATTCCAAAAATACGAAGTGAAATCTCGCCAGGGCAATAAAACTACTCTAAAATAGCCGCCAAATGTCGATTGTTCTGAATAATGGGAGCGCAGCAGCATAACGACCATAACAATGGCCAATGGCGTCGAGGGATTGATCGGAACACTGCCAATTTTCATATTTTGATGACTATTTTGGGTCCGTTTCATTGCCCTGGTATTCGTGCGGCCCCGACCGTACTCTGAAATTCTAAATTTGGCCCTAACACCGAAAAAGGTTGGGAACCACTGATGTAGAGTGTAGACCAGTGATTCCCAACCGCGGCCTCGAGGACCGCATGCGGCCCCCAGCTAGCCTTCTTGCGGCCCCCACAAACATATTGAGAAATCGATTTATGAAAAAAAATTATATTTATAAAATACTCTTGCTTGGCTTGGAGTCTGGAGTTTTCAATTAGGATTGCAGGAGAGTTGTGAGTAGACTGCTAAGATTACGTCACTGCTGTTTCAATGCAATTTTCCCTAATTTTGCAGTTGAACGAGCAGTTTCTATAGATATAGGTATAGATATAGGTATTGACAGGACCGTAACTGCCGCACCCCAAGCCCCCCAATTGGGGAGAGCGAGCTCGAAGGGAGCCAAAAATTATTTAGTGAAAAAGCATAGATATAGAGTATTTTATGAAATTTTATGCAACTTTTTTAAAACTTTTTCGCGCTAGGCGCGATTTCAAGTTTCCAAGTAGCCTACCTTAATTATTGGGTACTGTTCCACCAAGGTAAAATACGCAAGATTTTTAGAAGTGGGCATATCGGCGTTGGCCATTACCGCGCCACGACGCACGAAGAGAGAAGACATATATAGTTTTAGGCCATGTAACATGCGACTCCAAGAAGTGTGCCAGAACGATCGGCAGCGAGAAAACCTTGGCCGAAAAGGACTGCTCTTACGCTGACCGAAAACTTCGTTATGTATATACAAAATACATATAGGTATAATTGACCATAGGCACCTAAATGACTGGCGCCGAATGTTCCTGTCTTGGCAATCTGAACCACACGAGACAAATAGGCTACCATCCCGCAGGGAAGAATTATATGCCAGTGAAGAACTACCAATTTGAAATCGTGTGCATCTTTTAGTTAAGTACGTTTGGGTGATTCCATATTTTTTGATATAGCAGACTGGAGGTCACGAAATAACATTATGTAACGAAGTCGTACCAACGGGTCCGCCCGTCCTAATATGTTTAATTATTATTTACGGGCCGAACAACGGGACGGGGGGGGGGGGTTATCACCCTATGGGAGCTGAAGACCTAAGTGTTTTGGGTGGCTGCTTCGTTCCTGCCAACGGGTATACGCCCGAAGATGTTTAGTTATTGTTGAGTGGTCCTACCTTTTCAAACACAACTCACTCGGCTCTACCGGTCAATCTGATTACGTGAGCAGAGAGAGGATAAAAATCAATACCAATATATATGTGATTCCCCATTATATTGACCGATTCAATCATGAATTATAGAATTTTTTCGCGCTTTGCACGATTAGTCGAGAGAAGCTGCCTAAAACGGACACCCGATATAAAAGATAAATAGCGGTTAACAGCCATCTAGCCTGAGGGGGGTCTGGGGGCTTCGAAGTTCGATTTATCACCCTATGGGGGGCCCAACAGCAACGTTTTTGGGGGCCCTGACGAAGTGCTGTTACGGCCCTGGGTATTGATAACTACTTTACGGATAGAGGTGCAACAAGTGACGCCGAGATGCATAATGCTTAGCCGGCAAAAAGCAGCATAATTGGTAGTCCTATAGCTCGCGACCCAAGCGTCCGAATAATTTGATATGTCGGTGTTTATCGAAAGCAAGTGTCGCACTGATTCCAAAAATACGAATTGAAATCTCGCCAGGGCGATAAAACTGCTTCTAAATAGCCAGCTAAGGTTGATTGTTCCGAACAACGGGAGCGCGGCAACACAATGGCCAATGGCGTCAAGCGAATGATCGTAATAATGCCAATTTTCATATTTTGGTGACTATTTCATTGCCCTGGTATTCGTGCGGCCCCGACCGTACTCTGAAATTCTAAATTTGGCCCTGCCACCGAAAAAGGTTGGGAACCACTGGTCTAGACTGTAGACGAGTGGTTCATAGAGGTACCCGGAGGCAGGACCGTAACTGCCGCATCCCAAACTCCCAATTTGGGGGCGAGATCGAAGGGGGCCAAACATTATTTCGTGAATTAACATAAATTTTATATATTTTTGAAAATTGATGAAATTGCTTCAAAATTACTTCGCGCTGCGTGCGAGTTAATGTTGCCAATTTTCTTGATTATTGGGTACTCTTCCCCGAGAAAAATACGCATGATTTATAGAAATGGGAATTTCGGTGTCGCAGATTATCGCGCCACGACGCACCAAGACATATGAAGTTTTAGGCCATGTAACATGCCACTCCGAGACATGTGCCGGGGCCATCGGCAGCGAGAAAATCTTGGCCGAAAAGAACTGCCCTTATGCTGACCGAAAACTTCGATATATATATATATATATTTATATATAAAATAAATATGTTTAATTGTCCATATGCGCTAACTGATGTTTCTGTCCTGGCAATCTGAATCCCACAAAATAAACGCCATCCCACAGTGAAGAAATTTGAAATTTGAAATCGTGTGCGTCTTTTAGTTTAGCACGTTTTGGCGATTTTATTATCTTTTGACATGGCAGACAGGAGGTCACGAAATAACTTCATGTAACAAAGTCAATATACCAACGGGTTTGATCGAAGCTGTTTAATTGTTATTTACGGCCCCTACAATTGCCAAGACACCTCACTCAGCTCTACCGGTAAATCTGATTACGTCAGCAGCGAGAAGATAAAAAATTGATAGCAATGTAGATGCAATCCCGATCATATTAACCGATTCAATCATGAATTATAGAAAATTTCCGCTCTTTGCGTGTCCAGGCGAAGTAAGTTGGCTCAATAAATAGTACAACAGATGTCGCTGATAATAGCGCCAAAAACGAATAGGCTGGTGGGCGGAATGTTGCATATTGTGGTATATGGTATTTATCACCGTATGGGGGCCCAAGATCAACATTTTGGGGGGCTTACGAAGTGCTGTTTCGGTCCTGCCTGGAGGGTTTGTTCTTAGGGCCGTACGCCAGCCTTAGGGGTCCCTGGAGGTCACGACACACACAGTTATCTCGAACATATGATTCGTGATGATAGGCCAGTCTCGACCATCATTGATTGCAGGTAATTAGGCCCGATCGGTTTCGTCGATTTTTGACTGTTGTGGTGGCACGTCCTGTACAGTGGCGTACGCGGATATGTTGGTGTTCGGAATCGAATTCCCGTTCTACAACCCTTCGAGTTTTAATTTAAATTTTACTATGTACAGTCGACTCCGCTTAAATCGGCCAACTGAATATCGGCCTAATTATGCGGAGAAAAAACTTTTGTCCGAATAATCGCAAAATCTATTAACTGTTTCCTGGCCATGCTGCGTAAAGACAAGCAAGGAATTAAAACTACTGTACTGTTTCGTAATAAATGAATTGCACCTGTGTTATACTGTAGCAATTGGCATTTATCTCATAAAACGCACAAGGAGTTGGAAAAGGGGTTCAAGCAAATCCACATGATGCAATACATCATCGCGATAGACCTACAATTAAATCCTGCTCCAATTGTTGACCAGTAATACAAACGAAAACATTATTCCTAACTATCTTCATTCGATTTCAATTAATGTTTCTTGACCTTTTTCTATCGCGGTTAAAAATAGTTCATTATTTATTAGGGATGGTGTGAACGCGAGGTTCACGTTCGTGTTCTGTGTGTGAACCTCGGAAATTTAGAGGTTCGCGTTCACAACAGAACCTCGGTAGGTTCTGCACTGTGAACCTTTTTCATAGATTACAATTTTCACTTCATTGTAACATCTTTGGTTCAAATTTATTATATTTCAACTGCGGGCCACTCTATGTATGGCGCTGGCAGCATTAAAAATCAACACTAAACGAACATGCACCTTGACAATCTCAAAAGTTTTACTTGCTTTGTTACAATAGTTTGCTCGAAATATCCAGCTTTCCGTTTGTGGATATTTAGTGACACTCTGCTGTGAGCTTGAGCCGCAATCACACAACATCACGAGCCGAATACGTGGTCAGCGAATGATGCTTATTCAACCAATCAATGAGATTGATATCGTTTTCTGATGCAAAAAATCTAGCAGGCGTACGGGGTCAATCTTGAATTCATATCTTTACTGTACCATTAAAACCAAATCCGTGCGATTGAGGTGTTGGCTACTGCAGTAGAACTTGTTAATGGGGTAATATCTGTAGCAAGTATAGAAACCCGTTTTACACTCTGCTCAATATCAATGTAGCAATACCCAGACGCCGAATACATTGTCCGGTCTGGCCTAGACCTTCAAGGCGTAAGCTTATATTTCTTCGTATGTCCTCGTCGAAATTGTTGGCAAAGCGACGGAAGATATTGATTTTATGGGAGTAATATATCCTTTGATTGCCTCAGTTGATACATTTAGCGGCGTTTAAAACACCAATATGTACTTCAGCATTGTGGCCTTATGTGGCCAGAGTCGTCGCTAGATATCATGTACATTAATATAGGTCATCGCTTCATTGAAAGATAAAGATGAAATTAGCAAAATGACGTCACGTGACGTCACGAGGTTCACGTTCGTGTTCACACAGAACCTTTCAAAAAGGTTCGCGTTCACACGAACCTGAACCTTTCAGAGGTTCACACCATCCCTATTATTTATATTTTGGTCTCTTATTGCATTTCTATCAAGTCCAGCTGTCGCCTAAAATGCAGCCGGATGAGAAAAAATGACTCAAAGACGTAAGTCAAAGACAGGGGCCGATGTTATAAAAGAACAAAGTACAGTTTCATTGTTGCATATTCGGAGTTGGCCTTTCATTAACGCCTTAGAGAGCTATAGTACGTGGGTCCCGAGAGGTTCATGATAACCAGATATATATCATACAACAGTGTCGGTTGAGAGGTCCGGGGGCGCAGATCACTGTGAGTAGTCATTGGATGGTTGGATGGTCTCACAGGTCACACCAGCGCATCTCGAACAATGCGAACATTCACAGGATAGAATGATTTAGTCGACAGCGATTACTTAGTTACTTGAAAGTGAGTCGTAAATTTTGCTCTAAGTCACGAGTTAATCCGTACTTCTGAAACGCCGAGTCAAGTCATGTCAAATTATTATTATTGCTATGTGAATCGAGTGAAGTCAAGTCATACGACAAAGTTGACTGAAGTCATCCAAACACTGGACAGTGTTTAGCCTGGCACAACAGATGTTATGATATAGCAGATTTGCATGCAGGAACCTGATCATAATCAGTCAATCACATAATGTGTCGACAGACTGCTGCGCCGTGGCTCGTTTTTCTAATTATTTGTTGCAAATATCACGAAGTAAAGCAAATATATTTTTTGGTTTTTAGTCAACATCAACAAGCTCGCACCATGTTAATATACATGCTGTATGATCGCCTTCTTTGAAGCAAACAATTTAGACCTCTCATCTAAAATTTGTCTCTTCCAGTACCTTGCAAATATCCCTACCGCACGGTGCGTGGACAAACGGCACGCTAACGTTAACGATAATCTCGTGTGCATGTTGATCCAATGTAAGCTCCTTTACATATATATAAAATTATAGTTTTAAAGTCTCTAAGTTACTGGATTTGCAATCGGTATGATGCCAACTGGATCCTGTGTGATTTATGAATTTGACGTGCTCTGAAGTACGTTAGAGGCCTACAAAACAGACATGGAGTGATTACTTCATGAATGAATCCGATTGCGATTACGGCTGCATTAAAAATCTGGAAGTAGTCGATTACGATTACATGGAAAAGAAATCACGAATACTCACGAATACATTTATTTTGCTTCTTAGAACTTATATTTGAAGATATGTTGGATGATAATATAACGATTGCGACGAGCAGGCCTCATGAGAGAACAATTTTCTATTGAAATCTCACGTCATTTGCTTGTTACGTCACCATAAATCCTCTTTCTTAATGAAGAATGTTCATTTACTCCCTGTACAAATAAAAAGTAATCGTTCTTTCACAAAGAAATCGAATCGATATGTGAAATAGTCGATTGCGATTATTTCAGATTACATTGGAATATAATCGATTGCGATTACGATTACTTGAAAATGCTTCAATCGTCGTAATCGATTACGAATACTAATCCCGATTATTCCATGCCCGTATACAACTACGCAAATTTCATAATCATATTGACTGGGGATGAAATTTTCAATCAAAGTAATTCTAATGAAACGGCGAATTGTGATGTTTTGAAGGTCATGTGATCCTGGAAAGATTTAAAGACGAATACCCAAACGCAAATAATACGTCCACGAGATTCGAGCTAGAGAACGTGAATAGACTTCAACAGGACATTGAATACGAAATAAGAAAGGTACGCAAAATATGAACTGAACATGATTGCGAAGGAAAGAGACAGGACAGTGGATACTCACCACCTGCCTATCCTTATAATTCATGACTAGACACTTTGGCTATCTACGTATTCCTGATTTAAGGGTAGGCATCTTAGCTGGTGAGTGATTGATATGGGACAAACATATATTCAATAATCCTTGGTAAAGGTCAGGGTTACAATTATTCGAGTCACGATTTATTGGTGATTAGTAGGGCCAGTTTTTGCAACTTTTGCAACTTTTTTGTACAGCTTCCGGCAGCTTCCTAAATACTCGTAAGATATGTAGAATGCTGTTGCAAGCTGTATGAAGGAATCTTATAGTGCAACTTTTTGCAACGTTTGTCCATTTTTTCCTTGCAACTTTTTGCGACATTTTGCAACTTTCTCGATTTTTCATGAAAGTATTTTCGATTTTGGTGAAATACACGGCCAAATTCGACTGAAAACCGTAAATCAGCACCAAAGTCACGCTTTTACGGGTATTTCGGGAGCTGAGCCGGAAAATTTACCATTTTTTTTAGTCAAACTGGGAAGATGACCTATTTTTATTTTTTAATCAACCGAGCAAAATGTGGTCAAAATGCAACTATTTTCAAAAATAAATGCAACTTTCCACAGATTTAACTGCAACAAAAACTTGCCCTAGTGATTAGACTTGACTCAAGTTATTTCTCGTATACATTGACTCGACTTGCAGGGGAGACCGGGGACTAATGCAACTACGGCCAAATGTTACAATCGACGTCACCGCTAGAAGGTTGAAGAAATGGCCTTGATATTTCGAGTGCGCATGTAGTTGTTGTGTTTCCTAACATAACCCCGGAATAATTTGGAAAAAACGAAATTTTGGACACTTGAGTAAATATTTTCTCGTCTGGAATAATTTGTTTAGGATAATAATACTTGGTTACAACGTAATATATCTAGCTGGAACAATGTTACCATTGTCTACAGTGATGATAGGAAAACTAGGACCTTATTCGCCGGGAAAGTTCCATACTGAGACAGTAATCATCGTCGAGCGTGTAACTGGCAATGGTATTAAGACCCTTTTACTTTCGCCCCATTACAATATCTTCTCAGTGCTGAATATCTTTGTTCATATATTGGTATAACCCAATTATCTACTATAGCTGAATCTTGCAACAGCCAGAAGTTCCATATTTGAACAGATACCAATTCTAAGATGATCATATCTGTCGGAACGGCCATATACGAATGTGGTTATGTGAGTCTTGGGCTTCGGTTATTTCCTTGATCCTACCACCCTTTTTCACGTTGATTGAATTTTGGTGTGTCGATTTCAATGGTCATTTACGAACTTGTCCATGATTGAATCCTTACCCCCTGACTTTGAGCATGTAACACACACATTTTTTCATTTAATGCGAACAATTTATTTTGATTTTGAACAGATCAGATGAATGCGTTGCTGAGATAGCGTAGTGGTAAAATCTGCAGCTGCAGCTGCAACACCAATGGGTCGCCAGTTCGAGTTCGACCGAGGTCGACTCCAGAATTCCCATCTAAATTTTGAGGATTATCCAGGCTCCTCCTCGTCAACTCATCCGTGTGAGTGGTGTCTTATAAAAGCACAGAAATGGGCCGTGCTACAAGTGGGCAGATACGGAATAAAAATGAAGAATATCGGCCTGGTGTGAATGACCATAGTAGTCAACAAACACCATGAACACACCACAAACAAACAACAGTTGAATGAATGCCATTAGCTTTGACGCTGACGAATGTTGTGTCCTCGTTTTACTAAACCAGAGTCGGCCCATTGAACCAAGATGTTTTAGCCGGGTCGGTTTCACACCTTCGCAAGTGACCGAATGCCCAACCTATTTTGCACGCTGAACAACAACACCTTGGTAGTAGAGGCCGAATATATGTTAGGAGATGATGGAATGAATGTGTTTCTTGTATACTTTGAGCTCACGAAGAAGGCATGTATCACCCATACTGTATTCAGATGCCGAAAATGCGATGTGGCATAGCCTGGCAGCGTTCATACTTTCATTTCTTTAGTTTAAAGCCATAATACAATTTGTGTTCCCGTTTTCGTTCATTTCGTATGTTTTAGTTATAAGTAACACTGTTATGATGGCCATTTATACATAACCACTATGCCAGAACAACTTCAAGATGTGCTGCTAGATGAAATAGACTAGGATGGATGTGATATGTTCATAAAAAAACCTGAGCCACAATTTTAGTGGTATATATGAGCGATCAGAGTAAAAAAGGTCGTCGGCGCTCGGTACTATGCCATTCGCCACCACCTATATTTGTATAAATTAAGGTTACCATACGTCCTCTTTTAAGAGGATTTGTCGTCTTTTTTGACTTTTTTGAAAGTGTCCTCGGAGGACGCCCTTTTCTCCTCTTTTCTGAAAATTTAGGTCACATTTAGAGCAAAATGCGAGTGATATGCCGTAAATTAGCACAGAAGTGACGCTCCGGCGGGTATTTCGGAGTGATAAACGGTGATCTGAGCTCTGAGCGAGAAGTTGACTTTTTTTTGTTTTAGTCGACCGATCACAAAGTGGAAAAAATTCACCGATTTTTGAGAATTCTTCTCCGGTTTTGCAAGTCTCAAATTTCTGAAAAAGTTTCCTCTTTTTAGATTTCCAAAATATGGTAAGCCTAGTATAAATAAATTTCCGACACTTGTTCATATTCTAATCAAAGGCTTGGATTTTCAAGACACGGCCACGTATTTAAAGAAACGCAGCTTCAGAATTCGCTACATTCTACCCAATTTCCACATAAATAGTGTGACGGTAATTTGTTGCTGTTTGTTACTAGCTTGCAGCTTGTTTTTGTTTTTGGGGTATTCATGGCGTTTGTCGACTACTATGGTCATTACCACCAGGCCGATATTCTTTGTATTTTCCGTAACTGCCGACTTATAGCACGGCCCACCTCTAGGCTTTTGCAAGACACCGCTGACGCGGACGAGGTGGCGAGGAGGAGCCTAGGTAAACCTCCAACACTTAGGTATCGGAATTCGGAAGTCAACCTCGGTCGGACTCGAACCCGCACCCATTGGTGTTGCAGCCGCGGATTACACCACTGCGCTATCTCGCCACTGCTAGCTTGCAGCTAATATTCGCAAAACACAGATCACGGCTGCACGATAATTGATCTAAATTTGAACTAAAACTTAGGGTTCCGCGGGGTGCCTGACGGTCCATCCGGGGTCCTCGAAGACAAAGGTTGAAAACCACTGAATTAGATAATGAAAAGTGCTCACCACCAAAGGCGGTCAGCACCGAAGTACTTATTTGGAGTATACTCAAATAGTATTCCCCCTCTTGCACTACTTCCACCGGCGGTCGTATTTTTGGTACTTTCAGTTCTACTCAACCACTTACCTTTTAGACTTTGGGTGTTGTAAAGTAGACAATGGTTTTGGGATAGGTTCCCATCATGTTTATGAATGAAATTTTTGTAACGGTGAAATAGCTTTTCTATCACGGTAACTAACTATATTTCCGGGTATCTATTAGAATTATATATTTCAAGTCCAAAACGTAAGAGGTTGGACACTTGTCCATTAATTATAGAAATTAAACCTCTATATTTAAATAGATTTATAAGTTTGGAATATATTTTTCTGCGTGGTGTCGCAATAGAGCAGTGGTTTTCAACCGGTGTTCCGCGTCATATTAGTGTGCCGATTGGACTGTTTAGGGGTGCTGCTTGAAAATGTGGTAAATAAGATCCACGTATGACAAGTAATCCAAATTATGACCAAGTGATTGTCGGTGGTTCTATTCTTTTTACCCGCTCAGCACACACAATTGTAATGCGATGTAATCAATAGATGTGAGGATGTCGAAACGACCTAATACGGTGCCTCTGTCTGGCACCCTCTTCAGCCTAATGCCTGATATGACAGTATTGGATCCTTATCATTCTTTTTAAAGCTTTCCCGAACTCTTCCGTATTCTTCCTTCAATCGTCCTAGATATGTTCTTTTTCTGTGCTTCACGAAGGCGACATTCCGAGCACAGCGACGTAGCAACGCCATATCCAATAATTACCACCCCACGTAATTCTTCACTCATCTTGGTCCCTCGAATATAGACTGCTAGTAACACGTTTAATATAAATGTGATATACGCTTCTCTCCAGAGATGCGGGCATACTTTGGCCATATGCTCAATCGAGGAGATTACCGAGCGCAGTACCACTTCAGAAGACGCCCGAGAAGACTTGCTGCGGATGCAAGACTTTTTCGAGCACATCAGATCCAGTAAATTGATTGACGTTGATAGCATATCCCATTGATCAACACCCTCAAAATTGTATGCAGGTTCTTTTCAGAACGTAGTTATAATTCGTCTGACGTTTGTCATGGGGTTGTCGTTTGCACTGATGTCGAAGACGGAGCTTGCACCTGAATCCAACCGATGCCGGTATAATTCGACGACGATATGGACTTTCGAACCGGAATTTGATGGCAGAAGAAATTGAACACAATAAATGGTCGCCAATATACGCAATATTGTGTCAAAGTTAACATCTTCTGTCACATATTATTTGCGAACCAGACAAATTACAGAAGAGGAGCTGCTATAGGCCCCGCCGTTAATTCATTCAAAATATTGGTTGCGATAGCTCGACTCATTATGTGCCGTCTCTAGTCGAATGCTTCAAAAGATACAATTTTCGGACCTGCACAGACTGCTACACGCCGATAAACTTATCTTTTTAGTGAACATAGCGATGCAATGACTCGAGTCATATGACTCAACTCCAGTCGCATATTAGTTAGGCTTACCATATGTCCTCTTTTAAGAGGATTTGTCCTCTTTTTTGACTTTTTTGAAAGTGTCCTCGGAGGACGCCCTTTTGTCCTCTTTTTTGAGATTTTGTCCTCTTTTTTGAAAATTGAGGTCAGATATAGAGGAAATTGCGAGTGATATGCCGCAAAATAGCGCAGAAGTGAAGCTCCGGCGGGTAATTCGGATGAAAAGCGGTGATTTCAGCTCTGAGCGAAATGAAGACCTTTTTTTTTTAGTCATCCACCTGGCAATGTAGAGTAAAAAACGTTATTTTGAGATCTGAGCGGAAGTGAAGACCTTTTTTTTTTTTTTTTTTTTTTTTTTTTTAGTCAACCGACCGCAAAGTGGGAAAAATTCACCTGTTTTTGGGAATTCTACTCCGGTTTTGTATCTTGCAAATTTCTGAAAAAGTGTCCTCTTTTTGCATATTCAAAATATGGTAAGCCTAATATTAGTTGACTTGACTTGAGTCATTTTATAAAAAAAATGTAAACTGATTTGAGTCAATTTGTGTATTGACTCCTCATTGCGCATGATTCGATCAAGGCACTTGACTCAAGACATTCTTGCAAACAACGTACCGCAACAACGGTCACAATTTGACTTCTGATCGCGCGTAATTTCCTGCAACCAATAACGGCAAAGACTGGACGTGTTTCATTGACTTCAACAGCTATTGAAGTACAATAATACGTTAATAATATCATGGAATACTGTTTCGGTCTCCATACTTCCAACTTGAAGTTACCATTAAATACGAATAATCCTTGCACCGGTGGATAAATACGCGTTTATTGTATCGATTTAGGAAAGCGGCCCGCAAAGTACTTCATTTCCCAATATCCAGCCCACCGACTGGAGAAGTTGCCTGCCCCGGCTAAGCGAAGGTGGCTAAGAACCACTGATATGCACTATCACGATAGGATATGCGTAAACTCTAAATTCAAGACGCGCAGTTAGACACCACATGTGTTCGCCACTATTGTGATTAACAATGCACAATCGGTATCTAACTCAACATCTAGAATTCATTATGCATTGTCAAACACAATATTGGAGAACACATAATATCTGCTGAAATGTGGTGTCTAACTGCACGCATTGAATTTAGAATGACGTACCACGAGCTCTCCTTAACTTTATTTCATCTGAACTGACCGTGTTTTTTCGGGTTCCGACGCGATATGTGTACCTACCTGGTCGCTTAGATTTTGGAAACTTGGTGGAGACAACTTAGATTAAGCCGGAAGCTTGATACTCGAATAGAATTCAACTTACCGAGAGCTTCTTGGAGGTATAGAACTTCAATATACAATTGAATAGTATATTCCTATTGAAATGAACCCGGATATTTTCAGCTGGCGGTAGTCCAATGCGATCGTCAGCAACTAGTAGAGAATCGGAAAGAACATTGAATATCAACAATCGTATCACAAAATATGACGACAGCGGTATGCGATTTCGATTAATCGAGAAGAGATCGCTCAAGCATGATGTACTGTTTTAGATGGTACACGAACTTCTTCTGTAGGCACATACTTGGTTGGCGTATTTCGATAAAAGTTGACTCCAAGGCACCCAAATGAAAGTGTGAACGGACTCTATCGATGACGCCAAATCTGTCGTATCGATCATTTTTCGCACCAGCGGAATTGATAATGATTTTTGAAAATTGGCGGCGTTACCCCTGCCACACAGCGACATTCTCACTGCGGCGTACGCTAGATGATATCGATGTCCAGAAAATACAACAAAATGGCGTCTGGATTTATATTCGCTTTGTTGCGGAATGGATTAGGATTAGGATTTGAACAAATCGGATTTGTGAAATTTTGTCGGATTTGGATTGGATTAGGATTATATTTTTTTGTTCTGAACGGATTTGGATTGGATTTAACGATTTCGTGTGGCGATTGGCGACAAACTTTATTCAGAACATTTATTATTGTACTTATGGTACACTACACTATGGTACACTCGGGATCAATGAACATCAGAAGTGCGGCCCTGTAGCTAAGTTCTCTTAAATCAAGATGATTGTTGGTTTGGTTGCGAAAGAAAAATTTCCAATTCCTGCCTATTGTAAATTAGCAGATAGTGTAGATATAGTGTAATGGTTATGCGTCCGGCTTCTCGAGCGGTAGGAATGACTTTGGTAGGTCGTGGGTTCGATCCCCGGCCGGGTCATACCAAAGACTCGAAAAATGGTATCCGCAGCTATCCTGCTAGGCGCTCAGCAATCACGGATAACATGGAGGAGAAAAAAAACGGGGGCGCAGACTAGATGACCTCATGGGGCCGTATCGCAACTCCGTCGCCAAAGCATCTCGATGGTGCAGGCGAGAAAGAATATCATATCTCTCTTTCTCTCTCTCTCTTCTGAATTTCAAGTTAGAATCGGATTAGGATTGGACACGGATTTGAATATACAAAACTTCTGGACTAGGATTTGGATTAGGATTTGAAGATTCAGATTTGGATTGAATTAGGACGTAGAAATTCGGAATCCGCTCATCTCTGCTTTGTAGTCGTTTAAATTCCGTACAATAAATATCGGTCAGGGGTAAAATGACCATATATGTCGAAACAGCGGAACCGTTAAAACAACAAAACTGATAGCTTCGATTTAATACATAGAGTTATACAGTGCACCGTATATACTTGTAAATTCGATTCCATAGCAGCGATTTATCAAATGACTGTTAAGAGGGACGGATGGACTATTGTAAACAAGCAAAATTATTCTAGACCTAATCATTTTGCTGGGGTGGCTGTCACCTTATATTTTCTGATTCAAACATTTTCGAATTCATTCAACTGTATGTTACACAATTATATATTATTGGTGATATTATAGGATTTAGTTATGCCGTTGCAACACTGTCAATATCACTTGCTAGATCAGTGGTTGTCGACCATTTTGGCCTCGTGGACCAGTAAAACTTCAAAACAAATGGTGCACACCGGTGAACCGTGAAAAATTGAAATTAACCCTACATTTAGTTGCCCCAAATGTATACGAGTCTTTTTTTTATCCAATTGAAAAGTCGATATATATATATATTGATGGAAAATTCATTCAAGGCTGCTTTTTATATACTGGATAGTTATGCGTGCAATTCGTGGAATAATTAAAGTTTCTGCTAGGCGAAGCTCACGAAGTCCTGTTAAAGAGCAGTAACTTGATGACTAGTGTTCGGTAACCTTTAAAATAAAAGTCACTTTGCTGTTTGCTTTAGCTATAACAAATACTTAATGATCGCTACGCAAACAAGAACGCAAACCGTTTGCGCGATCTCCTCTGCTTAACTATTAAACCTACTTCACAATTAACTCAATTTGAAGAAGGGTAATCATGATTTTTTGCCACATAAAGTCAGCTCTCAGAGACATTTCTCCGTAGGCCTATATACTCCGACCCATCTGCTTCAGTATAGTTTTGTTAGGGAATCCCCCTTCCAGTCTGTGATGACGAACAGGTAGCCTGTACGGATGCCCACGTCGCTAGCAAAACAATTGTGACTCGGACGTATAAATTCTCGACAAAGTAGATTCGATTTTCTCACGCAACATACTCAATACGCGTATATCACTGGAAAGTGACGCAACGTGCAAATAGTTGCACAACATTTTATAGGGCAATGAAAGATTTTATTTTCTCATTTTAAAATTATCAATGTATACACTGGTTCCTCTCCCACTTAAAGAATAGCTCCCGTTGATAGCTAATGTGTAATTTCATTTCGTTGTGTGCGCCATCTGTGATGGAGCCATTATACAGATTCGATTTCATTGCGGTATTTTGGATCATTTTTAAGGTTGCAAGTACGACTCATTGCCGCTGCAATTGAATTCTGAAATCGATAGGAGTCTGCATTTCCCTTGCCCCGAGTAATGCAACCATACGATTTTATCAACGAACCAGTAAAATTCCCAAAAAAATTTGAACAGCCCAATTATGCTTGCGCCGCACCAGCTCATTCTAGAACTGCGGTATTTAATTTCAGATATTGAATAACATATTGAAACAGTGATTCTCACTGCCGACAAATCTTAAATTATCACCGAATATCTCAAATTGATTTTTTTGCTGCATCGGTCATGTTACTTCGGTGAAAATGTCATGTGCGTATTGTCGTTCAAGGTTTTTTTTAGCCAACTTTGGTATTACATATACCAGTATACATGTGTATAATTTCTCCTTTTCACTCGCTGAAATGGTAAAATTTACTACTTGTAGATTCTTCATTGCATATATTGGCGATATAGACCTAGAACTTCATATAGGCAACGAAATTGACGCATAGCGTTTCTAGTGCCCTGCCGGACCCTTGACTATGCTCAACCAATTTTGTGCGAACAATGACACGAAATTCATTGGATACTTATAGCGAGCGTCTCACTTTTATGTCCTTTACTAGCGTGCGATATAGTAGGCCTGCAGACCGCGTTTTCCAATTGATATTTGTATCTCTGGTAATGGTTTATTTGTCATCTTATCATCGGTTACATTATTGGAAGGAATTGGATTTCAAGGTCACACCGACTGATTTTCGGTATTGTGTGTAATTATTATTATAAGTTTCGAAGCTATTCGGGTTGTAGGGATATTGATATACCTCATACCGGTTTAATGCGATCTTCATAAGGAATGGGCTCGTAATAATATAAACTCCAAGCCCCGACTGTTTTAAAACACCTCTTGTCAATGCAACCCTAGCTATATACGCCCAAACATCTTTTCTCTCTGATCGGTGCTGGAATTTGTATACCCTACGAAGCCATGCTGCAACTCCCCGTCGTCTGCCAGTATTTGATAGTAATACGAAAATTATGCCAAATATATTTTTATTCATATGTGAAAATATAATGCTGTTACTTGAGGTTCATTAACGCATGCAATTTAAAAGAAGAAATATTGTGATGTATCATAACTGTAGCAAACATGACACTTGATCATAACGAGCGCTGAGTATATAGCTATTGCGTATGTAAATAGGTGGAGTGTGGAAAGGAAATCTTGGCTATAAAGAATGCTGAGTAAAGTAATAAAATTTTATCTAAAATATCGTTGTGCATATATGGAAGAACAACTGCGAAAAAATTTTGGACGTCCTCGCAGGACCATTCATCTTTCTCGAGAAACGAGGACAAGTCTTTCTCCAAGAGGGCACATGGCATCTCTATTTTACGTTCTATTTTCTGGTTCGTCACAATCAACGTCGGCCCCGAAGTGCTCGCTGATTCCACGCTCATCCCCTGTTTCTGCAATGTACTTGTATAAAGTAAGATATATCGAATAAAAATGTTTTACATTAATTATATATACCTTGGCGTAAATCGAATAATTCTATCACGTCTACGAGATCATACGAAGGACTTTTGCCCGGTGTCTTCATCGGCTTACTTCCCTCGCTTACAATTGGCATAGCTGTGTACCCAGCACCATCACATCTCTGAAAATAAATTATTTGAAACTGTGACGTCTCTGCAGCAGCATCATGCCAATCGGTTTATTATACCTTGCGGATTTCGGCATCTATTTTTTTCTGTAACCTGTCGATGTTCCTATATACTACGTTCCAAATTCGGGGTCTCCCACGAAAAATGTCACCTTTTGCCTTGGCTTCTTCTACGCCGCTCTTCAGTTCGTTTAGGATGTAGTAACCTTGATTGTGTAATCATAAAAGTAATATTTCATACAAATCTCATCAACTTTTGATTACGTATAGAATCTATTTTTTCTACGAATATATTTTCCAAGCACCCAAGTATTTTCCGCCATTTGCAGTTTATTTCAGAGTGTACTACAACAAAAATTTTAACTCTGCGTATAATTATAGAGCTCTGTAGGAATTTTGTGACATATCAAATAGACTTGGGACAGAATCAATGTAAAACGCCATATGATCCTGTCGTATAGCGTTAGCCATATCACGGTAATCGCAGAAATCTAACTCAAATTTTGAAAGTTTTAAACTCGAATAAACTGTTGACAAATGAAGATTAGTGCACTAGAACTTCTAATTACTTTGTTATCGTACAACCAAGCGTTTCTCACATCTTCCACAATCGTTTCAGTCCCGCTTTCGAAATCTCTGATTTAACTTATTACACTTGATTTTGATTTCACGGCCCTATGACCTCTTTTTTTAAATATTAACCGTGAATTCCTTGACCACCGATTCCCATTAATTATCGCGGATACCAACGGCATGCTTGTTTCAATAAACCGGCTCTATACTCACATTGAATAAACGAATATACGAGGTTGCTCGTGGCGCAACCTTTGAATTCCACCGGTATCGCATTTACTCGTGCTATATTCTGTAAAACACAGTTGAATATTTAGTTACTGATCTATTTCAAATGTATAAATAACACATACTCACCACATTCGCCTTTGATAACATTCCGACAAAACAATGTACTTGATGCAATTTCCAGACATCTATATCAGTTATATTGGTCATTGTACAGTTGTCCCCGCAACATAGATCAGACGAGATTAGAATCGCGAATGCGACCGCTTTTACGGATATTATAACTCTCATGGTCTTCGAGATGTCTGAATGGAAACTATATGGCTGTCAATTTACGCGTTTTACCGCAAATTCGAATTTTACTCATGGTCACCATACCGTTTGTTTTCTGCATTAATAATATATTATCAGTAGGGCAATGCACAATGAATTACGTACACTATTGTCAATGGATTAATAATTCTGCTGATTCAAAACGTGTAGCGAGAAATGATTACTTCGAGCGCTGAAATTACACGCTCCTTGCCGCCAAGGTTTAATTTGTGTAATTAAAATTGTATTTTCGATAGTAATTTATAATGTGGAAAACAAAAGATGTTGTAAAGGCGACATTGTATATTTTTGTCCTTGATGTTTTGCGACATATACACTGACTCATGATATACATAGACACGATCTGTGCACATGCATACTAGGAGTAGGGGAGATGTGGTACCGATGGATCAAAAATTGGAAAATGATCGCTGGCCCCAAAATGTTCAGTCGAAAACAGCAGATCTTTTGCTGGCTCAGCACTTTGATACAAGTTCTACCTGTCGCGCACGTATACATGAGTATCCGTCTTTTCAAAAAATATTTATGGACGTTTAAAATTTGTTGCTCGAACGTGTCATCGGTCCCCACCCGGTGGGTCCAATGGCACACGACCCGGGGACCTATGACACATATACCCTAAAAAACTCAGATATGACAACTTTTCCTGCTCAGTATTATAATCTAAGCTACAGTAAGCCAAAGAAGAATTTTCGGTCGCAACCGTCAAGAAATAGATTAAATATTGACTCAAATGTTGTCATAAAATCACGTTTCGATTTAGGCTCGGACTTATGAATTTGAGGGTACATACATATTGCCCGAAAATCGACAGTGTGACTTCCAAATAGCTCGTTATAGCGATAAAACATCATATGCAATTATTACATAAAGATTTTCTGTACTTAGTCATGTTTCATTTGTTTCATGATTAGTATGCTTGATTATTTTGCTTGATTTGGCTATTGTATCATCGGTCCCCACCCTACTAATTTTGTACATGAATCGAAAAAAATTCCACTCAAGGAAAGTACTGAAAAAAAAAAATAGGTTCCATTATATAGCCTGATACAAGCCCTAGAATTCACAAGAAAAATGATTGCTGGTTTGTTCGTGTTAAAGGTTACAAAGAAAATGTATATGTCGATCTAAATTTAGTTTACACCCCCCAAAACAAAAATCATCTGTGAGAGACCCCATAGTTCGCGCACGTCGAATTTTTTTGTATATGAGGACAGATGTTGCCAGCATGCAATTGTAGACAAGTTCACGGAGCGTAATCATGGAATTATCATAGAGAATTTTCAAAGTATTTTCGGTCCCAGTGATCCATCGGTACCACATCTCCCCTACATGATGTGCATATATGCCGCTGCACAAGGAAGGTGCAGATATAGCTATGTAAGGCGTTCTCTGTCATGCACCGCCCCTACATGCTATCCCGGTATTGCTGAGCGCCAAGCGGGGAAGTCATGGATATCCATGCTTGATCTGACACGGCCGGGAATTGAACCCATGACCTACCGATCTAGAAGCCGGGCGCTTCACCATTACTTTCGCCCCTGGCGTTAAAAGAAGTTAGAAAAGCGTATGGTCGGGAGCATTATCACATGAGGAATAAAATCTTACCTTGCGATCCTGGTCGGTTCAATAGGTATGTCACTATCGATTGCAGGGACCGCTACCGAGAAGTCCATCTATATAAGATCCGTCAAGCCAAATTTATATTCATAAAATTTCACTATCCTCTTTCCAAACAAATGCGTGTGGATTTGGATTTTCTCTCATTTTGCCAACATACTCAAATTCAACGTACTATGAAAATCAGACTGGTATCGAATATACCGGGTGTACGGGTAAACTGTTTTTAAATATTTAGGTAAAATTATTCCTTTTACGGTAAACATTTTAGGCCTATTTAGATACGTCGTTAGGAATGCGACCAATATTTATTTTTTGATGTGCGTAGGTTTTTCGGCGAGATGCAATAAAATCGGCACTTATTTTGTTTCCCTAATATTCACAGCTCGCAGCGTTGCTCCCGACGCTACGAATAGATCTGCTGATTTTTTTGACGCGTAATGTATGACTGTATCGATATATTGTGTTGTGATTTGGAGAGATTTGTGGATATCTCCTGTCTTTTCAAACGTCACCATGCTTTAAATATGGTTAAAAAATACCGACCTCGGTTTGACCCGTATAGCTGTAAAGTGCGTTGGTATGGTTTGTCGGACTAATTGATGGGAAATCCGTCTTCACGTTGTATCCGACGGTAGCGGAGTTTCCGATTACAATTCCTCGAGATCGTATACGAATATGAACGTCTTGTCGCAATCCTCTTTGCTTCTGCACTAATTTTGCAACTACGGGTGCATTTGATACAAACATATTCAAAACATGGCCATTGTTTGTAACATGCATTTATGGTGTTTCTGTTAGACATGACGTCAAGATTCTGCAATTGCGACGTCATCGAGGATATACCATGTTTTATGGCGCTTTACGAATTGCAATTGAGAATATAGGGTGAAAAATAAGAATTCTAAACTTAATATGGGTCTCAAACGAACGAAAACATATATTTGATCATGACTACATCGCCATGCATCATTTTTACGGTCGTTGGCCATCATCATCAGAACACCAACGCGGATTGATAAATTCTCTGGTCCCACTCCGATCGGACTCTCAAGTCGGATTATTGAAATGACCAAGATACGATCCGAAAATCTCCGATAATGATAAATCACACGAGAAGGCTACCTGTTTCCAGTGAAATACAAAAACAGTATACCCCACGGTGCGGGTTAAGGTTATCTGCTTAATATTTCAACAAAAGAAACATGCCAATAAATTGGACAAAGGCTGCATTGGCGGCTGGCTACTACGATTTTAGGGGACTCCAACCATTTCGAATCGTATACGTCAGTGGTTCTTAACCTTGTCTCCAGCGTCCCCCATGGGGCGATTTTGAAGGGGGCGGAAGAAAACGGCCTCGCAGTACATGGTGTAGGCTAGTAAGGACATATGATTATACAGCAGAACAATACCGCTATATGTCTCTGAGTTCTCATTGAAAACTAACATTCAACAAACTCTGTTATATCACGTTTTTCGTTACGCTCATCGCGAATTATCCTCCGACTATGTTTCCATGACTGCAGTGGTTTATTTCAATTCATGTAAAACTAATTTATCTACTTCTGGATTGCCAATTCCCTGTTATAACACTCCCGTCACGCTAGCTACTCCAAGTCGTTTCGACACCATCTTACCTTGTTATGTTTTGAAATGATGAAAATATTAAAAAAAAATGATAGTTATACCGATAGCTCGGGTTATTTTGCACAAAATGTTTTGAACTAGGTATTGTATTCTGCAGCGCTCTGCGTGTCGAAATTGAAAAAGCACTGTAAGCCACTGTACAACTTTTAAAAATGATGCCCTTTGTACATTAAAGATGTTTTGAAGCTTTTTGGTCAAAATGATCAACTAAATATACTTGTATTTGAGAGCTACAAAGGTAAATCGTCAGAATATTTCTTCGTCGCATCATGAAGGATGATACTGCTTAGTGTTGTTACCCCAATTCATGTTAAAGTTAAGAGCTTGGTGCAGTACTAAATTTAATGTGAGCAAATCTCTACCACATTCTCAGTGGATTTAGCAGGCACACAAAACAATAAAATATAACACAATACAATTAACTTTCGCGTGTTGCCAATAGCAGAGGAGAATTTGGGATGTGTACATCGATCTCGAACCAAATGCTATGAGCCCATAGGCCTTACCCGATGGTTGTTATAACAACAACCTGGATTTGATGCCCGATAATAGCACGTACAATTGAACCGGTAATTTGTCAAGTGTTCTAATAGTGAAGTCCCAACCCGAAACCGGACTTCCACCACTTACCCATTGTTTTTTACTACAGTCCTTAAAATAGGGGGGGGGGACCAGACCCAAGCAATTTTTGAAAGGGGTCGCTGGAGAAAAAAAAGGTTATGAACCACTGGTATACTTCGACTATATATAGCGCAAGTCTCGGAAGGCTCATAATACATGTTTAATTTTTTTTATAAATGACATTTGGTTAAAACATTTTTTTACCAATGTGTTTTAAAACATTTTTAAACGAGGTGTTTCAAGCAAATGCATCAAGAGTCAAGTCAAATCAGTTCGGGTTTTTGAAATACGAGTCATGATTTGAGTCATTTCATTCTACAAGATGATCGAAGTACAGGTTGAGTCTCTATTAGTTCTGAATCGAGTTAGCATTCAAAGGTGCGTCATGTGATTCACATGATATACGTATAGAACTGCCAAACTGTACGTCTCTGCAGAATTTCTTGGAGGTACATAGCAACAAAAACAATTGAATAGTATATTCTATACTACTATATACTATTCAAATGTTACGTTTGTGTATGCAATACCCAATCCAACTACACAGCTAGGGTTGCTTTAAAACAACAATCAATAAAAAAAAATGTTTAAAACAAGGCTCCAATTTAAAACCTGTTTTTAATTTTATTTTTTGTTGCCATGACGTCACGAATATTCAACTGTGTCGCCATAATGGATTGACATTGCCAATTGAAAAAATAGGGTAAATATAGCTCCTTTGACGAAATATCTGTACTATAACTGTTGGACCGACTATTTCGAGGGTTTCAACCAATCCATATCGATATACGTCGGCTAATTAGGGTGGTAATTGTCCGTAGGCTCATACAATATGTTTTTTGGAAAGTACTTACACAATTATGGCATAATTTTACACCTTAAAAAACACAATTTTGTTTTTTTTTTAAATGCTTTTGTTTCAAAGAATTTTTAAAACATGTGTTTCAACACCGTTTGTTTTAAATGCCACCCTATATACACAGCCATACGATACAATTTAGGCCTGCAACAAAAGTTGACGAGTAACGTTTAACTAACGCACCCATAAGCTATATTGGTCCGATTTCAACTCCACAAGAGGTTCGTTTAGGTGAGCATTGAGCAGCCCATAGAACAAAAATTATTAATTAATTCCAGGCTGCGCAATCGTTGAATCACTGGTTGCTCGCACAGGCCACATCAACGTGTCGAGAACATGTGAACACGTATGGCTAACGCGATTCAGTCGACACCCGTTACTTGATGACTTGAAATTGACTCGAAAATTTTTTTTTGGAGTCAAGAATCAATCCGCATTTTTGAAACGCCGTGTCGTGTCAACTCATGTTGGCAAAGTGACTCGAATCAAGTAAAGTCACCAGAAAATGTTGACTCTACTCGCCCAAACACCGCCGAAAGCAATCTGACCTAGCGCCTCACCCTAAATCGATATAATCTGACCTCATCCCTGTTCCCAACTCTAAACCAAACGTTTATTTCATTCGATATATACAGAAAAAGTTTATAACATGCGCGGGAGACTCCGAAATTCCTACCAAAGTGTTGGGGGGATTACCTGTATCCCTTCTCGCCATGTGCTTCAAGGAATTAAAATGCCCAAGGTATAATTTAATTTCTAATATGTAGTGATATAATTTGCGATTATTTATTTATAGTTGAAATGCGTGAGTGGAATTTTCTTGAATTTACCTAATTTTCATTATTGGTCGTCACTGCTATAATTCTGAACCTTCACTTAACTTGCAAAAGTACACAAACTTTTCGTGGACCTTTAACAGACCGTAGGTTGCAGACCACTGTTATTTAGTATTTTTAGTATTGCTGCATATGTGAGGCTATGGTTGCATTATAAACAAATGGTAAAACACTTTGTTTCAGTGTTGGGATGACTCGAGTCATGACTTGACTCGAGTCAGACTCGAGTCACCTTTTTCGTATGACTTGACTTGACTCGAGTCACTTTGCTAAAATGACTTGACTTGACTTGACTCTGCGTATCAGAAATGTGGATTGACTCGTGACTCGGAGCGAAATTCACGAGTCAATTTCATGTCATCAAGTAATCGGTTTCGATAAAAATCACTGTATCTTGCATACGTTCGGATTGTTCGCAAAACGCTGGTGTAACCCGCGAGAGCGACCAATCATTCAATGATCGTGCGTTTAACTGAGCCTCGTTATTCTCTCACAATTAAATTGACCACAAACGAAGTGATCGAAGCTTACAGCTTACGTTGTTGCAAACTAGTATAGTGAAGTAATTTAATAGCAATATAACTATTTCTGTTCTCTGTCCATACCTCAACCAAACCTCTTGTTCTATTGAAATCGAATTCGAATATACTTTATATAGTCCTGAACCATTGGCGCAGGCCGGAATTGTATCATGTCATTTCGCAAATGGGTAATGTATTGCATCTTATCAATTTGTTTCTCAATTCTCTATTTTGGCTGGTTACTATAAACTGAGGCTATGCAATTACTTACGTAGTTTAGCAGTTATACGTATATGTGACCGATACTGCGCCTTCTTGCGTGTATATTTAACTCTATATTCGTTCATCGGCTCAAAATCAATGACTACTCAATCTGTATGTCAGAAAGCTAGCGACGTAATCATGCCCCATACTTCGAAAAGGCTACTTGACTTGAATAGTGACTTGACTCGTGACTTGACTTGACTTGACTCGACTTGACTCGAGTCACCTTCGAAAATCGATTGACTTGACTTGACTCGAGTCAAAATGTGCAATGACTCGAAATGACTCGTGACTCAAAGGTAGTGACTTGATCTGAACACTGCTTTGTTTACAAGATGTTGTAAAAAGTGTATTGAAAATACCTTTTTAATAAAAGAAATAGTTTTTCTAAATGTTGTATATTTATTCTATAAATGTGTAAATACTTTCGAACAATATGTAGTGCGAGCCTACGAACGTAGGACTGTAAAAATGCTGCATGCATAAGTCTTGATTAATGTTATTTTTGGTCCGTTTATGACAGGGTCGGAAGCCTTTTTCATGATAGGAGTCACTTTTACAGTATGTTTTGAATTGTTAATGTCAATCCCTCTGACGTCACAATTAAAGATTTGTGAGTTCAAGGCTAAAAAAAACAAAGTAAAAATAACAATAAGAACATATTTTAAACAAGGGCCATGTTTCAACAATGTGGGTTTTAAATGTATATTCGTTTTAAAAGCAAATCTATGTGAAGCTATAAGGTGTTGACAATTTCGATAAATATTCAGTCAATTGACAGTTCAAAGCAAATTGGTAACACTTTTCGCCACGCTATCTTTTGCTTCAACAGTAAAGCAGAATCCATGGAGTAGTCATCGGATGAATAGCTGGAGCATATAATGACGAAACGGCGGCAGTCTGAGCATAATATATTTAATAACGAAAGTAGCAGGATATTCGTAAATAATTCATTTTAATATAAATATAAAACTGTAATTGCACAGGCTATGTGTCGATGCTGCAAGACGCTACAGGCCGTTCCTTCAGTCCAATGGCACAATGTCACCGACGGTGTCAACCTTGATGTTTCACGCAATTAAGATCCTCGCGAAATGGAGCACCGGCCACGGTTTCGCCTGCTGTTGTGGAGAAAATGGGCGCTGTTAGGGAAAACGATTGAAGGAGTGTCGTGCACATGTCTTATACTTCCGACGCTGAACAACTCAAGCACTGCCGTCAAATCGTCGCGAAGTGTGTCAGTTTCGGTGTAATCGGTGCAGTTTTTGGGACTTGCAGGACTGCATCGCTGTGTACAAATGGATACAGTTCGTAAAGTATTATAGTCAAAGATGGCTAAAGTATTCATTGGTCATACTCAAGCACGAGAAGAAGTAATGCCGCAGTGATTCATCCAATCTATTGACCGCACCGCGATTATCTTTATCGGTCGCCCAGTTCATTATTTTATATGGCAAACATTTGTAAATTTTGAATTAAGCCTACATATTTTCTCCAGTCATATCCCATAGTACAGAAAATGAACATCTGCCTATTCATCATTTTCAGAACGTAACCGTCTTTTGTTCATACCAGACTTGTACAACTAGATGGTTCTAGTTGTCCAATTAGACCAGTGGCTCCCAACCTGGGTCAACGGACCCTTGCCGGTCCGGAAGAAGGCATTTGGTGGTCCGCTATTACCTTGATGAATCTTTTGGAAAACGAAAAGCGATCTTTTTACTTCCATCTCTCTCTCTCTCTCTCTCTCTTTAAATGCGCATGTGTTAAGCTCAAATACGTGACTATAGAAAGCATGCGGTTTAGTCCAGGAAGGGCAACAACAGTCCTTTATATTATGGAAGTCCTAACTGTACGAGGCGCAACTCGCGCTTAAATCCTCTTACCATCTTCCTCTGCTGTATAGATGTTTCTTTATTTTAGTATTATATCAATCGCTTATTCATTTTATACCAATAGTGTGTACAACTTACGTTCGGTCGAACGACAATTTGACAGAGTACAGTTGGCCTATAATTGAGTAGCATATTGATTACAACAGTCAATGATATGCTAATTGAGATTCAGGAAAAATTTAGGCACGAGTCCACAGAAATAATAATTTGTCTGAAGGGGTCTGTGACAACAAAAAGGTTTTAGAAAGAAGGAATTAGACTAATTATGGCAAATAATCGGTACTCTAATTCAATCTAATCTGTGAATTGTTCTGTTCATCATTTTTAATTCTAATCGCATTTCTGGTTTTCCTAAAATGCTACAGGAGAACTGTATAGTGCGAAATAAGGCAAGCGCTGGCTGTACACTGTACAATGTACACACATTTTCCATTCTCGAACTTATTAGAATGAATTATGATTTGATATGAACTGAACTTGATTCAAGTTCCAAGTCTTCGCGAATTTAGTTATAGTGTGGCTCATGAACAGTTGAACATGATCGACACCCCTGCTTTAGACTAAACTTTTGACGCAAATAGTAATAATACCCTGCCTATGAAATACGGGTGTATATCGCGAGATATACTCGACGCCGGACATTATATTCGATTTCATGCAAGCACCTATCATGCGTCATTACCTTCTTTAATTCGAGCGATATGTTCTTTGTTAAAACATTTACAGTATTTCGTTTGTTGGATACGATTTTGCGTCGAATTGAGTTGAGCTCACTCTTCATCGCCTCCAGAATTGCACTGCCTGTAATATATATGTGTAGGTTATTAGGCTTCACAATATGTTCTAATAAATAATTGCAATTCACCAATATAACGTCAAATAAAGTAAATTTGTATTGACATTTTCGTCATCGGATATAGCCTACTCTGATATATAAGGCATCTCAAACTTGTTTGCTTTTCGACCACATATTTCACTTCATTTAGTTTTCTCTTCTCGACACCGCTATTGTTCACTAGGGCCGTTAAAATGTATTTTTATATCAGCCGCTGCCTAAAATATGCAGCACATCTAATGTAGCGATTATTTTTCAAATAATAGTATTTTGGTGGCAAATTCTAAAAAATGAGTAGCAACGTACGCGCACAGCTGATTGACCATGGTCATTCGTTGTAACCGCGGCATAGCAACGCCCAATGTTTTGCGACCCACTGTTTGTGAAGCCCTGCCTCAACGTATACTTTTCATATACTCACTCCGCAACAGTGAATACGCGATGCCATTCCCCGAACAGTTTAGAGAAGCAGCTAGGCCACGACCATGTCTGTGATAAACATCATATATACGCAGTTGAATCAATACGTCATATCAAACAGACAAATTATATTAGATATCGTAATTATGAGTAACACATCGTATAAATTTTGAATTTTCTCCACGTTTTCATGTTTGTAATATTGTTGTTGCGTATGCTGGCTTATATATTCGTTTCGTCTATTGGAGATTATTTCATATCCAGAGTTTCACAACAAGAGAGTTTTCTGCTTTTCCAAATTAGATTAGAATTAGAACTATAGCGGCACAGTCTTTTCCAAATTAGACTCGAATTAGAATTATAGCTTTACAATTTTTTTTCAAATTAGACTAGAACCAAAATTATAGATGCAAAGTTTTTTGCCAATAAGATTAGTATTGGAGTTGCTGAAATCGCAGATATTTGGAGATTGAATCAAGTTCTGTTCGTATCAAATAAGCGCTCCTTCTCATAAGCATAAGATTGCAAATGTTTTTAGTGCAAGGTTGGCTGGTTTAGCACCATACAGTTCTCCTGTAGCATTCTCAGGAAAATCAGGAATCAAATTTGAATTAAAATTAAAGAATTGAAGCACGTCACAAATACTATTTGAATTAGATTTAGAGGAAAGAAACATTTCATAAATTATATTAGAATTAGGTTACCGGCGTTTCGCTATAATTAGTCTGATTATATAACTAGAATTATCGAATTGTCCATGTCTCTTGTTCACACATCTAACGATGACGTGTAGGTCGCAGAGCAGATAAGATGAAAAGCATGGTTTTCAGTTCAGATATAGTAAACCGGACCAGTCAGTTGACAAGGAATTACTGTTGAGCGAGTGGTTTCCTCATCATCCTCAAAATCATGTTAGCGGGCAATGCGAAAAATATCTTAAACCTACAAAGGACACATGCATAAGGTACACTCGTGAATGAATGTGCGCAATTCACATGGGATCAATGTAATCATATCTCACATATTCTGTCTTTATAACCCAGTCATGTAATTCCTCCAGCATAATATGATGCTTTCGTTTAATATGCGTCATTGTGCAATCATCCCCAGTGCACAGCTCAAGGCATATTATGATGCCTATTACTGATACGATTCTTTCCATCTCCATGCTTCGTAAGATCTGAAGTTCAAGATGAGCGTCAGCCATGCAGTATACCCGTCTCAATATACTGTGTCGTAAAGGATTTATTGTAAGAATATGCTCCAGAGATCTGAATCCAACATGTGGAAAATATCACTCGATTTCAGTCGGAACGTTAAAAATTTTGTGTGTATCTTATCGGATTTTGTAGGTCAAATATTGCCAATGCGCAAGCACATATTAACGTGCATTTAATACCGGCCACTATAATCTATACCACGACCTGCACATACTTGATTCCATCATTTCCAAGCACCACAAGCCTGCGATACAATGAAACGACATAGAAGGTGTCGAAACGATGTGAAGTATTCATTGGAATTGGACACCCACCTGGACCTTGGCGACTTAGAAAACCATGTATAAATATATTATCATAAACCTTTATACTGTAGTATGATATCAATTATAACACCATATAACACACCGCGCACATTACAGTATTGACGGACATTCCGGTAACAAAGTTGCGTCAAAGTTAATCTATACATGTACTATTACTGTACGATCAGGAATCTACTATACGGTATCTTGTCATGATATTTCACTCACTTGCTTGCAGGAATATATTCTTGTTGATGAGCTGACTCCGACCAATGCTATAAGATGGATAATGCAGTCTCGCGGTGTGAGCTCATATATATAGACCCGCGGACGTACATTTTTGGGTTCTTACCAGGCTAGGCATTCGTTGCCGTCCGAATTCACATTTCGATCCGTTAATTCAGTAAAATGATCTGATGACTCCCTAACCCATATTTCATCCCAGTAATACAGTGGTTATCAAACTTAGCCCATATCACATATTACAGATTATAACCAACAGATTACTATACTGACAAACCAAGTCTGATAAAAACAGACAAATATAGCGCCAGGGTCGTACAAAACCAGTTTAAACATTTAGCATTACCTACACAATATCCATATACATATACAATGAATATCAAATACCGCGCCGTGTTTCCATGACGTATTAAATTTTGCATTTCTCAAGTTGCATTGCTGTTTATAGAATCAGAGTCGTACAAAACCAGTTTAAACATTTAGCATTACCTACACATTCATCAGTTTGAATATTCCTATACAATGTACATGTACATTAGATATCAAATAACGCGCCGTGTTTCCATGACGTATTCAATCATATTGTCCAGCATATATTTACTTGTTTGAAGTACCGCTACATTAAAAGGAACATAATTTCCGATATAGCACTTCGTTTTCACACGTTCCGTTACATACCTATAGTATCGCATGTTCGACTGGGGGTAAGAAACATTGCTCGCACGAAGGAGATTCACTGCATCCGATCAAATTATGGGTGGTAATTGTGTCGGCAATGGCGTAATCTCAAACAGAACAGAATAATTTGCATTCTTCCTGAAGCTAAGCAAGGTAGACAATCGTAGATCGTGTGTTTGATGGACTTGCAATGACTGCGGGCCTCACTTGTCCTCTACACTTGAACCCAATTGTTTCTGCGCAATTTCCAAGGGATCGAGTATACATCCGCTACAGGCAATCCCTGAGTATGGCGACTCTTCCTTGGATATTATTCGATGTCCATTTGAAATAGCAATTGGTTCCGCGGAAACAACGAATATTAGGGTGGCTATTAATCAGCGGAGGGCATCTTAATACTGGGAATATGAAAGGCGTATATCCTAGTTCCCACCCTGCCGCAGTCTCGGACTCTTGGATCCGTCTGTGAAAATCAGGGTAAAGTCGTAATAGGCCAATAAAATACCATCTAAACTTAAGGATACGAACTACTGACCTCTGGGGGAGCGACTTGCCCACTGTGTGGCCAGGTCTGCTGTCAGTACTTTCCACGGAGGGGTCGTCACTCGTCATAGTGTTGCTGAGCTGACACAAATCCGCAGGTGGTCAATCTCATCAACCGCAGATAGGGTATTAAACGTGACAGTCCATCAGACTATAATGTTATTCACAATAACCCCTCGGCCCTACTATCAGACGTGGATCGTTAGAATATTTGTCCCAGGTTGTGAATAATATGCGTGTATTGTAATGCACTTTCGTATCGGACAGCATTCACGCCCTTGGGTATTTTTAGCATTTCTCAAGTTGCATTGCTTTTTATAGCAGTGACATTCTATATGCGTACTAATTAGGCATATCCGGATTTTGGCGTCCCAAAGAACTTGCTGCCAAATCTTCGTTGAATAGAAGCATGGTTGACTGCATACTCACTGGGTATATTAGGAATGTTTAGCACGGCGTGTCCTTATATGGAAACATTACCTTCGCCATAATTTTGCTTATTTCTATACGCACTGACTATAGTCAAAATGAAGCATAAGTTTTGTGGATAGCTCCAAACCGAATGACAGTAATGATTGCTGTAGTTTTTGAACTCCTTGAAGAGTCAGCACAACTCCAACTCACTACGGACTCCAAATTCAATGATTACTTTTATCAGACTTCGTGCCGCCCTTATAATCCTGCGATCCTCCCGCTCGTCTAATACAATATTATGGTGGCACATGTAATGAGTGTTGGTACCTAAGGGGAGATAGAGGAAAAGCGGTAATTGTATACATAATTACAGATGGAATTAGTGGTTTCCAAGGCATGTCAAAACTACTTGAAGTCTATGTTGAAAATGAACGTCGGGAACGTATACGAGGATTAGATTCAATCTATCAGTCGCTTACTTTTAGCAGTTAGCCAATAGGTGGCTACTTTCAGTGAACTGAACGTAAGATCTTGCAAAGTGAAAAGAAATACTAAAGCAGTGCTTCCCAAACTTTATCGCCTCTTGGAAGACTTCGGCCAATATTTGATCATATCCCATTTCCTTTTAATGATTTGTCCTTTTTATGTAATCTTATCTTATTTTTCATTCCCGTGCATGCTAGGGATGTGTGAGCCTCTGTAAGGTTCAGGTTCGCGTGAACGCAAACCTTTTTGAAAGGTTCTTTGTAAACGCAAACGTGAACCTCATGACGTCAAGTAACGACTTTTGCTAATTCCCACCCTACATGTCAGTGAAGTGATATATCAATGTACAGTACTCGATACCTAGCGACGACTCGGGCCACATATTGGCACAATGCTGAAGTACATACTGACTCTTTGAACGCCGATCGCCAGATGTATCAACTAGGGCAATCAAGATATAATAATACCATAAAATAATCACAGGTAGTCAATAACGAAGTACTTCTACTTTTTTGAAGTACCCAAGTAGTTTCTCGCTACTTCAGCACTTACTCAAGTAGATCTAATCCCCCGGTACTTCTACTTTCACTCCGTAATATATTGTGATCTACTTACTTACTTTTCGCTATTTTCAGTTTGTCAAGTAGTAGTAGTTTATTCCTCCAATCAGAAAGAGAGCGTTAGGAATTTCGGAGCAGTTTTCACAGAGTATCAACATTTATTTTCCATAAACGTTGAGTAAAGTCCAGAATTTTCGTCGTGCTATGCGCACAGTAGACTAATATGATCTCACGAACGTATCGTGATGTATAATTTAGGTAGCGGGTTGCGGGTTTCCGTTTACGCATTATGTTGTCCATGTGAAATCACAGTAAATATGACCCATTGTAGTGTTTGAAACTACCATTTCGCAATTTAGCATTTACGGCATACAGCATTTACGGCATACGGCATTTCTGCGCTCAGCAATATTTTTTATTAGCGTTTACTAATCGCGCAAAGTGTTAACACCGCATCTGATTCCACCCCTCCGTGTTGCTCTTCGACCAAACTACAGGCCATATAATATGGGAGAGTGCGCCATACCTTGTCATTTTCTAAATCGGGGTGTTCGAGTTTACAGAGGATTAGCATTGTATTACCATATCAATGCTATTATTTTCATCCCATGATGCGTACGAATGCTTATGTTGTCGAAGATTTATACCTTCCGGAATTTATCAATATGAATCAAGCTCTGCAGCTTTCGCATAGCTCAATTCGCAGCCATTGACAGTCTATTCGAAAGAATTACGATCGTTTTTACAACTAGCCTACTTACTTGAGTAGATTTATGGTCAGTCAATTCTACATCTACTTCAAGTAGGTTCTTTTAAAAGGACTAATTCTACTCGTACTAGAGTAGATTTTTGCTTCGCTACTTCTACTTCTACTTGAGTAGCTTTCTTGACTACTTTGACCACCTCTGAAAATAATCCCATATCTTCCGTCGCTTTGCCAACAATTTCGACGGGAACTTGCAAGGGAATATAAGCTTACGCCTTAATGGCCTAGGCCAGACCGAACGATGTATTCGGCTACGTTGCTACGTTGCTATTGCGGCTGAGTTGCTGCGTTGATATTGAGCAGAGTGAGAAACGGGATTCTATTTCTATACTTGCTACCTGGTACCGATATTACCCATTAACAAGTTATACAGCAGTATAGACAACACGTCAGTCGCGCGGATTTGGATTTCATGATACAATAAATACATGAAATCGAGATGAACCCTGTACGGTGGCTGGATCTTCTACATCAGACAACGATATCAATTTCATTGATTAGTTGAATACGCATCATTCGCTGACTACCTACATATAGCATATTTCGATCGTGATGTCGTGTGATTGCGGGTCAAGCTCACAGCCGGGAGTCACTAAATATTCACAAACGAAAATCTGGATATTTCGAGCAATCCTTTTTAACAAAGCAAGTGAATTGAGATTGTCAAGTAACATGCTAGTTTAGAGCTGGTTTTTCTGCTTCCAGCGCCATGCATAGAGTATGGCTCGCAGTTGAAATGCAATAAATTTCAACCAAAGACGTTGTATTGACGTGAAATTTGTAATATATGAAAAATGTTCACAGTGCAGAATCTACCAAGGTTCGCGAATTCAACTCTCCATAGCCAGAAGTTGGGCGGAATTTTTAATCGACTAATAGGCTTAACTCTTACTTTTCTAAAACATGTAATAATATTCTCGCGAGAGAGAATTAAAGGAAGAAGGCGTACAAGAAAGACATGCGTAATTCCATCCTTTAAAAGTTATGTCGCAGAGTCCATGTAGACCAGTGGTTTTAAATCTTTTGTCGACACGCCCCGCTTGAGGATAGTGGAAAATTTCGCGACCCTTTTATCGCCACATCAAAACTGTCGACAAGAGCAACAAGAATATATGTTCCAACACACAGTTTAATGGCATTTAAGGTTAGGACTGTTTGGAGACCTATCAAATATGCAGCCATAGGACCATACAGAGAGGAATAATTATATCAGCTGGTTAAGCGTGATGCCTGAGTTTGCTATAAAATCTAATATTCGTCGTATCAGCGATATTACTTAGCATATATGCCCCAGTGGTCGGGAGCATTTTTTGTTTGGCGCGTATAGCAACATATGAATTCTTGCGGTGCAACAGTATATACACAATCTATCCTACTGCTGTGCTAAAACTGATGTCGCTATATGTGGACAACAACATGTTCCCCGAGAATTTCTAATCGGCATCTGACTGAGGGACGAAATTGAAGTTTTCAAAATTGAAAATGAGTGATAGTGATATTGATATTGAAATTGATATCAAACTACTAAAATAAACTTTGAATATTTTCTTATGACACTAGTCAGGTGTAATTGTGAGCAATTAGTTAAAAGAGCTTCTTGGAGGAACAAAACTTCAATATACAATACAGCCTATTCCGAGTGAAATGAACCCGAATATTTCCAGCTAAAACAAGTCCGGCGTGAGCTTCAGCAACTAGTAGAGAATTAGAAAAGAACATATTATCACCAATCGTATCACAAAATAGGACGACAACGGTATGACATTTTGAATAATCGAGCGATAGAGATCGCTCATGCTGGATATACTGTTTTAGATGGTACACAAATAACTTCTTGATGAGGCACCCAAATGAAATTGTGAACGGCCTCTCCCAACGACGCGAAATCTGTCGTCTCGGTCATTTTTGCACCAGCAGAATTGATAGTGATTTTTGAAAATGGCGGCGTCATTGCGACATTCTCATTGCGGCGTACGATCGATGATATCGATGGTCCACAAAATGTAACAAAATGGCATCTGGATTTTTATTCGATTTGTTGTGGTTTAAATTCCGTACAAGAAATATAAGTCAGGCGCAAAATGACCATGTATGTCGAAACAGCATACCCGTTCTAACAGCAAAACTAATATATTCGGTTTAGTAACAAAGAGTTATACAGTGTACTGTATATGTACTTGAAAATTCGGCTCCATAACAGCGATATCTTGAATGATTGTTAAGAGAGATAGATGGAGTGTTCTTATCAAGCCAAATCATTCTACGGCTAATCAATTGCTGGAGTGGCCAAGGTTACCTAATAATCTCTAATTGAAACATGTTCGAACCCATTTCGACTCTATGTTACACAATTATTTATTATTGGTGATAATATAGTATTTACTTATGACGTAACAACACTCTCAATGTTACTTGCTAGATCAGTGGTTCTCGACCTAGTTGGCCTCCTGGACCGGCAAAACTTAAAAACAAATGGTGCACACCAGTGAACCGTAAAATATCATAACTAACCCTACATCTAACTACACCAAATTTATACAAGTACATTGTGATGATGGTAACTTCATTAAATGTTGATTTTTATATATTGGATAATTATGCGTGCATTTCGTGGTATGATTGAAGTGTCTGCAAGGTGAAGCTCGCGAAGTCATGTTAAAGAGCATTAAATTGATTGCGATTGTTCGGTAATCTTTGAAATAACTGCTACTCTGCTGTTTGCTATAGCTCCTAACAAATACTTAATGATTGCTACGCGAACAAGAACGCAAACCTTTTGTGTAATCCCCATTACATGGCCTTTCTATATACCTAACTATTACAGCTGTTACACACTAAACTCGATTTGAAGAAGGGTCATCATGAATTTTTTTTCACATTTCTCCGTATATAGGCCTATATACTCCGACCCATCTGAAACCGCATAGTTTTGTGAGGTAATCCCCTGAATATCCAAGGAATCCCTGAAACCATACATTTCCTGTCTGTGATGGCGAACAGGTGGTCTATAGAACTGCCCACGTCGCCAGTAAAACAATTTTGACTCGGACGTATTTATTCTCGTCGAAGTAGATTCGATTTTCTCACGCAACATAGGCAATACGCATATATCCCCGGAAAGTGACGCAGCATGTAAATAGTTGCACATCATTTAATAGGGCAATAAAAAAATTCATTTTCTGTTTTTAAAATTACCAATGTATACACGGGTTTCTTTACCACTTAAAGAACAGCTTCCGTGGATATAGCTACTGTGTAATTTCATTTCGTTGTGAGCGCCATCTCTAATGGACGCGGATAGCCATTCTGAAGATCCGAATTCATGGCGGAATTTTTGGATCATTGTCAACGTTGCAAGTACGAGTCCTTGACGCTGCAATTGAATTCTGAAATCGGGGGAGTCTGAATTACTCTGGCCCCGAGTTTTCGATGTCCGTCAGAGGTTACACCGCGTTATTGAGTTGGCTAAATAGGAGATAATGTGAAAATCACTGTACCTAAAGTCACCAAAATTATCATTTGTTTCGAATTAGCATACTACAATCTTCACTTTGCTTTCTCTGTCAATATTGTGAAGCGATTGAACTTGTTTTATCCCGTTGCGCAAAATATGAATTTCATCGTAGATTCCCTGTTGCGATATATGCCGAATTGAATCTCAAATTTTTGTATTGCGAACATATTCATCTCATCCTCCAATGACTTTATGTAAGCTTGTAAACCTCATTTTAATAATGAGCCTTGATTATTTTTCTCATTGTTGTGACATGTTATTTCTTTTTATCCCATTATAGCGCCATTCTTAACTTGGTGCGTTTCTATGCACGCCATCACTGACCGTGGTGATAAGCTCCTACTATTTTGTCTAGTACACAAGAACAACAGTCGGGAATAATTACATTACGGCGAATTTGTATTTTGTCCTCTAGCAAAAATCGGTTTGATCGAAAGATTTCAGTAACCTTTGCTAACTGACTTGCGCATATTCAGATCATGCCATCAAAGATACGTGAGCTTGAAGCGATGGAATTTACCCACCATAAATACTATTTTTAACAAATCCAACATTTTATACTCCAGTAACTTCACTTCTACGGGCTGAAATTGAGCCAAATACGCTATGCATCGATTTGTTCGACAGCGTAACAATTGTTTAGGGTCTCCAGTAAAATTATAAATTTGTTTTTCCCAAATAAATTAATTTTTTTGAATTTAATATATACGTTTCAACAGGTGAGAAGGGACGCAAATTTGATGTCCATCGTTTTTTGAGCATCCTAACGATTTATCCACTAACCAGCAAAATTCGAAAAATTTTGAACTTGCACTACACACGCTCACTCAGGCGGCCGTCGACCTGAGAATCGAATTTACGAATTAACTCCCGAAGTTTTGAGATATTTTTAATTATCTTACAATTTTCATCGCGCTAGGCCCGATTCAATGCGACTTCATTTATCGATTTTACTATAGTCGTAGCGCCGTTTGCAATATGAGCCTCGCATGCGAACAGCGAAGGAAAATGATGCACCCCATATTGAAATACCAAATTGGAATCTTGCGCTCCTCACGAAAGAAATTTTTATCTAGTACGTTTGAGAGATTCGTATATCCTTCTACTATACCAGTTGTTCTCAAACTGGGGGTGTGGAAGCATCCGACGAGGGGCGCGAAAGTGCGGTCAACTGAAAAAGTTTTTCGCGCCCAGCGCGATTGACCTTTTATTCATGGTTATTGCTTTGTGTTTAGTCCGAATTTCACATTTTAAAATCATCTCATCAACAGGCATGGCATTTCATGCCATCAAACTATCCGTTGGGATTACCAGCATTCTGGTTGTATTTTAGGATATGACGATCAGGGGGTACGGAATTTTTCACTACCATAAAGGGAGGCGTGTCTACAAACGTTTGAGAACCCCTGGGCTATAGTGACAATCCTGATGGGAGGTCTAGCAATAACAACACGCAGCAAAAGTGACTACAACAGGGGTCACCAACACGCGGCCCGCGGGCCGAATGCGGCCCGCGAGATCATATTTTGCGGCCCGCGACTTGATTTGAGATTTCCGACGAAAGCTAAGAAAACGAGTTTGAAATGCTGAAATTGACTACAGTTTTAACATATTGTCGTTGTTGTTTCAAAATAAGCTATTCTGATATGCCCAACATCACTATTCGTCACTATAGCTAAAACGGCTTTGGCGATGATAACAGCGTCCCATCCAGGGCTGTGGAGTCAGAGTCAGAGCAGGAGTCGGTACGTTTAAATACTCAGCAGTTGGAGTCGGCATAATGAAAATTTTTGGAGTCCGAGTGGGAATTAGAGTGGGTGGTGAAATCTACCGACTCCACAGCCCTGATTCCATCGCTGGAGAATAATAAGCTGATATGAATGGGCTGGGCATATTGCCTTGACGTGCAATGGCCCAATCATTGACAAGACTGAGACGCTTAGAAAACGGCATTTGGCTGTGGGTTCTCAAACTGGGGGTGTGCCCCTCTTGTGGGGCGGTAATGCATCTGAAGAGGGCGTGGAGCTGACATCAACTGAAAAATTTTTCGCGCTGGGCGCGATTTACATCAAATTCAAATTTTGTGTATAGTCTGGAATTCATATTATAAAATTATCTCATCAACAGTCGTAACCTTCTATGCCATCAATCTATCCGTTGTGATTTCCGCCATTCTGGTTGTATTTTGTGATATGACGATAAGGAGGGAACGAAATTTTTCAGGATCATAAAGGGGGCGTGTCTAAAAAAGTTTTAGAACCACTGGCTTAGGGCTTCCCCACAACTAGCTAGTAACGTATCTCGCTAGCCCCAATATCGATTCCATATTCGCTGAAAAGCGTTTCCAGGTATCGTGCACAGCTCGGAGTTTAAAATAAAATTAAATCGATGATAAATATTTTTTATTGTATTTGTATTCCTTTAATAACATAATACTTCTTTTGTGATCACTATGGCTATCGCCTATGTTAAGTAGCACGGCGTTGTACTGGCGTACAATAAAACGTGGTTACTTAGTTTATATCGATATTGAATTCATGCGGCCCGCGGCCGCTACGAAGTTTGAAATGTGGCCCGCGACCCGTTTTGAGTTGGCGACCCCTGGACTACAATAACAATAAGCCCACCCGAACATGCATCATCATTTATAACTCGCCCCAAATTTTCGAAAGCAGTCCCTACATCAACTCTACGGATGAATCCGACCGCATTGGCTAAGAAAGGATAACTATTTGATATTAATATATGAAACTACGAATCTTAATGACGAAATTCATTCGTGAATCGAAAAAAATTCCAGTAAATATTTATTCATAACATGACCACTAAGTAAGAGGAAATGAATAAGTAGACATGGACTGGACAGTTTAACATGGGTATTTCGCGTCCATAGTTCATCATTACTGGTGTCCTGGAATGCGGCCGTAGGGCATATATAAGTATTAGAATTGCGGCTGTGAATAGCAAAACGGTTGGCACCCCTAATCTAGTACGACACTTGTAGAAAAAACATCTGCATGTATTATATTTGGGGTTGATTTCAATTTTTTAAGATCCACCGGTCTGCCAAATATCTTTTGAAATTTTACCGGTCCGCGAGGCGAAAAAGGTTGAGAACCACTGTGCTAGATGCTTTACATCAGACAACGATATGAACTTCATTGATTGGTTGAATAAGCATCATTCGTTGACTACCTACATGTAGTGTATTTCCCTCTTGATGTTGGGTGATTGCAGGTCAACTCACAGAAGAGAGTCACAAAATATTCGAGCAAACTTTTGTAACAAAGCAAACAAGGTGGATGCTCGTTTCGTGTGATTTTTTACGCATATAGTGGCCCACAGTTGAAATACAATAAATTTCAACCAAAGATGTTAAAATGTAGGGAAAATTGTAACATATGAAAAAGGTTCACAGTGCAGAACCTTCCAAGGTTCGTTTGTGAGGTTCACTCACAGAACGCGAACGTGAACCTCACGTTCACGCCATCCCTACTAATAACTCAAATTGATCTGTACTGCATCGATAATGTAACGTCGATGAAGACGCCAGGACATGTGAGCATTGTCATCTAAGTTTTTTTAGCCAACTTTGGTATTACATTTATCGGTATACATATGTATATTTTCTCCTTTTCACTCGCTGAAATGGTAAAATTTACGATTTTTCGACTCGTCATTGCATGTATTGGCTACGTAGACGTAGGAATTCATAGTGTAACTAAATTGACACATAGCACTTGTAGAAACGTTCGACTGCGTTTACTGCCGGGTGGAGAAATTTTGTGCAAACAATGACGCAAAAATCATTGGATACATTAGCAAGCGTTTCACTTTTATGTCCTTCACAAGCGTGCAATATAGTATGCCCGCAGACCGCGTTTTTCAATTGACATTTGTATCTTTGTTAATGGTTTGTTTGTCATCTCATTATTGGTCGCATTTGGAAGGAATGGGATTTTAAGGTAACAGCGACTGATTTCGGTAGTGGGTGTGATGATTATTATAAGTTTCGAAGCTACTAGGGTTGCAGGGAAACTGATATACCTCATACCGGTTTAATACGATCTTCGTGGAGAATGGGCTCGTAATAATATAAACTCAACTCCAAGCCTCGACTGTTTTAAAACACCTCTTGTCTTAAATGTCCTAGCTATATACGCCCAAACATCTTTTCTCCCTGATCAGTGCTGGAATTTGAATACCATATGAAGCTATGCTGTAGCTCCCCGTTGTCTGCCAGTATTTGATAGTAATACGAAAATTATGCCAAGTATTTTTATTGATATGGTAAAATACACTACTGGCTCTTGAGGTTCATTAACGCATGCAATTTAAAATATAAAATATCGTGATATATTACAACCATAGCAAAAATGACACTTGATCATAACGAGCGCAGAGTATCTAGCTATTGCGCATGTAAATAGGTGGAAAGTGGAAAGGTAATTTTGGCAATAAAGAATGCTGAGTAAAGTAATAAAATGTTATTTAAAATATCGTTTTGCCTGTATGGAAGAGCAACTGCGATTTGGGCGTCCTCGCGGGACCATTCCACTTTCTCGAGAAACGAGGACAAATCTTCCCAAAAGAGGACATATGGTATCTCTATTTTACGTTCTATTTTCTGAGTCACCGCAATCAACGTCAGCAGCGAAGTGCTCGCTGATTTTCCGCTTGTCTCCAGTGTCTGCAATGTACATGCATAAAGTAAGATATATTGAAGAAAAATATTTTTCATTAATTATACATACCCCGGCGTAAAGCGAAAAATTCCATCACGTCTACGAGATCATACGAACGATTTTTTCCCGGTGTCTTCATCGTTTCAGTTTCCTCGCGAGCAGTAGGCATAGCTGTGTACCCATCACCATCACATCTCTGAAAATAAATTATTTGAAACTGTGACGTCTCTGCAGCAGCATCATGCCAATCGGTATAGTTGTAATTTGCAAGTAATGTCTAATTTTATCTATATCAGGGGTGGGCAACTTTTTCGGCGAAAAGGACACCGGAGATTTGCGAACCATTGCGCGGGCAACTGGAATGTTGATAACCTTTTTTTAGTCGTCGATTGGAGCGAACCGAATTAGGTAACATTGCAAATAAAGCTTATATTAATACGCTCTAATATTGATAACAATATGTCATGCAACTGTGCAGTGCGCAATCAGGCCCTGGTCGCGCGAAGCGCGCAATTTTTTTGCAAGATAACGACCGAATTAGGCTATAGCTATATCAATAAATATGTCGCTAACATACATTGGGGGTCGCATCTGTATACCACTGGGCTCATTTGGCAAGGACAGGATTATGCGACGTTTAGACATAGCAAAATCGACGGTGTCAGTGAACATGCCTCTATCAATTTGTGCAAATGTTTTGTCGACGATCTCGCTGCGAGTGCACAAGCGAAGCCGTATCTCCTAATTGCGAATATATATAGACTCAATTCTGTGAATAATATGTATTTATAATTTTCAGAAGGGGGCTCAAATACTGAATGCAAGAAATCTAGTGACAATGAATCAGGCGAAGTACCGAGAAAAATTTCAAGTCAAATAAATCTGCTATGAAATATTCTACTTCATGGTCATATACGAAGATCTGAGATAAATGTGGCTGACTCCTGGATACGTCGATGCGTCAGAACTGTTGTTTTAGTCACCATCAAATTTGGTGGTCATGCTAATCAAATTTTGGTTGGCGTTGCAATTGTACCTGATGTCATAAATAATTTCGAGAATTACCTCGCAGGCCACACCTAACCTTCTCGTGTGCTAAATTTGGCCTGCGTTCCACAGGCTGGCCGCACCTGATCTGTATGGTTAATAATAACAGTGATTGTTGGTACATAAACATTATATTGAAAATTCTTTGAAAGCAAATGTTTTCATGATAGAGAAGTTGGAGTCGGAGTCGGAGTCGAAGTCATAGTCATTCTCACAAACTCCGACTCCGACTCCAGTCAGTATTTTCCCACTGACTCCGACTCCGACTCCGACTCCAGCTATTATAGTTTTCACGACTCCGACTCCGACTCCGACTCCATCAAGCGAAAATTACCCCGACTCCGACTCCGACTCTACCGACTGCGATTCCGACTCCACAGCCCTGATGAAATATCCGTGTTATTAATCAGGTCTTCGGTGTGACACGGCCGGTAATCGAACCCATGACCTTCCGATCTAGAAGCCGGACGCTTCACCATTATGTTCGCCCCTGGCGTTAAAAGAAGTTAGAAAAACGTATGGTAGGGTCTTTTGTAACAGATCCCCAAATCCGAGGCCTATTTGGTGATAGCATTATCACATGATGAATAAAATCATACCTGACGATTCTGGTCGGTTCAATAGGTATGTCAGTATCGATTGTAGAGACCGCTACCGAGAAGTCCATCTATATAAGATCCGTCAAGCCAAATTTATATTCATAAAATTTCACTATCCTTTCGTGGTTCGCTTTCCAAACAAATGCGCGAATATTTGAATTTTCGCTCATTTTGCCAACATACTCAGATTCAACGTACTATGAAAATCAGGCTGGTATCGAATATACCGGGTGTACCGGGTAAACTGTTTTTAAATATTCAGGTAAAATTATGCCGCTCAAGGTAAACATTTTAGGCCTATTTAGATCTATTAAGATACGTCGTTAGGAATGCGACCAATATTTATCCTTCAACGTGCGTACGTTTTTCGGCAGGGTTCAGTAAAACCGGCACATATTTGAACTCACGCTCCCTATGTTATGTTTGCCTGTTTGGATTAATCTTGTTTCCCTGATATTCATAGCTCACAGCATTGCTCCCGACGATACGAATAGCTCTGCTGATTATTTGACGCGTAATGTATAACTGTATCGCTATAATCCGTTGTGATTTGGAAGGATTTGTGGATGTCCCGTGTCATTTCAAACGTCACCATGCTTAAAATATGAATAAAAAATACCGACTTCGGCCTGACCTATCGGTTTTGATAAATGCGACCCCGTAGCTTTAAATTGCGTTGCTATGGTTTGTCGGACTAATTGATGGGAAATCCGTCTTCACGTTGTGTCCGACGTCAACGGAGTTTCCGATTAAAATTCTTCGAGATCGTATACGAATATGAACTTCTTGTCGCAATCCTCGTTGCTTCTGCACTCATTTTGCAACTACGGTTGCATTTGGAACAAACATATTCAAAACATGGCTCTTGTTTGAAACAAGTTTTAATTGTGTTTTTGTTAGCCATGGCGTCAAGAGTCTGCAATTGCGACGTCATCGAGAATATACCTTGTTATATGGCGCCTTACGAATTGCAATTGAGAATATAGTCTAAATATGAATCCTAAACTTAATATGGGTTTTAAAAGGACGACAAAATATATTTGATCATGACTACATCGACAAGCATTATTTTTACGGTCGTAGGCCATCCTCAGAACACCAACGCAGATTGATAAATTCTCAGATCCCACTCCAATCGGACTCCGAAGCCGGATTATTGAAATGACCAAGATCCGATCTCCGATCTCCGATCTCCGATACCTGTTTCTAGTGAAATACAAAAACAGTATATCCTACGGTGCGGGTCAAGGTTATCTGCTTAATATTGAAACAGACAAATGCTGCATTGGCGGCTGGCTACTACTATTTCAAACGACTTCAACCGTATACGTCGACTATATTTAGCGCAAGTCTCGGAAGGGGTCATAATAAATGTTTAATTTTTCTGAATAAATGACATTTGGTTAAAACATTTTTTTAACGATGTGTTTTAAAACATTTTCAAACAAGGTGTTTCAAGCAAATGAATCCAGAGTCAAGTCAAATCAGTTCGGGTTTTTGAAATACGAGTCATGATTTGAGTCGTTTCATTCTGCAAGATGATTGAAGTACAGGTTGAGTCTCTATTAGTTCTGAATCGATTTAGCATTCAAAGGTGCGTCGTATGATCACAAAATATACGTATAGAACTGCGAAACTGTACGTCTCTGCAGAATTTCTCAGGGCCAGGCCTACATAGTAACAATATACAATTAAATAGTATATTCCTATTGAAATGAACCCGGATATTTTCAGCTGGCAGTAGTCAAATATGATCGTCAGCAACTAGTAGTGCAGGGGTTCTCAACCCGCGGCCCGCGACATCTTTCAATATGAACGCAATTACTACTGGCAACAGAATTGCTATGGAATACCGATGTGCCATATTTTTCGAAAAACAGTTGTTGTTGTTGTTGGTGTAACGAAGCGTAGATGCTAAAATCATACCACAATAATAGCTTCTTTTGGAGTTATACATATCGCCTGATCTTAGAGAAAGCCTTGCCAGCTAGGTTTTAAGCCCAGCAATCAGTACTTCGAGGCATTGTAAAAATTGCCGAATACGTTACAGACGCATTGTTCGAAATTGCTTGTAATATCTCTAAGCCCAAAAATCTGCTAGAGAAGGTGTGACTTCAATAAAACTTTAGCGTACTGTGCGAATATTCGCTCTTTCCGAAACTTAGCAGCAAGTCCAACATCTCCTGACAAATTCCGAAGCTACAGTTGTTCAACCGTAACCAGAAGAGTAACAATAATGTCAGTCGATCTTTCATCGCATGTTCTGAAACACGTTGCCACATAGACTACTTTAGCCTATAGCATTGGACGAATCCACCGACTGCTTACACATTACATATCAAATTATTATCCATATGCGTTTTATCAGACTGGACATATTTCCAGAGGAAATGATGTCGGGGCAAACGTGGGGATGGGACCAGTGAAAAACATAAAATTGACAAAGCTGACTTCTGTAATGGTGTAGGGCTCCGGCCATGAAAGGAAAGAAGGATAGTTGATTGCTTTGCTCAGAATAAAGGACCCCCAACGCCAGACCTCTTCTCATGTCACTGAGAGCTCGAAGTGACAACGACCTCTTTAACGAAAAAGTTACCGTGATTTTATACTTGCTCGCTAACGCATTGAAACAGAGAGTTCGATTCTCTGGTGGAATGGTTAGGAAGGTGCATACTGCATATACAGACTTGGCAATGAATGCAATGTACGCTCCCTGAATGGATTTACTTGCGCCACTGGAATATCGAGATTCTCACAAAAAAGCAGCAACTGCAAACTTACAAACGCTATTCATTATTTTCTTTAGAATGCATAAAAATGTACTAAATGCCCGTATAAGACTGGTAAATAGGCTAGCCTAAATTTGTTAGTAGTCCACAAATACATGGTTATAATGTTTTGCGGCCCGCAGAGACTTTTCCTGTTAAAATGCGACCCATTATACGAGGGAAGTTGAGAACCCCTGGAGTAGAGAATTGGAAAGAACATTTATATCATCAATAGTATCACAAAATATGACGACATGGGTATGCGGTTTCGATTAATCGAGAAGAGATCGCTCAAGCATGATGTACTGTTCTAGATGGTACACGAGCTTCTTCTGTAGGCACATACTTGATTGGAGAATTTCGATAAAAGTCGACTCCAAGGCACCTAAATGAAAGTGTGAACGGACTCTCCCGACGACGCGAAATCTGTCGTCTCGATCATTTTTGGCACCAGCGGAATTGATAATGATTTTTGAAAATGGCTGCGTTACACCTGCCGCACAGCAACATTCTCACTGCGGTGTACGCTGGATGATATCGATCGGCCACAAAATGCAACAAAATGGCGTCTGGATTTTTATTCGATTTGTTGTTTAAATTCCGTACAATAAATATCGTTCATGCGTAAAATGACCATTTATGTCGAAACAGCATGACCGTTAAAACAGAAGAACTGATAGCTTCGACTTAATTTAATAGTCAGAGTTATACAGTACACTTTATGTACATGAAAATTGGGTTTGTGATGGCTCGCGACCACGTTTGGTGTGGCCCCCGAAACCCTCTAGAAAAATAATAACGATCTAATTATCGCGACGACTTAACAAAAAATGTTCCTAATATATTTTACCAGGACAATAATAAGTTGTAGTCTTACGACTGCAATAGCATGACTTCGGGGCCCCCGCATATAAAGGTTTCACTTGCTAAACATCACAGAAAGTCAAAACAGAAATTACGGTCAACGAGTGTGATTTTGAATCGGAAACTCCGGCAAGTATCTTACTTGTGGTGGGAAAACCGATTAGCGCGTGTGTAAATTCGCCCTCGATATTGGTAGAGGTAGTTTATGTTTATATTATCGTATTTAAAAGTAACATGGTTTATGATGCTATCAGCATTGTGCGTCCTGGAGGTGAAGCAGAAGTAGAAGCACATCTATCGCTGCCCATGACCCAAATTCCCGTTCTGTTGCAAGAATCGGCACAAGCGACTTTCATTGCTAATTTCGACAAATTGGTTATTGAAATCGACCAGCATATAAGATCTTGTCAATATTTCGAACGCGTATGCTTAGCAGTGTTGGGATCAAGTCACTACCTTCGAGTCACGAGTCACCTCGAGTCATTGCACATTTTGACTCGAGTCAAGTCAAGTCAATCGATTTTCGAAGATGACTCGATTCAAGTTAAGTCACTCGTTTTTTGAAGGTGACTCGAGTCAAGTCCAGTCAAGTCAAGTCGAGTCACGAGTCAAGTCAAAATTCAAGTCAAAATGAATTTTCGAAGTATCGGTGACGATTCAAAGTCTTTGCATTTTGCTAGCTGTGTGAGAGACAGAATAATTGGCCATTTATCTTGAATCAAATAACGAATATAAAGTTAAATATGCATGCAAGAAGACGTTGCATCGCTCACGCAAACGCGTAGAACTGCAAATAAAATACATGAGTAACTGTATAGCTACAGGCCATATAGCATATTGGTATCTACCAATAGGATCGAATAGGAAGACTCGAGAAGTTGAAACAAATTGATATGGTACAATGCACTACCCATCTACACAACCGTGAGAAAACAAACGCATAAACTATATTCGCTGGTTTTAAATCATACAAGAGGGTTGGTGAAGGCGATCCCTGTGCAATGTACGCACCAAGCCGTCTAAGAAACAGAGATACGTTGCTATGAGATTAAGCTACTGCTACTACGACAACGTAAGCTGTGATCATTTCGGTTGTGGTCAACTTATTTGTGATGTAACAATAGAGGATCAGTAAAACGTACAATCAGTGGATGACTGGTTACTCTCGCAAGTGACGCCAGCGAATAGCGAACAATATGAACATACACAAAATACAGTGATTTAATCGATACCGTTTACTTGATGACTTGAAATTGACTCGTGAATTTTGCTACGAGTCACGAGTCAATCCGCATTTTTGAAGCACCGAGTCAAGTCAAGTCAAGTCATTTTTGCAAAGTGACTCGAGTCAAGTCAAATCATACGAAAAAGTTGACTCGAGTCTGACTCGAGTCAAGTCATGACTCGAGTCATCCCATCACTGATGCTTAGTTTGTTTTAAATATACATTTATATTACTATATAATTAAATAAAAATATTGCGTTTTGGCTAATAATCTCTATTTACTACAACGCGGCCGCCAATAGATTTAGATCTTTTTTATGGTCCGCGAGTCGATAAGTTTGCCCCCCCCCTGGTTTAGAGGTATGAATGGCTTAACTGTCATTTTATATATCGCTGTTATGGAAGCGAATTTCAAGTAGGCCTACATATGGTGTACTGTATAACTCTATGTTATTATAATAAATGACTGTGAAGAGGGGTGGACAACTCTAGGCTCGTCAATACCATCTCCTTCGTGTAAGCGGTGTCTTATAAAAGCCGTGCTACAAGCCGGCAGCTACGGGATAAAATGAAGAAAATGGGCCGCCAACAACAACAACAACAAAAACAGAGATGGATGGACTATTCTCAAAAGCCAAATTATTCTAGACCTAATCATTTTGCTGTGTGGCTATTGCCATGCGCGAAGCTGAGGTTACCTGATAATCTCTTATTTAAATATTTTAGAATCCATTTTGATTGTATGTTACACAATTATTTATTATTGGTGATATTATAGGATTTACATATGACGTTGCAACACTCTCAATGTTACTTGCAAGATCAGTGGCTCTCGACCTTTTTTGGCCTCGTGAACTGGCAAAACTTCAAAACAAATGATACAAACCGGTAAACTGTAAAAATCATAATTGACCCTACATTTAATTGAACCAAATTTATACGAGTCAATTGTAATGATGAAAAATTCGTTCAATGCTACTTTTTATATACTGTAGAGTGATGCGTGCATTTCTTGGAAAAATTGAAGTTTCTGCAAGGCGAAGCTCGCGAAGTCCTGTTAAAGAGCAGTAACTTGATTCCAAGTGCTCAGTAACCTTTGCAATAAATGCCACTTTGTTGTCTGCTATAGCTATAACAAATACTTAATAATCGCTACGCAAACTAGAACGCAAACCGTTCGCACGATCTCCATTGCATTAAACTCATATGTTTAACTATTGAAGCTTCTTCACAATTACCTCAATTTGAAGAAGGGTAATCATGATTTTTTTGCCACTTCAAGTCAGCTGTCAGAGATCTTTCTTCTGGATATTCAGGGAATCCCCTGGAACAATACACTTCAGGTCTGTGATGACGAACATTTAGCCTGTACGGATGCCCACGTCACTAGCAAAACATTTGTGACTCGGACGTATACATTCTCGTCGGAGTAGATTCGATTTTCTGACGCAACATACTCAATACGCGTATATCACTGGAAAATGACGCAGCGTGTAAATAGTTGCACAGCATTTTATGGGACAATGAAAGATTTTATTTTCTCATTTTAAAATTATCAATGTATACACTGGTTCCTTTCCCACTTAAAGAATAGCTCCCGTTGATAGCTAATGTGTAATTTCATTTCGTAGTGTGTGCCATCTGTAATGGAGCCATTACAGATCCGAATTCATTGCGGTATTTTGGATAATTTTTAAGGTTGCAAGTACGAGTCATTGACGCTGCAATTGAATTCTGAAATCGATGGTAGTCTGCATTACTCTTGCCCCGAGTAATGCAACCTAACGATTTAATCAACCGACCAGTAAAATTCAAAAACAAATTTGAACAACGAAATTATTCTTGTGCCGCACACGCTCACTCAAGAACTGCGGTATTTAATTTCAGATATTGAATAACATATGGAAACAGTGATTCTCACTGCCGACAAATCTTAGATTATCACAGAATAACTCAAATTGATTTGTTTGCTACATCGGTCATGTAACTTCGGTGAAAAGGTCATGTGCGCATTGTCGTTCAAGGTTTTTTAGCCAACTTTGGTATTACATATACCAGTATACATGTGTATAATTCTCCTTTTCACTAGCTGAAATGGTAAAATTTACGATTTGTAGATTCTTCATTGCATATATTGGCGATATAGACCTAGAAAGTCATATAGGCAACTAAATTGACGCATAACATTTCTAGTGCCCTGCCGGACCCTTGACTATGCTCAGGTAATTTTGTGCAAACAGTGACACAAAATTCATTGGGTACTTATAGCGAGCGTCTCACTTCTATGTCCTTTACAAGCGTGCGATATAGTAGGCCTGCAGACCGCGTTATCCAATTGATATTGGTATCTCTGTTAATGGTTTATTTGTCATCTTATCATTGGTTACATTATTGGAAGTATTGGATTTTAAGGTCACACCGACTTATTTGCGGTATTGGGTGTGATTATTATTACAAGTTTCGAAGCTATTGGGGTTGTAGGGATAGTGATATACCTCAGACCGTTTTAATGTGATCTTCATAGAGAATGGGCTCGTAGTAATATAAACTCCAAGCCCCGACTGTTTTAAAACATCTCTTGTCTTAAATGCAACCCTAGCTGTATACGCCCAAACATCTTTTCTGTCTGATCAGTGCTGGAATTTGAATACCCTACGAAGCTATGCTATAACTCCCCGTCGTCTGCCGGTATTTGATAGTAACACTAAAATTATGCCAAATATATTTTTATTCATATGTGAAAATATACTGCTGTTACTTGAGGTTCACTAACGCATGCAATTTAAAATATAAAATATCATGATATATCATAACTATAGCAAATATGACACTTGATCATAACGAGCGCTGAGTATAGAGCTATTGCGTATGTAAATAGGTAGAGAGTGGAAACGAAATATTGGCAATAAAGAATGCTGAGTAAAGTAATAAGATGTTATCTAAAATATCGTTATGGAAGAGCAACTGCGATTTGGGCGTCCTCGCGGGACCATTCAACTTTCTCGAGAAAGGCAGACAAATCTTCGTAAAAGAGGACATATGATATTTTTATTTTATGTTCTGTTTTCTGAGTCGCCACAATCAACGTCAACACCGAAGTGCTTGCTGATTCCCCACATGTCGCCTGTTTCTGCAATGTACATGTACAAAGTAAGATATATCAAAGAAAAATATTTTACATTAATTATACATACCCAGGCGTAAGGTGAGAAATTCTATCACGTCTACAAGATCATACGAAGGATTTTTGCCCGGTGTCTTCATCGTTTCAGTTTCCTCGCTGGCAGTAGGCTTAGCTGTGTACCCAGCAACATCACATCTCTGAAAATAGATTATTAGAAACTTTTACGTCCCTGCAGAAGCCTCATGCCGATCGGTTTATTTTACCTTGCGGATTTCGGCATCTATTTTTTTCTGTAACCTGTCGATGTTCCTATATACTCCTTTCCATATTCTGGGTCTTCGCCGAAAAATCTCATCTTTTGCCTCGGCTTCTTCTACGCCGCTCTTCAGCTCGTTTAGGATGTAGTAACCTTGATTGTGTAATCATAAAAGTAATATTTCATACAAATTTTATCAACTTTTGATTACGCATAAAATCTATTTTTCTAAGAAGGCACCAAGCACCAAACAATTTATTTCAGCGCGTAATATAACAAAAATATCAACTCTACATATCATTATAGAGCTTTGTGAGAATTTTGTGATAAGACAAATGGATTTGGGACAGAATCAATGTATAGCGCCATATGAACCTGGCTTAAATTAATAGCGTTAGCCATCTCACGGTAATCGCAGAAATTTTATTCAAATTTTGAAAGTGCTAAACCCGAATAAACTGTTGACAAATGAAGGTGTGTGCACTGGATCGTCTAATTACTTTGTCATCCTACAACCAAGCGTTTCTCACATCTTCCGAAAGCATTTCAGATTTCGAAATCTCTAATTTAACTTATTTCACTTGATTTTGGTTTCACGGCCTTATGACCTCTATGCTGTAATATTAACCCTGACCACCTTGACCACCGATTCGCATTAATTATCACAGATACCAACGTCATGCTTGTTTCGATAAAGCGGCTCTATACTCACATTGAATGAAGGAATATACGAGGCTGCTCTCTCCACAACCTTTAAATTCCACCGGTATCGCATTTACACGTGCTATATTCTGTAAAACACAGTTGCATATGTAGTAACTGATCCATTTCGAATATGAAAATACCACATACTCACCACATTGACCTTTGATAACATTCCGACAAAACAATGTACTTGATGCAATTTCCAGACATCTATATCAGTTATATTGGTCATTGTACAGTTGTCCCCGCAACATAGATCAGACGAGATGAGAATCGCGAATGCGACCGCCTTTACGAATATTATAACTCTCATGGTCTTCGAAATGTCTGAATGGAAAATATATGGCTGTCAATTTACGCGTTTTACCTCAAATTCGAATTTTACTCATGGTTTTAATACCGTTTGTTTTAAACATAATAAGATATTATCAGTCGGGCAATGCACAATGAATTACGCACATTATTGTGAATGGATTATTAATTCTGCTGATTTCAAACGTGTGTCGAGAAATGATTCCTTCGAGCGCTGAAATTACGCGCTCTGTGCCGTTAAGGTTTAATTTGTGAACTAAAATTGTATTTTCGATAGTAATTTATAGTGTGGAAAGCAAAAGATGTTGGGAAGGATCAGCTCTTCGGTCTGACACGGCCGGGAATCGAACCCATGACCTACCAATCTAGAAGCTGGACGCTTCACCATTACGTTCACCCCTGGCGTTAAAAGAAGTTAGAAAAACGTATGGTTGGGTCTTTAGAAACAGATCCCCAAATCCGATATACATATTTTGAATGTAAGCCTATTAGGTGATACTATTATCATATGATGAATAAAATCTTACCTGGCGATCCTGGTCGGTTCAATAGGTATGTCAGTATCGATTGCATAGACCGCTACCGAGAAGTCCATCTATATAAGATCCGTCAAGTCAAATTTATATTCATAAAATTTCACTGTCCTTTCGTGATTCGCTTTCCAGACAAATACGTGTAGATTTTGATTTTCGGTCATTTTGACAAGATACTCAAATTCAACGTACTATTGATAACCAGGCTGGTATCGAATATACCGGTTGTACCGGGTAAACTGTTTTTAAATATTCGGGTAAAATTATTCCTCTCAGGGTAAACATTTTAGGCCTATTTAGATACGTCGTTAGGAATGCGACCAATATTTATTGTTTCCCTAATATTCACAGCTCGCAGCGTTGCTCCTGACGCTACGAATAGCTCTGCTGATATTTTGACGCGTAATATGACTGTATCGCTATAATGTGTTGTGATCTGGAAGGATTTGTGGATGTCCCGTGTCTTATGAAACGTCACCATGCCTAAAATATGCTTAAAAATACCGACGTCGGCTTGACCTATCGGTTTTGATAAATGCGATCCCATAGCTGTAACGTGTGTTGGTATGGTTTGTCGGACTAATTGATGGGGAATCCGTCTTCACGTTGTATCCGACGGTAACGGAGTTTTCGATTAAAATTCTTCGAGATCACATACGAATATGAACGTCTTGTCACAATCCTCTTTGCTTCAGCACTAATTTTGCAACTACGGTTGCATTTGATACAAACATATTTAAAACATGACCCTTGTTTGAAACATGTTTTTATGGTGTTTTTGTCGGCCATCACGGTGCGGGTTAAGGTCATCTGCTTAATATTGCATCAAAAGAAACATGATCATTTATTGGAGAAAGGCTGCAATGGCGGCTAACTACTTCGATTTTAAGGGACTCCAACCATTCCGTATCGTATACGTCGACTATATTTACCGCAAGTCTCGGAAAGCTCATAATACATGTTTAATTTTTTTTCATAAATGACATTTGGTTAAAACATTTTTTTAACAATGTGTTTTAAAGCAGTTTTAAACAAGGTGGTTCAAGCAAGTGCTTCAAGAGTCAAGTCAAATCAGTTCGGGTTTTGAAAATACTATTCTTTATTTTAGTCATTTCATTCTGCAAGATGATTGAAGTACAGGTTAAGTCTCTGTTAGTTCTGAATCGAGTTAGCGTTCAAAGGTGCGTCCTATAATTCACAAATGTACGTATATAGAACTGCCAAACTGTATGTCTCTGCAGATTTTCTTAGGGGTACATAGCAACAATATACAATTAAATAGTATATTCATTCATGTTGAAATAGTATATTCTATTGGACTATATACTATTCAAATGTTAGGTTTGTGTATGCAATACCCAATCCACCTACACAGCTAGGATTGCATTTAAAACAAAAATCAATGAAAAAACATGTTCAAAACCAGGCCCTAATTTAAAACATGTTTTTTTTTTTTTTTTTTTTTTTTTAAAGCCATGACGTCACGAATAAACAAATGTGACGTCATAATGGATTACCATTGTCAATTGAAAATATAGGGTAAATATAGCGCCTTTGACGAAGTGTTATAGCTGTTGAACCGACGATTTTGAGGGTTTCAACCAACCCATATCGATATACGTCGGCTAAATAAGGTGGTAATTGTCCGTAGGCCCCTACAATATGTTTTTTTCGGAAAGTATTTACTCAATTATGGCATACTTTTACACCTTAAAAAACACCATTATAAAAAAGGCTATTCTTTAAAACACTATTTAAGACATGTGTTTTAAATCACCGTTTGTTTCATATGCAACCCTATATACACATCCATACGATACAATTTAAGCCTGCAACAATAGTTGACGAGTAACGTTTAGTTAGCGCATCCATGAGCTATATCGATCCGATTTTAATTTCACAGGAGGTTCGTTTAGGTGATCATTGTGCAGCCCATAGAACGAAAATACATCATTAATTCCGGGTTGCGCAATCGTTGAATTACTGGTTGGTCGCACAGGCCACATCAACGTGTTGAGAACAGGTATACACGTACGTCTAACGCGATTTAGTCGACACCAGTTACTTGAGACTTGACATTGACTCGAAAACTTGGTTTGGAGTCAAGAGTCAACCCTCATTTTTGAAACGCCGAGTCGCGTCAACCCATTTTTGCAAAGTAACTCGAATCAAGTAAAGTCTCCAGGAAATGTTGATTCAAATCGCCCAAACACTGCCGTAAGCCATCTGACCTAGCCCCTCACCCTAAATCTGTCATTATCCCTGGTCCCAACTCTAAATCAAACCTTGACTTCATTCGATATATACAGAAACAGTTTATAACATGCGCGGGAGACTCCAAAATTCCTACCGAAGTGTTGGGAGGATTAACTGTGTCCCATCTCGCCATCTACTTTCAGTAATTAAAATGCCCAAGGTATCATCTAATTTCTAATATGTAGTGACATAATTTGCGATTATGTATTTATCGTTGAATTGCGTGAGTGGAATTTTCTTGCATTTACCCAATCTGCATTATTGGTCTTCACTCCAATAATTGTGAACCTTCACTTAACTTGTAAAATTACACAAACTTTTCGTGGACCTTTAACGGACCGTAGTTTACTGACCACTTTTCTTCAGTACTGCTGCATATGTGAGGCTAGGGTTGCATTATAAAAAAATGGTGTTTTAAAACACTTTGTAAAAAACATGTTGTAAAGTAAGTATCAAAACAATACCTTTTTCAAATAAATTGTTTTTTTAAACGCTGTATATTTATTCCATAAATGTGTAAATACTTTCGAAAAACATGTTGTACGACCCTACGGACGATTTGCCCCCGAGATTGTCCTATGTCCACGCATGCGATATATGGAATAATTGGTACTCTTGAAATCGTCGTTTGTTCAACAGTTATAGCATGTAGTTATAGATTATTATTGGTACGGAATGGGTGTTCTGATTATTAATACAGCGGACCGCAAAAATGCTACATGCATAAGTCTTGGTTATTGTTATTTTTGGTCCGTTTATGACAGGGTCGGAAGCCTTTTTCATGATAGGAGTCACTTTTACAGTATGTTTTGAATTGTCGATGTCAATCCCTGTGACGTCGCAATTAAAAATTCGTGAGTTCAAGGTTGAAGAAACAAAAGAAAAAATAACAATATAAACATATTTTAAACATGAGCCATGTTTTAACAATGTTTGTTTTAAATTGATATTCGTTTTTAAAGCAAACCTATGTGAGGCTATAAAGGTGTTATGGAAGATGTGTCTCGACAACTTCGATAAATATTCAGTCAGTTATCAGTTCAAATTAAATTGGTAACGCTTTTCGCCGCGCTATCTTTTGCTTCACCATTGACGAAGAATCCATAGAGTAGACATCGGATGAACAGCTGGAGCATATAATAACGAAATGGCGGCAGTTTGAGCATAATATATTTTATAACAAAAGTAGCTAGATATTCGTAAATAATTCGTTTTAATATAAATATAAAACTGTAATTGAATAGGCTATATGTCGACGCTACAAGACGCTACAGGCCGTTCCTTCAGTCCAATGGCACAATGTCACCCACGGTGTCAACCTTGATGTTTCGTGCAATTAAGAGACACGCTAAATGGATCTCCGGCAACTTTTTCGCCTTCTGAAAGAAAATTGACGCTGTTAGGGAAAACGATTGGAGGAGTGTTGTGCACTTGTCTTATACTTCCGACGCTGAATAACTCAAGCACTGTCGTCAAATCTTCGTGAAATGTGTCAGTTTCGGTGTAATCGGTGCAGTTTTCGGGACCTGCAGGACTGCATCGCTGTGGACAAATGGAGACAGTTCGTAAAGTATTATAGTCAGAGTATTCATTGGTCATACTCAAGCACCAGTAGAAGTAATGCCGCCATAATCCATCCAATCTATTGACCGCAACGCGATTATCTTTACCGGCTGCCTAGTTTATTATTTTATATGGCAAACATTTGTAAGTTTTGAATTGAACCTACATATTTTCACCATTCATATGCCATAGTACAGAAAATCAACATCTGCCTAGTCATCATTTTCATAACCTAGCAATCTACTGTTCATACCAGACTTGTACAAATATATAGTTCTGGTTGTCCAATTAGACCAGTGGCTCCCAACCTTGGTCCACGGACCCCTGGGGGTCCAGGAGAAGGCATTTGGCGGTCCGCTATTGCCTTGATGAATCATTGGGAAAACGAAAAGCGATCTTTTTACTTTCATCTCTTTCTCACTCTCTTTAAATGCGCATGTGTTAAGCTCAAACATGCGACTATAAAAAAAACATGCTATTTCGTTCAGGAAAGGCAACAACAGTCCTTTATCTTATGGAAGTCCTAACAGTACGAGGCGCAATTCGCGCTAAAATCCTCTGGCCCTCTTCCTCTGCTGTAAAGATGTTTCTTATTTTAGTATTATATCAATCGCAAAGTCATTTTTATACCAATAGTGTGTACGACTTACGTTCCGTCGAACGACAATTTGACAGAGTAAAGTAGGCCTATAATTGAGTAGCATAATGATTACAACAGTCGATGATATGCTGATTGAGATTCAGAAAAATCCTGGCAGGGGTCCGCAGAATTAATAATTTGTCTGAATGGGTCTGTGACAACAAAAAGGTTTTAGAAGGAAGGAATTAGACTAATTATGGCAAACAAAACGGTACTCTAATTCAATCTAATCTGTGAAATGTTCTATTCATAATTTTTAATTCTAATGCAATTTCTGGTTTTCCTGAAATGCTACTGGAGAACTGTAAAGTGCGAAATAAGTCAAGCGCTTGTTGTACACTGTACAGTGTACGTACATTTTTCATTCTCGAGCTTATGAGAATGAACTATGTGACTTGATATGGACTGAACGTGACTCAAGTTCCAAGTTCTTGCGAATTTAGTTTGGCTCCTGAACAGTTGAGCATGCTCGACATTTGTTGTCTTGAAGGAATATTAATGAGAATATTTCATGTTTAAAATGTATTGGATAATACAATTATTTTCAATCCACTCAGAATTGCTTCGCGAGCGGTATGTTTGACACCCCTGCTTTATACTACACTCCTGACGCAAATAGTAACAATACCCTGCCTATAAAATACGGGTGTATATCCCGAGATGTATTCGACGCTGGACACTATATTCGATTTCATGCAAGCACCTATCATGCGTCATTACCTTCTTTAATTCGAGCGATATTTGCTTTGTTAAAACATTTACTGTATTTCGTTTGCTGAATACGATTTTGCCTCGAATTGAGTCGAGCTCACTCTTCATCGCCTCCAGAATTGCACTGCCTGTAATATATATGTGTAGGTTATTAGGCTTCACAATAAGTTCTAATTAATAATTGCAATTCACCAATATAATGTCAAATAAAGTAAATTTAGATTTAAATTTTTAACTTCGGATATACTCTGATATATAAGGCTTCTCAAACTTGTTTGCTTTTCGACCACATATTTCACTCCATTTAGTTTTCTCTTCTCGACAGCGTTATTGTTCACTAGGGTCGTTAAAAATGTATTTTTACGTCTGCCGCTACCTAAAATATATTCAGCACACCTAATATGGCTTTATTTCATCTAGTACACTCGGATTATTTTTCAAATAATAGTATTTTGGTGGCAAACTCTAAAAAATGATTAGCAACGTACGCGCACAGCTGATTGACCATGGCCATTCCTTGTAACCATAGCTTAGCAGCGCCTAATGCTTTGCGACCCGCTGTTTGAGAAGCCCAGCTTTAACAAATACTTTTCATATACTCACTCCGCAACAGCGAATACGCGATGCCATTCCCCGAACAGTTTAGTGAAGCAACTTGAATATTGCACCGACGGCTGTGCCACGACTCTGTCTGTGATAAAAATCATATATACGCAGTTGAATCAACATGTCATATCAAACAGACAAATTATATTAGATATCGTAGTTATGATTAACATATCGTATAAATTTTGAATTTTCTCCACATTTCCATGTTTGTAATATTGTTGTTGCGTATGCTGGCTTATATATCTGTTTCGTCTATTGGAGATTATTTCATATCCAGAGTTTCACAACTTGAAAGTTTTCTGCTTTTCCAAATGAGACTAGAATTAGAACTATAGCATTACAATTTTTTCAATTTAGACTAGGACCAAAATTATAGCTGCAAAGATAATTGCCAATAAGATTAATATTGTAGTTACTGAAATCGCAGATATTTGGAGATTGAATCAAGTTCTGTTCGTATCAAATCAGCGCTCCATCTCATAAGCATAAGATTGCAAATGTTTTTAGGGCAAACTGGGCTGGTTTAGCACTATACAGTTCTTCTGTAGCATTCTAAGGAAAACCAGGAATCAAATTTGAATGGAAATTACAGAATGGAAGTACGTCACAAATCATATTCGAATTGGAATTAGAGGAAGGAAACATTTCATAAACTAGATTAGAATTAGGTTACCGGCGTTTTGCTATAATTAGTCTTATTATACAACTAGAATTATCTGGTTGTCAATGTATCGTGTTCACATCTCTAACTATGGCGTGTAGGTTGCAAATGAGATTGAAAGCTTCGTTCTCAGTTCAGATAGTAAACCGGACCAGTAAGTTGACTACGAATGGTGCACTCATCATCCTCAGTTTTATGTTATAGCGGACAATGCGAAAAATACCTTTAACGTACAAAGGACACATACTTAATGCACACTCGTGGTAGTGCGCAATCAACATAGGATCAATGTAATCTTATCTCACATAATTCGTCGTCATAACCCAGCCATGTAATTTCTCCAGCATTAGATGTTGCCTTTTATTAATATGCGTCATCGTGCAGTTATCACCAGTGCACAGATCAAGGCATAATATGGTGCCTATTACTGATACGATTCTTTCCAGCTCCATGCTTCGTAAGATCTGAAATTCAAGATGAGTGTCAGCCATACAGTATACCCATATCAATCTACTGTGTCGTAAGGGCTTGGCGGTGTAGAAAACCATGAATAAATATAATATCATAAACCTTTACACGGTAGTATGATATCAAGTTTAATACCATATAACACACCGCGCACATTACAGTATTGACGGACATTCCGGTAAAAAAATTGCGTCAAAGATAACAATGGTCAACACATATTTTTAGGCAGACAAAGTAAGAGTGGTTTTTGGGGTTCTGAAAGGCACTGATTTCGAATATGACCTTAGTTTTTTAAATTGGCTCTTGTTGTGGAGATATCCCATGGGGTTATTTTGACGAAAATCTCCCATTTTCGCGGTAATGACTGGATAAAAAATCGACTTGGTCGAACTATAAAGTTTGGAAATTCAATTTACTTGTTATGTTTACACACAGAAGACTATTTTAAATCAAAATACAGCAGCAGCACTATATTTAGGGTAATAGATTTATCAAAGTTGCAGACTTTTACGGATATCATGTACATAAATAAACTCCAGTTATGTATATAAGGATTTATCTAGATATTCAAATAACGTGGCATCAACTCAATCAGTTTTACGTCAACCACCTATTGTAAATTTGAAATAATCAGTTGGAATACAATATTATTGATGTATTTTAAATCGAAATTGTTTTTGTACGATTTTCGCCTGTAAGCTATTTAGTGCAGTTTCTCGAAAGGTTCCGGTGATGGTCTGACATATTATGTTCAATGATTCATCTTATCTGCCCTATTATCTTTCTTTCGTTGTTCTGATGTCTTGATAGAACCTCTCTACTTGCTAATCAACAAGATGATCAGGAATATATCAAGATCACTGAACAGGAAGTGAACTTTTATGGTCATGTTTGTTCCAAGCTTTCGATATGCAGATACGAATTTTTGGACCAACTGTTAGTAGTTGGGTGCTTTGTGATCATCTAAATCGTTTTATTTACTACATCTTAGGAGATATTACATGCTGTAAACTCCTTCCTAATGTGAAATTGGAATCTTTCATCGGTATTCGAATATACCAGATACCAAATTTAAACTTCTCGTTTGATAGGCTTACTAGGTATACCCACTTTGTTAAATCAGTGGAAAATTATCCATTTACCAGTCAAAAGTAATGAGACACATATGAGTATTGTAGTTAAGCCTTTCAAGGACAAATTTTATAGTTTTATACTCCTCTTTATTCTTGGTAGACCAAGATACCAATTGATACAGGAGAATATGTATTTCCGCTGTGCAAAAGTGCAATTTTTAGACTTGGGAAACTGCTTTTTTGACAAACAAATCTTTCGCATCATGCCATGTTAATATTGATTGAATGACTGAGAATGATATGAGGGTTCTTCATAGTCGATTAGCCATTTATGCGCAGTATAAAATTACAAAAAACTACGATTTTCTTCCTACCAAGTGAAATATTGAAGGGTGAATACAGTAATTTTGGGCTTTTTTAGGGGTATAAATATCTTCTGATAGAGAGCCAATCTGACAAAATTAATGTGATATTCGTAATCAGCAACCTCAAAAACCCCAGAAACGGCTCTCAGATGTTCTGCCTAATTTTTTTTTTTCAATTTTGTTGACTATTGTAATCTATACATGTACTATTACTGTAGGCCTACGTTCAGGAATCTACTACAGTATCTTGTCATAATATTTCACTCACTTGCTTGCACGAATATACTCTTGTATAGATGAGCTGACTCCGACCAATGCTATAAGAGGGATATTGCAGTCTCTCGGTGTAAGCTCATATATATAGAGCCACGGACGTACATTTTTGGGTTCTTACCAGGCTTGGCATTCGTTGCCGTCCGAATTCACATTTCTATCTGTTACACCAAAATTTCAAAGAAATTGATCTGAACGAAAGTGCCAGTTGCTAAGACTGTCTGATGGAAGATGGGAATAATCACATCATTTTTACCTTGTATAAAATGTACATATGATTGCGTCCTACGCAATATATGCAAAATTACGCACACGACAGGTCAGGTTATTATTTCTCTCCCGGCCGGCACCGCGTAGCCTACATGATTTGTTGTTATTCTTGTACAAACAAGCCATTTCTTACGATAAGTGTCTCTGGAATTCACAATTCTTATAATGGATTGAATATTTTGCCGCTTGTCGGTCCATAGGGCTTATATGCTACAAAATTTCAGAATTCAGTTAAATGATCTGATGACACCCTAACTAATATTTCTTCCCACTAAAACAGTGGTTATCAAACTTTTTAAAACGTTCACCATTTTATAATGATATTAAAATCGGTTTGGTCCCTAGCCCTCTTGAAAATCATTAAATGGAAATGGGGTTATTCCCAGAAAACGTAATGAATCAAGATAAGGACTATGACCGATATGGCTTAGCGCTAGTCGATTCAGTTTTTGAAACCGAAATAGATGAAGAATTGGCAAGGTTACAGAGGCAAAGATGACTGAAAATGAAGAATCGATATTACAGAAAATATGCTGTGATTTTCGAGTTATATTATTAATAAATCCTTTATTCACAGTAGAACTGGTAAATACACATATAATCCGGGGGGTAACCTGCACCCAAAGGAAAATGGCGAGATTGGAGTAATTTTTTAAAATTTCAGTCTTACAGTCAAATTGTTATTCCTATGCAATATATGGAGAAGTCAGATTATAGAATTGCAGTTTAGATGAAGAATTGGCGAGGGTTACAGAGCAGAGATAGAGATGATTGAAAATGAAGAATCGAAATTACAGAAATTATGCTGTGATTCACTAGTGTAATTTTAGTCCAGTGGTGCATTCAAGGCCTTCCGAAGAATATGCACAGTGTCCAATAACGTGATCTTCTGGATCATGTCGAATTGAACGTTACCCGGAATCTGTTGGATATGTCTCATGAAGTTTTTGCTTGCGACCCCTGCAGCGCCAATGACTATCGGTACAATGTTTATTTTGCATCGCCACATTTTCTCACATTCCATTTTGAGGTCTGCGTATTTGGATTGCTTTTCTGATTCTTTTTGTTGTATGTTGTGATTATTATTAAAAACAAGAGAAAACACAGTGACGCTTATCATAGTGAAGCCTTCTAAGTCACAACAGCATACATATTATAGCCCATATCACATATTACAGATTACAACCAGCACATTACTACTGATATACCAAGACTGATAAAAACAGACAAATATATAGCGCCAGAGTCGTACAAAACCAGTTTAAACATTTAGCATTACCTACAATATCCATATACATTTACTATAAATATCAAATACCTCGCCGTGTTTCAATGACGTATTAAATTTTGCATTTCTCAAGTTGCATTGCCGTTTATAGAATCAGAGTAGTACAAAATCAGTTTGAACATTTAGCATTACCTACACATTCATCAGTTTGAGTATTCCTATACAATGTACGTATACATTAGATATCAAATAACGCGCCGCGGTTCCATGGCGTATTCAATCACATGGTCCAGCATATATTTACTTGTTAGTAATCCCACTACATTAAAAGGAGCATAATTTCCGATACAGCACTTCGTTTTCTCACGTTACTTTAAATACCAATAATATTGCATTTTCAACGGGGGGTAAACTATAGGGTTACCATATTTTGGAATTAGGAAAGAAGGACACTTTCTCAAATTTTTAGTTTTAGAATTGTGGAGTAAAATTCGGAAAATGGTAAATATTTTCCGACTTTGTGGTTGGTTGACTGTAAAAAAAGGTCGTCACTTTCGTTCGAACCACAAATTTCCTATTTAGCGTCATTTATGCCTATTTCTTACTTCTAAAAGCTGTTCAGGAGGACGAATTCCCAAAAAGGAGGTCATTTAGGCGTCCTCGGAGGACATTTTTTTTCAAATACCTGAAAAAGGAGGACGTATGGTAACCCTAGGTAACAAACATTGCTCACACGAAGGAGAATCACCGAATCCGATCACATGTGGGTGGGAATTGTGTCAGCAATGGCGTAATCCCAAACGGAACAGAATAATTTGCTTTCCTCCTGAGGCTATAAGCACGGTAGACTATCGTTGATCGTGTGTTTGATGGACTTGCAATGACTTCCGGCTTCACTTGTCCTCTACAGCTGAACCTAATTATTCCTGAGCAAGTTCCTAAGGATCGAGTAGACATCCGCTATGGGAGGGTAGTACATTTTTTGATGTGACAGTGTTTTTGCTGATGTATCAGCGTTTCTTGCAAGATGCATGGTGGTTTCATTGTGTTGAATACCACAGTTTGCTAGTATCCAGACAAGTGATAGTGTGGCGTCACGTCATCATCTCGGCTATCCCGGTGATTTGGAAAGGAGCTGCGTACTTGTCATTTGCAATATGTTAGGTCGTTCAGGCAATCGCTGAGTATGATGATTGAGGACTCTTCCTTGGATATTATTCGATGTACATTTGAAATATCCATTGGTTCAACAGGAAACACTGAATAATAGGGTGGCTATTAATTGGCGGAGGGCATCTTGATACTGGGAATATGAAAGGCGGATCCGCGTCCACACTCTGTCGCAGTCTTGGATCGGTCTGGGAAAATCAGGGTGAAGTCATAATAGACCAATAAAATACGATCTTAACCTATAAGGATATGAACTTCTGACCTCTGGAGGAGCGACTTTCTCACTGTGTGGCATAAAGTGAAGTCCCGGTATGCTGTGAGTATTTTCCACGGAGGGGTCGTCACTCGTCATAGTGTTGCTGAGCTGACACAAATCCGCAGGTGGCCAATCTCAGCAACCGTAGATAGGGTATTAAACGTGACAGCTCATCAGACTTTAATGCTATTCCCAATAACCCCTCGGCCTTACTATCAGACGTGGATCGTTAGAATATTTGTCACAGGTTGTGATCAATATGCGTGTATTGTAATGCACTTTCGTATTGGCCAGCGAGCACATGTACAACACCCTTGGGTATTTTTAGCATTTCTCAAGTTGCAGTGCTTTTTATAGCAGTGGCATTCCATATGCGTACTAATTGAGCATATCCGGAGTTTGGCGTCCCAAAGAACTTGCTTTTAAATCGTCGTAGAATAGAAGCGTGGTTGCTTTCATACTCACTGGGCATATTAGGAATGCTTTAGCACGGCGTTTCCATATATGGACACATTAACTTCGCCATAATTTTGCGTCTTTTTTACGCACTGATTATTCAAAATGAAGCGTAGGTATTATGAATAGTTCAAAATCGAACGGCAGTAATGATTGTTGCAGTTTTTTAATACTTTGAAGAGTCAGCACAATTCAAACTCACTACACGGGCTCCAAATTCAATGATTACTCTTATAAGGCTTCGCGCCTCCATTATAATCTTGCGAGCCTCCGATCCGTCTAATATAATATTATGCTGCCACATATATTGAGTGTTGGTACCAAAGGGGAATAGACAAAACGCGGTAATTGTATATTCAATTACAGGTAGAATTAGAGTTTCCCAAGACATGTCAAAACTACTTGAATTCTGAGTTGAAAATGAAGGTCGGGAACGTATAGTCAAGTACGTAATACCAAATATTAGATTTAATCATACGTTACTTTTCATTCGCGTGTATACCTCTTCTAGGCCAGGCTGGTTATTTAATTAAAAGACTACTTCATGTTGTTTCGACACATTCGTATGTTTCGATATATCGCGTTCTTGTGGTGTTTTATAATTTATAAAAACATCAATAAATGACTAACTGATTTACTGTGTAATTCAGCAGGCAACTTAAAAAAAATATCATGTATTTTGGTCGAATGTCCTTTTCATCTTAATGAATGCGACCTTCTTCCATCTAAGAGATCTGGAAAATTCGTTGTTGCATCAAGGGTTGGAGTTCCTTTTGGTTACATTTCATTTCACGGGCATAGGGCATGGTGTAGAACGACTGCCTAGGCCAGTGGTTCCCAGCGTGGGCGATATCGCCCCCCAGGGGGCGATTTGGCGGTCCATGGGGGCGAAAATACCGAAGGGGGCTATAGGGGGGTGAAAACGAACGAAGGGGGCGATAGGGGGCGATGGCGCGTTAAAACGGCTATATTGGAGTCTAGGACCGTAACTGCCGCACCCCAAACCCCCAATTGGGAGGGGCCCGAGCTCGAAGGGGGCCCAACATTTATTCGTGAATTAACATAAATTAGAGTATTATTTTGGGAATTTATGCTACTTTTTCAATTTTTTGGTGTCACATTTCTTGCTTATTGGATACCCTTCCCCAAGAAATAATACGCATGAGATATAGAAATGGGCATCTCGGCGACAGCCATTACCACGCCATGACGCATCAAGGCATATGAAATTTCAGGCCATGTAACATGCGACTCCGAGAAGTGTGCCAGAACGAGAAAACCTTGGCGGAAAAGGACTGTCTTTATGCTAACCGACGTCGATATATATACCATATGCCATATACGATATAAATATATGTTTAATGGTCCATAGGCGCCTAAATGGCTGGCGCCAAATGTTCCTGTCCTGTCAATCAGAACCCATCCCGCAGACAAATGCCATCCCGCAGAGAAAAATTAATTGCCAGCGCAGAAATACCAATTTTAAATAGTGTTCGTCTTTTAGTTTAGTACGTATGGGCGATTTGAATATCTTTTGACATAGCAGACATGCCACGAATTGCCATCATGTAACGAAGTCTTTATACCCACGGGTCCACCCGAATATGTTTAATTATTAATTACGGGCCCTACATTTTCCAAGACACCTCACTCAGCTCCACCGGTAAATCTGAATACATGAGCAGAGAGATGATAAAATAATTGACAGCAATATATGCAATTCCCGAAGATATTGACCGATTCAATCATGGATGATTGAAATTTTTCGCGCTTCATGCGAAGTAAGCCGACTATCTAAAGACTCCAACAATTTTTGCTGAGAAATAGCGGTAAAAAGGTATCGGGGGAGGGGGTCTGAGGGGCGAAGCCCCCCAGAAGTTTGGTTCATCACCAAATGGGGGGTCCCAAGACACGCGTTTTGGGGGGCTGACGAAGTGCTGTTACGGTCCTATTGGAGTCAAGCTGGAGAAATGACCTATTTTATGTCACATCGCTGGTGATTACAGTTTGTATGCCCATTTTTCGGTTCCCAATATTGGGGGGCGATTATCGGTGTGGAACTTGAAACGGGGGCGATGAGTCGAAAAAGGTTCGGAACCACTGGCCTAGGCGATAAACGCGACTGTTGTACAATAACAATACAATTATAATGACAAGTTCGTAAAATTGAGAACGGATTCAACTTGACTTGGCATTAGGGTTGCTTTTAAAACAAATGGGTTTTAAAACACTTTGTTTAAAACATGTTTTAAACATGTTAAAAAATCTTCAAGTTGTAAAATTATGCCCTAATTGTGTAAACACTTTCCAAAAAAGCATGTTGTTTGAGCCTAGGGACAATTACCACCCGATATAGTCAACGGATATCGATATGAAATGGTTGGAACCCTCAAAATAGTCGGTTCAACAATAATAGTACAGACATTTCGTCAAAGGGGCTATACCCTATATTTTCAATTGTTAATGTCAATCCATTATGACGTCACAATTGAATATTCATGACGTCAAGGCTTTAAAAAAAATGTTTTAAATTAGAGCCATGTTTTGAACATGTTTGTTTTAAATTGATTTTTGTTTTAAATGCAACCCTGCTTGACATGAATTAATTTTGACTTGACCGAGTCGAGTCACCCCATCTCCCAAAATCGAGTAACTTGACTCGATTCAAATGCGAAATTAGTCGATGTGACCTGTGACTCGAAGTTAGTGTGACCTGTGACTCGAAGTTAGTGTGACTTATTCCCGATAATAGGGTGAAATCAATAGTGGTTTCAGTTTCCAATATAAATGGGTTACGTAGAATTATGTTCAAAATCCCCTATGTCAGGATTGATCAACAACAAATTAGAGTTCGCATTTTAGTTATTGGAACCCTACTGTGTACATCAGGGCCGGCCAACCCGTGGCCCGCGGGCCACATGTGACCCGCGAGAAGGTTTTGAGTGGCCCGCGAGGTAATTGCCGAAATTGGTAATGTTATCAAAAATGGATTGCACAGATTGTGAACTTGCAAGGCCAACCAAAAAATTAATTAGTCTGGAAGCAAAACTTGAGATGTGATGACTAAAATACCAGTTGCGACGCATTGGCATTTCCATGAGCCAGACACACTTTGGTAGATCTTCGTACACTACAATAAAGTAGAAAAATTTGCGATAGATTTATCAAAAGTAAATATTTTCTACACGCTTCGCGCAACATGTTGTCACTCGATGTCTTGCTTTTTTATATTGATACCCTTTGAGAAAATGAAAGAACGGTTATGTATCAGATGAAGTCTAACTATATTCTCGATTACGAGACAAAGTGTCGTTCAACATATGCGACCTAGCGTTTGCGCTCGCAGACAGACCGTCGACTATGAAACCTAGGCACAAAATGATTGACGCATGTTGGTCGAAGCTTTCGAAATTGATATGTCCAGGCGCTGAATAGTCCAGTCCTTGCAAACTGAGCCCAGCGATATACTGCAGGTCCGCAATGTAGTCAAGTGATAATATTATTGAGCTATGAACTTCGAAACATTTTCGCGCTTCGCGCGGCTTGTGGCCCGCGCAATATTTCGTCAGTCGAATGTGGCCCTTTGGCTGAAAAGGTTGGACAGCCCTGGTGTACATGAACACAAAGAGAACTATTACTTCCAATAAGTCCTATATCTTCCAGCAAGGCAGTTGTACGTTGGCTTGCAATATCAGCGGATGTCTGGGATATTAGGATCTATTAGTGACCATCTTCTTACTGCTTTACAGGCGATTTCATATGTTGTGATACAATACCAAATTTTTCCAATGCGTCATGCGAATTGGTTCGTCACTTCTATGGTCAACGATTTCATTGAACTTTCTTATACATGTTGCAGATGTATTTATACTGTTTCGATGCGACACTCCTTCCCTAATGAGTGCCGATTTCCAGAGGTCGAATGCAGCCGGCTCAACTGAAATCTACTTAATTTGGGCTCGGAAAACGTTGCGTCTCGGTCTTTCATCGGATAAATGAAGTAGAATGTTCAAATATAGCATTTCCTTGGCGAAACTGCAATGTATTACCCAACCCATACAGGTTTAACCAAACTGCAGAAGGGTGCGATCTAATGCTGGCTCGGGACAAATGGCCTACTGATACAATGAAAGTCAATGATACCTGTGGATCATCGAATGTCAAAGCGGAGGATTCACTGACAGCTGCACCAATTGACGTAACACGCAGCGATTTCCAGCTACTCGGACAGGTCACTTTGGGAATTTATTGAACCAGATCAGTATTGATTAACGGTCGTTTTTTTTTTATGAATTTTGTAATGATTTAGATACATAGGCTACTAGGCAGTCAGTTGTGTGTCCTCTAATTCTACTGTCAACAACAAATTTGGAAACTACGGTACGGACGACCGGACGTTAATATCCCGAGTAGGCCTATATACGGCTGACCGTATACAGGGACCGGTTGATTGTATATACAGACGGCTTAAAGATCGCGGCCGGTTGGATCAACCAATATATCGCGTGAATCTGCGCTTAAAGGGGCACTGCGCTCTAGATACGATGTGGTCTCTCTCACATACCTCTCAACGAATCGCTGCATTAACTTCACGCCCTGCCAGTTGTTGGTTATATTTGTTCGGTTATTACAACGCAAGTGGTCTTGTTCGCCATCTCCAACTATTATTTTTAATATCTAGGGGTGAGCATTACATTACAATATTTAGACTCTAACGTATGGTTTCGTGGAAAGAACTCTTCAGAGATGCGACGACACGCTGGTGGTATGCTCAATCGGTGAAATTACAAATAGCAATGAATCTTCGAAACACGCTATAGATGACTTATTGTGGATATCGTAGGCCCCGTGTGGATGAAAGAATTTTTCGAAGCAATCAAAAAAAGTATATTGATTGAGATTGATAGTATCCTATTCCTTTTACCGGCATAAAACCTTGTTATTCACAGACCGGGATCGTTCGTTGGCCTATTACGGTGATATCGATTGCAGTGATGTCGAAAATAGAACCTAGTTATGCACTGGAATCCAACTGATGTCGCTGTATTTGGACAGCAACATGTACCCCAAGAATTTCTAACCGGAATTTTACTGAGGAACAAAATTGAAGTATTCAAAATTGAAAATGATTGATATTGATATTGATATTGGAATTGATATAATACTGTTGAAATAAACTTGGAAAACTTTCGGCTGAGACTGGTCAGGTGTAATCGTAAGCAACTAGTAGCGAATTAGAAGAGCTTCTTGGAGGTACAAAACTTCAATGTACAATATTCCTATTGAAATGAACCCGAATATTTTAGGCTAACACTAGTCTGGTGTGATCGTCAGCAGCTAGAAGAGAATTTTATATAACATTGCACATCAACAATCTTATCACAAAATATGACGACACCGGTAGGCAATTTCGAATAATCGAGGGGAAGAGATCGCTCAAGCTCGATGTACTATTTTAGATGGTATACAGGATCTCTTAATGTAGGCAAACACTTGATTGGCGTATTTCAATAAAAGTCGACTCCAAGGCACCCAAATGAAAGTGTGAACGGTCTCTCGCGACGACGCGAAATCTGTCGCCTCGATCATTTTTCGCACTAGCATAACTGATAATTATTTTTGAAAATGGCGGCGTCACATCTGCCGCACAACGACATTCTCACTTCGGCGTACGCTCGATGATATCAATGCACTAGAAAAGACAACAAAATGGCGTTTGGATTTTTATTCGGTTTGTTGTCGTTTAAATTCCGTACCCTGCGATACGGCTGATCTCATCTGTACCTTTACGTACCAATTTATCGCCTTACTACCGTAAGCATCGAATTTTGCGAGTTGATGAACTATATCGTTGCGAAGTATCAAAAGTTGTTCACAAATATTTTTCCAATAGCCTGCCTCCTGTGTTTGAAGACTTTTTCATACCTGCTAAACGTGTCCATTCCCATTACACGAGATCCTCGTCTAAAGGAAACATCTACTTACCCCCACCCAATAGCAACCTAACTAAGAGATCTATCGACTACTCGGTACCTATCATCTGGAATGCATTACCACCACATATCCGTGAATTGCCTTATAATAGATTCAAAAAAGCCCTACTTGATCACCTCTTGTCGTTACACTAACACTGTTGCCCTACCTCGCCCAGACAGTGCATCTTTGGTCATTTGCTACCATTGTTTAATCTTTTTCTGTTTTCCTTTCTTAACTAAACATTTTTTACAGCCAGACTGTTCAGAGTCAAGTGTACCTGTTTGATGCTGGTGTGATCAGACCAGATGACCTTCACGGTCTTATGGATCATTCCTATCTAATACCGAATACAGTGCACGCTTATTTTCTGTACCACCATCACTGCCGTTTGTTATGTATTTTATTTCGATGAAAATAAAGACTCTCTCTCTCTCTCTCTCTCTCTCTCTCTCAATAAATATCGGTCAGTCGTAAAATGACATTATGTGTCGAAGCAGCATTACCGTTCAAACAGAAAACTAATAGCTTCGATTTATTATCGATGCACTAGAAAAGAAAACAAAATGGCGTCTGGATTTTTATTCGGTTTGTTGTCGTTTAAATTCCGTACAATAAATATCGGTCAGTAGTAAAATGACATTATGTAACGAAGTTTGTCGACTACAATTGTCATTACCACCAGGCGAAAGTTACTTATTTTTGATTCCGTGACCACCGACTTGTAGCTTGGCACACTTCTAGGCTTTTGTAAGACACCGATTATGCAGATGAGATGGCGAGGAGGAGCCTAGATAAACCTCTAACACTTGGGTAGGAATTCTGGAGTCGACCTCGGTCGGACTCGAACCCTCAGCCCATTGGTGTTGTAGCTGTGGATTATACCAGTACGCTATCTCGCCACCTACCCAACCCTTATGAATTGATATCTTGGTAAATTCGGGGTAACGCGTACCGGGCTTATCGAACGCCTTGAAATCTTGCACCGTGTTTCGATTAATCAAAGAGAAGCAGACATGGCGGCGCCTGTACGATAATGCTCTCTCAAATCCGCATTGTGTTCACCATTATCGACGAGAATTGACTTTGAAGTGACATTGCTGTTGTTAAAATACATTCATTAAATACGATTTATTCCTTGCATATGTGGCTAAATGGGCGAATAATGTATCAATTCAGCAATCAGGCCGCCAAGTACCTAAATTTCCTATATCTGGACCGCCGACTAGAGCCTCTTTTTTCTCTGATCAGTGCTGGAATTTGAATACCATACGAAGCTATATGCTGTAACTCCCCGTTGTCTGCCAGTATTTGATAGTAATACGAAAATCCTGCCAAATATTTTTATTCATATGTTAAAATATACTGCTGTTACTTGAGGTTCATTAACGCATGCAATTTAAAAGATAAAATATCGTGATATATTATAACTATAGCAAAAATGACACTTGATCATAACGAGCGCTGAGTATATAGCTATTGCGTATGTATAAATAGGTGGAAAGTGGAAAGGTGATGTTGGCAATACAGAATGCTGAGCAAAGTAATAAAATGTTATCTAAAATATCGTTGTGCATATATGGAAGAACAACTGCAATTCGGGCGTCCTCGCGGGACCATTCAACTTTCTCGACAAACGAGGACAAATCTTCTTAAAAGAGGACATATGGTATCTCTATTTTACGTTCTGTTTTCTGGGTCGCCACAATCAACGTCAGCACCGAAGTGCGTGCTGCTTTCCCACTTGTCTCCTGTTTCTGCAATGTACATGTATAAAGTAAGATAGATCAAAGAAAATTATTTTACATTAATTATACATACCCCGGCGTAAAGTGAGAAACTCTATCACGGCTTCAAGATCATACGAAGGATTTCTGCCAGGTTTCTTCATCGTTTCAGTTTCTTGGCTGACAGTAGGCATAGCTGCTGTGTACCCAGCACCATCACATCTCTGAGAATATATTATTTGATGCTGTGACGACTCTGCAGCAGCATCATGCCAGTCAGTTTATTATACCTTGCGGATTTCGGCATCTATTTTTTTCAGTAACCTGTCGATGTTCCTATATACTCCTTTCCATATTCGGGCTCCCCCCCGAAAAATGTCACCTTTTTCCTCGGCTTCTTCTACGCCGCTCTTCAGTTCATTCAGGATGTAGTAACCTTGATTGTGTAATGACGAAAGCAATATTTCATACAAATTTCATCAACTTTTGATAACGTACAGATTCTATTTTTTCTAAGAATATATTTTCCTCTACTCACTTTGAATAAACGCATATACGATGTTGCTCGTGGCGCAATCTTTGTATTCCACCGGTATCGCGTTTACACGTGCTATATTCTGTAAAACACAGTTGAATATTTAGTAAATAATTCATTTCAAATGTATAAATAACACATACTCACCACATTTACCTTTGATAACATTCCGACAAAACAATGTACTTGATGCAATTTCCAGACATCTATATCAGTTATATTGGTCATTGTACAGTTGTCGCCGCAACATAGATCTGACGAGATGAGAATCGCGAATGCGACTGCTGTTACGAATATTATAACTCTCATGGTCTTCGAGATTTCTGAATGGAAAATATATGGCTGTCAATTTATGCGTTTTACCTCAAATTCGAATTTTACTCATGGTCGTCATACCGTTTGTTTTGTGCGTTAATAAGATATTATCAGTCGGGCAATACACAATGAATTACGTACACTATTGTGGATGGATTATTAATTCGGCTGATTCAAAACGTGTAGCGAGAAATGATTCCTTCGAGCACTAAAATTACACACTCCTTGCCGCCAAGGTTTAATTTGTGAACTAAAATTGTATATATTGTATATATTGTATATAAGGTGCAGATATAGCCTTATACGGCTTTCTCATTCTTGCACCGCCACTACATGCTATCCCGGTAATGCTGAACGCCAAGCGGGGAAGTCATGGATATCCGTGTTATTAATCAGGTCTTACGTCTGACACGACCGGGAATCGAAACCATGAACTACCAATCTAGAAGCCGGACGCTTCACCAGTACGTTCGCCCTGGCGTTAAAAGAAGTTAGAAAACCGTATGGCCGGGTCGTTGGAAACAGATCTCTAAATTCGATATGCATATTTTGAATGTAGGCCTATGTGGTGATAGAATTATCACATGATGATGAAAATCTTACCTGGCGATCCTGGTCGGTTCAATAGGAATGTCAGTATCAATTGTACATACCACTACCGAGAAGTCCATCTATATAAGATCCGTCGAGCCAAATTTATATTCATAAAATTTCACTGTCCTTTCGTGGTTCGCTTTCCAAACAAATGAGTGCAGATTTGGATTTTCTGTCATTTTGCCAACATACTCAAATTCAACGTAGTATGAAAATCAGGCAGGTATCAAATATACCGGGTGTGCCGGGTAAACTGTTTTCAAATATTAATGTAAAATTATTCCTCTCCGGGTAAACATTTCAGGCTTATTTAGATACGTCGTTAGGAATGCGACCAATATTTATTTTTGACGTGCGTACGTTTTTCGGCGAGATGCAGTATAACCGGCACTTATTTCAACTCACGCTCCCTATGTCATGTTTGCCTGTTTGGATTATTCTTGTTTCCCTGATATTCACAGCTCACAGCGTTGTTCCCGACGCTACGAATAGATCTGCTGATTTTTTGACGCGTAATGTATGACTGTATCGCTATAATGTGTTGTGATTTGGAAGGATTTGTGGATGTCTCGTGTCTTTTCCAACGTCACCATGCTTAAAATATGGTTAAAAAATACCGACCTCGGCCTGACCTATCGGTTTTGATAAATGCGATCCCGTAGCTTCAAAGTGCGTTGCTATGGTTTGTCAGACTAATTGATGGGAAATCCGTCTTCACGTTGTGTCCGACGGTGACGGAGTTTCCGATTAAAATTCTTCGATATCGTATACGAATATGAACTTCTGGTCGCCATCCTTGTTGCTTCTGCCCTAATTTTGCAATTACGGTTGCATTTGAAACAAACATATTTAGAATATGCCCTTGTTTTAAACCTGTTTTTATAGTGTTTTTGTTAGCCATGGCGTCAAGTTTCTGCAATTGCGACGTCATAGGGAATATACATTGTTATGTGGCGCCTTACGAATTGCAATTGAAAACACAGAATAAATATGGATCCTAAACTTAATATGTCTCTTAAATGGACGAAAAATATATTTGATCATGACCACATCGACAAGCATCATTTTTACGGTCGTTGGTCATTATTAGGGCCATTTTTATATGACCTTAAAAATCAATAATATGACTTTATTTTTTGGAAAATTTGACTGTATATGACTTTATATGGAAATCGTGTATTTTTACATGCGAACAATGTCACCCACGGAACTAAAGAGTAAAAAATACGCGACATAAAAGTACTACATATCAATTTATATATTTTAAACCACTGTTGTAGTACAGTTTCATGTAGTGTAGAATGTTACAGTCTTTGTAGCTACGATTTGGACGTAAAAATGACTTTACTAAGGAAAATAGGCGCTCCACAGACACTGATGTAGGTTGACGAAATATGACTTTAATGACTTTAAATGCAACCCTAAATAGACTGTTTTTGTATTTTACTAGAAACAGGTAGCCTACTCGTTTGATTTATCATTATCGGTGATTTTCGGATCGAAGCCTGGCCAATAACCCGACTTAGGAATCCGATCGGAGAGAGACCAGAGAATTTATCAATCCCCGTTGGCGTTCTAATGATAATGACTAGGGCCATTTAAAACAAACGGTGTATTAAAACACTTTGTTTAAGACATGTTTTAACATTGTTTTAAACAAAGGCCTTTTTTAATAAACAAAATTGTGTTTTTTTTTAAGTTGTAAAATTATGCCATAATTTTGTAAATACTTTCCAAGAAACATGCTGTATGAGCCTACGGATAATTACCACCTGATATAGCCGACGTATATCGATATGGGATGGTTGGAACCATCAAAATAGTCGGTTCAACAGCAACACTATGGATATTTCGCCAAAGGAGCTATATTTACCCTATATTTTCGATCATCGTTTGTTTTAAATGCAACCCTATACAGAGCCAATAGTTCACGAGTAACGTTTAACTAACGCCTCAATATAAGCTATATCAGTCCCATTTCAATTTCACAAGAGGTTCGTTTCAGTGCTTCTCAACCTTTTTCAGTTCGCGGCCCACCAGACGCCCTTTCGCGACTAACGTTTAAAGCACTACTCGTGGGCGTCAGTTTTTATTTTTCCAGTGCGTTAACAACGAAAACACCATTAAAATCACGACTTCGAACGATGTCAAATCGCTCACAGCGCGAAGAAAATTTGATAGAAGTTCAATAATTCTCCAAAGAAATACTATACATAATTTGTGTTGATTCAGGAGATAATTTTCCAGCTCGATGTACCGATAGCGAGGTTTGGGTACGGCAGTTGTGGTCCTGCATGTAACAGGTGATTACAGACGTGAAAGGCTTATCTAGGCTCCTCACCATCCAATCTGCTTAAGAGGTGTTTTAAAAAAGTCGGAATGTGGACCGTGCTCCAAGTCGGCGGATGGGCTATCAAAATTAAGAATATCGACTTGGTGTAAATGACTTTGGAGGAAAGAATGAATTTCAACCTCACGCATACACAATAACACACTGTTGGCTTTCACGTTCCTATCAATATGAATGTGACGAAAATCTGGCTAACGAATTATTGTTAGCATGGCAACGTGGATTGTATGGCGCTTATGGGCGCAAAACAATTTAATTGGGAGGAGAATGTGCCTTTACTCTTGTAAGCTTGAGAATATAAAGTGTTTGGAATATTTGGAAAATTGAATACGAAAGTGTAACATATAAAACGTCTTCGCGAGCCACGTGAAATAGCTTTGCAGCCCATAGAACAAAAATACATCATTAATTCCAGGCTGCGCAATCGTTGAATCACTGATAGTTGCTCGCACAGGCCAAATCCACGTGTCGAGAACATGTACGCACGTACGGCTAACGCGATTCAGTCGGCACCAGAAAATGTTGACCCTGCTCGCCCAAACACTGCCGTAAGTCACCTGACCTAGCCCCTCACCCTAAATCTGTCTTTATCCCTGTTCCCAACTCTAAACCAAACCTTGACTTCATTCGGTATATACAGAAACAGTTGATAACATGCGCGGGAGACTCCGAAATTCCAACCGAAGTGTTGTGGGAATTGCCTGTGTCGCTTCTCGCCATCTGCTTTCAGGATTTAAATGCCCAAGGTATGATCTAATTTCTAATATGTAGTGATAGAATTTGCGATGATCTATTTATCGTTGAATTGTGTGAGTTGAATTTTCTTGAATTTACCTAGTTTTCATGATTGATCGTCACTGCTATAATTCTGAACCTTCATTTGACTTGTAAAAGTACACAAACTTTTCGTGGACCTTTAACGGACCGTAGGTTGCTGACCACTTTTCAAAATTATTGCTGCATATGTGAGGCTAGGGTTGCATTAGAAACAAATGGTGTTTGAAAACACTTTGTTTACAACATGTTGTAAAAGGTGTATAAAAAATACCTTTCCTAATTTTTTTTTAATGTTGCATATTTATTCCATAAATGTGTAAATACTTTCGAAAAAACATGAAGTGCGAGTCTACGGACGATTTGCACCCGAGATTGTCCACGCATACGATATATGGAATGGTTGGTGCCCTCGAACTCGTCGTTTGTTCAACAGTTATAGCATGTAGTTATAGATTATTGGAACGGAATGGGTGTTCGGATTATGATAACCGCTGACCGTAAAATGCTGCATGCATATCGATGTAGTCCTGGTTAATGTTATTTTTGGTATGTTTATGACAGGGTCGGAAGCCTTTTTCGTGAAAGGAGCCACGTTTATCCTATGTTTTGAATTGTCAATGTCAATCCATGTGACGTCACAATGAAGACTCTATAGACAACAAGGCTAAAAAATGTAAAGATAACACTAACAAACATGTTTTAAACAAGGGCCATGTTGAACAATGTTTGTTTTAAATTGATACTTGTTTTAAATGCAACACTATATGAGGCTAAGGTGTTGCGGAAGACGTTCCTCGACAATTTCGATAAATATTCAGTCAATTCAAAGCAATTTTTCCGCACGCCATCTTTTGCTTCACCAGTAAAGAAGAATCCATATGGTATACATCGAATTAATAGCTGGAGCATATAATGACGAAACGGTGGCAGTCTCAGCATAATATATTTTTTAACGAAGTAGCGGAATATTCGTATATACTTTTTTTCTTTTTTTTAATATAAATGTAAAACTGTAATTGCATTTGTGTCGACGCTACAAGATCAGGTCGTTCCTTCAGTCCAAAGGCACCATGTCACCGACGGTGTCAACCGTGATGTTCCGTGCAATTAAGATCCACGCTAAATGGACGTTCCCCCTTCACTGTTTCGACTCCTGTTGTGGAGGAAATAGGCGCTGTTAGGATTGAAGGAGGGTCGCGCACTTGACTTATACCTGCGGCGCGTATTAAGAACTCCATCATATCCATCAAATCATCGCCAAGTGATTCCGATACTTCGTAATCGATGCAGGTTTCAGGAATGGTAGAATGGCATCGCTGTGAACAAATAGATACAGTTCGTAAAACCGTATGCCTAAGCAGGTACAGCTAGAAGCGATGCCGCTAATTCGTCAACGTTTAATTCCAACGCATTCTGTTGTGGACAAATGGAGACATTTCGTAAAGTCCAGTGGCGGCTCGTGACAATATCGGGTGGTGGGGCAAGGGCTGCGAGCGACTTTTATCAAGATGACGTCACAATGGCGTTTTCCAACGTAAAAAAGTAACTTTATGATGGTCACATGAATTTCCCGACAACAGTGATTTTAACGTAGGTGCCGCGAGAGGTTTGCCGGTGAGCCGTGACTTGAAGTGTGGTAACAAATGTTTTATTCATTTATTTTTAATCAAAGGATTATTTTACAAAATGAACGTGAACTAAGAATCGCCCTATGCCACGAATCAAGTATCAGGTCATCCTTAGTAGCATGCGTTATGATTTCATGGTAGAGTTAGAGATTATGCAAATCGATTGACCCTAATTTTTCTAAGCCCGTCCGAAAGTGTTTCGTACACGATCCTGGTGTGTTACGACCAGAGATGGGCGGATTCCAAAATTTCGGGATCCGAATCTATCCGGATCCGGCTGGCAATTGGAAATTCAGAGTCCAAAGAAATCCGGCTGGTGAATGTCCAGTTCGGAATCCGAAAAAATCCTGCCAGAACAATGCTAATTAATCATATCACAGCAAAAAAATCCGGCTAAAATCCGACCGTCACCCCAAATTCAAAATCCGGATCCAGTCCGGCCAGGTAAAAAAAAAACATTGAAATCCTGCTCCGGCTCCAGAACCGGACTGTGGCCATCTCTGGTTACGACCAGGTGATAATAGGCAACCAAAGCGGAGGCACCCGGCGTACGATTGGATCAATAGACTGGACAGTGGACAACTTCTAGACCTCTCATTTTCGCTCTAAAGGCAACTGCGTAAACTACGTACGGAGCAAAGATTCAATACGATTCATGTTCGCGCTTGACTTGACCTGACTAATTCCAATGACTAGAACTCGAGAGATTGCGTAAGCCTAACTGGAAAGGTCAACGAGTTCGGACACATACGCAATTGTTATCTCATAGATTGGGCCTGTCATATTGAATCCAGAACATCAATTTGAATGGTCTTTGAAGAACTAAGGACAGCAGCCTCGGAACTTCGGTCTCGGAACAACATAGGACATTTTGGGCTTGAAACTGGAGACTGTGCCACAACACATACGGCTTACTGTCTATAAGTCTGCTGCGAAATCGCCGTTGGAAAATATATTAATCAATAAATACATGAATAAAAGCCGTAAACTTAGTATACTGTTACAAGAAATCATCGAGAAGTAGCATACGCAATCTCATAACCCATTCCGGTATGGTACACTGTCAAAATCAATACAAACAGACGAACACCGAACTTTGACTAAAATAGATCGAGGAATAGGCTGATCGAATGATCAGCTGTTAGCCGACATCGAAAATGAAATAGCTATCGCATTTGACAGAAGATTGTAAGCAAATGGTTTGAAGGCCACAATTTCACAGTGAAATGGACATTGGCGAACATAAAATTATGTGAATATTTGAATGCAAACCGAGAATCTTGGTTAGCTGTTTCATGCGATCATCGAGATATACCATTGGAAATATCATCACCGATCTCGTTATGGAACGCAGACTATAGATTAGCACAGACCGACACCGGCTTTTGCGTGAGATCCGCAATGACGTAGGTAGGCTAAGTATCAGATCAGCGCGCATCTCTACCATACTCGACCTCGAAAACGAAATAACTGCCTCAATCATTGAGTGTCAACTTTAAGACTTGGCACCGCGTTCGATACTAAAATCAAGACATACCGTGCAAAAGCTCATGACAGATCTAGGTATGGAACATCGTTAAAATCAATAGAGACCAATAACGGCTTTTGCGTTAATTTGTTAGCGATAAATGAAGAGTCAGCTCTTACTCGACTTTGGAAACGAAATTACCACCCACATAGTTCAGTGACAAACTTGAAACTTGTTACAGCGGTCGATACTAACACTTACCGTGCCAAATGTCATGACCGATCTCGGTATAGAACATCGTCAAAATCAATGGAGACCAATACTGGCTTTTGAGTAAAATCTGTTTGCTGTACTATGTACAATTGTACATGATAGATCAGCACACACTGAACTTTGGAAACGGAATTACTACCCTTATCTTTAAGTAGCAAGCCTGAAACTTGGAGCAGTGTTAAATACTACCTTCACGACATATCATACCAAGTTTCAAGAATTATCATGGTGCGAAACACCGTCAAAATCGACCTATACCAGCAAAGGTCGACTCAACGCATATTACGGTAACCGAGTTCAGATATAGATACGATTGTTACATCACACCTTAGGGGCGACAGGCATATTTGCCCCGGTTGCTCGGCCATTTTACGAATAGGAGAGAGTAAATCACCGTTTCTTTATTGTGCGCGGCTTTGAGAGAATAGATAGTGAAAGCTTGTTATGAGCGCTACCGGGGCAAGCCCCGGCTAGGCATTCTCAAAGCGAAAACACAGAAGAGAATTCGATTTTCGCAGAGACTTCGCTATGTATGGGCATTTGCAAGCGAAAGCACAAGAAGAACGCGGGTTTCGCTGTGATCTCGGTATGTATTGATTGCTGTGCGTCTATAAATGGTTAAATTGTTATTGAACAGAATTTTAGGTGGGGCAATGCCCCAGTTGCCCTATAGGACGAGCCGCCACTGGTAAAGTCTTATAGTCTGAGATGGCTAAAGTATTCATTGGTCATACTCAAGGCGAGTATAGAAGTAACGCCGCAATGAACCATCTAATCTATTTACCCTGCCGCAGTTATCTGTACCAGCCTCCCAGCCCACTATTTTACATGGCAAAGATTTGTAAGTTTTAAATTGAACCTACATATTTTCACCATTCATATCACATAGTATAGAAAATGAACATCAGCCTATTCGTCATTTTCATAACCTAGCAGTCTTTTGTCATGCCAGACTTGCACAATTAGATAGTTCTAGCTGTCCAACTCGACCAGGGGCGGGCAACTTCTCCAGTCGACGGGCCGGATATAGGAAAATTAAGTACTTGGCGGGCCGGATTACTGAATCGATGCAATATTAGCCCATTTATCCACATATACAAGGAATAAATCGCATTTAATGAATGTATTGTAACAACAGCAATGTCACTTCAAAGCCATTCCTCGCCGATAATGGCGAAGACAGTGTGGATTTGAGAATAACATTGTCATACAGGCGCCGCCCTGTCTGCTTTTCCCCGATCAATCAACACACGGTGCAATCCCTAATTAAGATTTCAACGCGTTCGATAAGCCCGGTAACACTAATTTACTAAGATATCAATTCATAAGGGTTGAGTAGGTGACGAGATAGCGTCGTCGTTCAAATGTGTGGCCTAATTAATCTCGATATTGAATTCATGCGGCCCGGGTCCTCTATATACGAACTTTGAAAAGTGGCCTGCGACCCGTTTTGAGTTGGACACCCCTGGCATAGGCGGTGCCTTACAAAAGCCTGGAAGTGTGCCGTGCTATACAAGTCGCATCCTCTACGAAATTTGAAAAGTGGCCTTCGACCCGTTTTGAGTTGGTGACAACTGGCATAAGCGGTGGGTGCCTTACAAAAGCCTAGAATTGTGCCGTGCTACAAGTCAGCGGTTACGTAATCAAAAATAAGTGCGCACATACGTATATAATTAAATACAGTCACTAAAATTTGACGTAGTAAGCAAGTAGTGGGGTATCTCGGCAGACTGGAGCCGCGGGCCACATTATCATGTAAGACGGAAAACTGTCCGCGGGACGGACAAAATCCCGGATCCGGCCCGCTGGCCGTATGTTGCCCGCCCCTGAACTAGACCATAGGTTACCAACCTAGGGTCAACGGACCCCTTGGGGTCCGAGGAGAAAGCATTTTGGGGTCCGTTATCACCTTGAAGAATCTTTGGAAAAAACGAAAAGCGATCTTTATACTTTCATCTCTCTCTTTAAATGCGCATGTGTTAAGCTCAAACACGCTAGTGTAGAAAACATGCGGTTTAATTCGGGAAAGACAACAGCAGTCCTTTATTTTATGTAAGTCTTAACAGTACAAGGCGCAACTCGCGCTAAAATCCCCTGACCCTTTCCCCTAATGTACAGATATTTCTATAATTTAGTAATATATCAATTACTTATTCATTTTTATCCCAATGGTATGTACCTGTACAACTTACGTTCGGTCGAACGACAATTGGACTGGGCTCAGTATAGTTGAGCAGTATAATGCTGACAATAGTCAATGATATGTTAATTGAAATCCAGGCAAAATTTAGGCAGGGGCCCGCAGAAGCAATAATTTGTCTAAAGGGTTCCGTGACACCGAAAAGGTTGAGAACCATTGAATTAGACTAATTGTGGCAAAAAAACGGTACTCTAATTTAATCTAATCTGTGAATTGTTCTATTCGTCATTTTAATTCTAATCTCATTTCTGGTTTTCCTGATATTGCTACAGGAGAACAGTATAATGCGCAATGAGTCAAACTATTGGTGTTCAGACATTTGCCATTCTCATGGTTATGAGAATAATCTCTGATTTGATATGAACTGAATTTGATTTAATTTCCAAGTTTTCTTGAATTCAGTAATTCTTATTCTAATATAATTTCAGAAAACTGTCGAGCTACAATTGTAATTCCAGTCGCATCGAATATGTATAGCTATAATTTTGACTTTGCTCTAGTTTAGAAAACCTGGAAATATTCCATAGTTGTCGGAGTCTTGTTCATCCCATCCCTCTCAGGCCTCCGCGATTCGTTTATATATTCTGACATCATTGCTTTAGGCCAGGGGTGTCAAACTCAACTTGCGTTACTCAACTTGATTCCAAAATATTACCTCCAAATCCATGACTTTGTTTTTACAGGAATATGCTTTATCGAGCATTATATTATACTACGGATCATGGGGTTCAGTTCTATAGCGATGCCGTTATTCGCAAAGAACGGAATTAGCAAAAAAAGCAGACCTGGTAATTTCTTTCATCATCAAAAAACCGCGATACCCGTGTCAGAAGTGCTTCAGCACTGCGACCATGGATATTTCAATAATATTTTTGTTTGGCTATTTCATTCTCAGCGTAACCTGCATATAGCGGTTTCGCAATGCTGGTGTTTTCTCTTCAGTTCATAACTACATTTTGGTTAATTTGTCCATAAAACTCGGAATTCAGTGCGCAAGTTTTACCTTCACGGAATTGGGTGTGAATTTCACTCACTTGTTCTTAATGGTGACTACAGAGTGAAACTACAACACCACTGTCAAAGAGTTATAGTGTGGCCCATGAACAATAGAACATGCTCTACATTTGCCATCTTAAAGCATCAATAATTAGAATATTTCATGCCTAAAATTTGTCAGAAAATCATTTTTCAATCCACTCAGAATTGCTTCGCGGGCCGTATGTTTGACACCAGCACTGCTTTAGACTAAACTTCTGACGCAAGTATTATTAATACCATGCCTATAAAATACAGGTGTATATCACGAGATATACTCGACGCAGGACACTAAATTTAACTTTATTCAAGCACTAATGCATCATTACCTTCTCCAATTCAAGGGATGTTTGATTTGTAAAATATTCTACTATATGAAGCATCCTGGGTACGCCTTTGCGTCGAATTGAGTCGAGCTCACTCTTCATCGACTGCATAATTGTTTTGCCTGTAATATATATGTGCAGGTTATTAGGCTTTAAAATAAGTACTAATAAATAATTGCAATTCACCAATATAAGGCCCGATAAAGTACATTTGTATTTTAATTTTTATCTATCGCATATGCTCTGACATATAAAGCTTTTCAAACTAGTTTGCTTTGCGACCGCATATTTCACTTCATTGGACTTTCTCTTCTCGACAACGTTATCATTCAATAGGGCCGTCAAAAAGGCCTTTTTCATCTATGGGGCTTCCTAAAATATGCAGCACACCAAATGTGGCTTCAACCGGTAAACTAGGATATTTTTTTTTCAATAATACTGTTTAGGTTGCAAATTCTAGAAAATGATTAGGACGCACGCGTATTCAGCTGATTGACCATGGTCATCCATTGTAACCCTGGCTTAGCAACGGATAATGTTTTGCGACCCACAGTTTGAGAAGCCCTGTTTAAACAATTACTTCTATATACTCACTCTGCAACAGTGAATACGCGATGCCATTCCCCGAACAGTTTAGAGAATCAACTTGAATATTGCACCGACGGCCGTACCACGTCCTCGTCTGTGATAAGCATCATATATACGCAGTTGAATCAACATGTCATATCGAACAGAAAAATTATATACGATGTCGTAATTAGGAGGAACATATCATACAAATTTTTAATTTTCTCTACATTTTTATGTTTGCAATATCGTTGTAGCGTATGCGGCTTATATATCTGTTTTGTCTATTGGAGAGTATTTCACATCCAGAGTTTCACAACAAAAAATGTTCTGCTTTTTATAATTTGATTAGAATTAGAATTATAGCGGTACAGTCTTTTTTCAAATTAGACTAGAAATAGAAATATAGCTACACAGGTTTTATTTTAATTAGTCTAGAACAGTGGCTCCCAACCTTTTTCGACCCATCGCCCCCTTTTCAAGCTCAACACCGACCATCGCGCCCCAAATTTTGTGTACCGAAAATTGGGAATACAATCTGTAATCACCGGAGGGTTGACTAATAAAAAAAAGGTCAACTTTACGGCTCGAAGCCTAATTTGACACTTTTGTAATCAAATTTCCGTGGGTTTACTAAAAAAAAAAGGTCAGCTGGTTTGACGCGTCATCGCCCCCCTATCGCCCCCTTCGCTATTTTCGCCCCCCGTCGCCCCCTTTGTCCATTTTTGCTCCCCTATCGCCCCCTACGTCATTTTCGCCCACCTAGAACGCCAAATCGCCCCCTGGGGGGCGATATCGCCTACGTTGGGAACCACTGGTCTAGAACCAGAATTATAGATACAGTCTTTTCCAAATTAGATTACAATTGGAATCACAGTTTTTTTCAAAATCAGACTAAAATTAGAATTATAGCTACCCAGATTTTTTCCAAATTTGATTATGAATTAGAAGTTTAGGTACACAGTGGGTTTTTTTTGCAGATTAGATTAGAATTAGAATTACTGAATTCACGAAAACTGGGAGATTGAACGGGAAATGCTTGTACGGGACAACCAGGATTTAAATCTAAATTAAAATTGGAGCATAGAAATATTTCACGAATTAGATTAGAATTACAATTAGAGCAGTGTTTTTTTGCTAATAAGATTAGAATTGGAGTTACTGAAATCGCGGATACTTGCAAATTGAAAAAAGTTCTGTTCGTATCAAGTCAGAGTTCATTCTCGTAATAATAAGATTGCAATTGTCTTTAGAGCAAGGTTGGCTAGTTGAGCAGTATACAGCTACCCTGCAGCACTCAGGAAAACTAAGAAATAAATTTGAATAAAATCGCAGAATAGAAACGCGTCACCAATCCTATTCAGATAGTATACCGAACCGGTCAGTTGAAAATGAATTACTGTTGACCTAGTCGTGCACTTATCATCCTCGGTATCATGTAAGCAAGCATATAAAGCGAAAATACCTTCAACCTACAAACATTGTACATGATGGGCTCAATGTCCTAAAATCAGGTTCGGGGCTACTGCGGACCACGGTGTACACATTCTATATTGTTAATATTTTAGTCGCCCCTTCTTTGCATCTCATCGCCATCTGGGGCCTAAAACTTTTAAAAAAAATCGTCAACAATCAAACGTGATCATCAGTAACCGCATGTGGTCCGTTCGGCTGAAAAGGTAGACCGTTCCAGCGCTAAATGGTTTTACTTCAAAACAACCATATCTAATAACTAACACATCGAATGCGCTTCACTTTTGTAGTGTAATCTTATCTCACATAATCTGGATCCAGAACCCAGTTGGTTAATTCACCCAGCAAGCCCTGTTGCACTGGACGATTAAAAGCCATATTGCAGTTATCACCAGAGCACAGATCCAGAAATATGATGATGCCTGTTACAGATGCGATTCTTTGCAGCTCCATTCTTCGTAAGATCTGAAATTCGAGATGCGTGTCAGTCATACATACAGTAGGCTACGCCCTTCTCAATCCACTGTGTCGTAATGGGTTTGTCAGGAAAATGCGATTCAGAGATCTTAATCCAAACGCTTGAAAATATCACTCGATTTCAGTCAGAACGAAAATAGTTTTGTGTGTTTTCGTATTTTGTTGGTAAAATATAGCGACTGCGCAGGCAATAATGTGATAACGTGCATTTAATGCCGTCCACTGTAAGGGATCGTATTGTATATGAAATATCATCGCCTTAGATTCCATATCATGAGCTGCACGAACTAGATTTCATTATTTCAAAACTCCACTAGACTGCAATACAATGAAGCGATAGAAAGGTATCGAAACGGCGAGGAGTAGTCCATGGAATCAGACACCCACCTGGACCTATAGGCGATACATATAGCCTATGAGGCATGACAATGCACATGCATATGCACACTGGACGAAAAGGAGCAAGGGATAACATGAAATGACTAGTGGTGAAAATAAATGACGCATGTGTCGATAGGCGAGGTTGACATGTTAGATCGAGGTCCGGTAGTCTTGAGGGCTGACTAGTATTCAATTATGAACGAAATGGAAAGGTTTAATTTCTTTTTCCGCGATTTACAGTACTGATTTTCACAAATGTGAACCGCCATATTACATATAGCCTCGTACCACCCGGAGTTATTTGGTTGCGAGATGGACTACAAATGTAAGGTTCACATCACAGGAAGCACCCGGTACGATGCAGTGCCCGGCTATAGATGCCGCACGCGGATAAATGCAATTTTGTAAGTGTATGGCACATAACTAATATATATAATATTCGCAGATAATGAATAATACGATTTCATATTCATACGACCTATCATTAATTTTATTCGTAAATAACGTTATGTTTTCGGTGCCGATTGTCAGACAAAAGCCAAACAGATACAAACAGTTGATAACGCCCGTGACTATATATATCTTGAGATTTTCAACTAACTATTTTTACAAAACAATGAGTAAATATGGTATTATAAACCTTTACACGATAGTATGATGTACATTATATTATAGTACAATACACCATAAACATCATAGTATTGACGGACATTCCGGTAACAAAATTGCGTCAAGGATAATCTATGCATGTCCTTGTCCTATTACTGCACGATCAGCAATCCACTACAGTATCATGTCAAGATATGTAACTCACTTGCTTGCACGGATATATTCCTGTATAGATGAGATGACTCCGACCAATTCTATAAGAGGGATAATGCAGTCCCTCGGTGTCAGCTCATATATATATATATACATACAGACCCGCGGACGTACATTTGTGGGTTCTTTTCAGACTGGTCATTCGTTGCCGTCCAGATTCCCATTTCTATCTGTGACACCTAAATTTCAAAGAAAATGACCTGAATGGAAAGTTGCTAAGACTACCAGGCGGAAGATGGGAATAGTAATATTATTTTTACCTTGTATAAAATGGACATATGATTGCGTCCTGCGCAAAATAAATGTAAAATTACACACACAACAGGTCAGGTTATTGTTTCTTTCCCAGGCCAGCACCGCGTATATGATTTGTTGTTGTCTTTGTACAAACAAGTCATTTCTCGCGATATGTGTCTCTGGAATTCACAATTCTCATATTGGATTGAATATTTTGCGAGTTGTTGGTCCATATTTGTAACCTATCGTAGTCCAGTGGGAATATATGCTACCAAATCTCAGAATGGATCAAAATGACCTGATGACACCTTGACCAATATTTCATCACCCAAAATCAGTGGACTTTCTATAGGACGATCCACAAAAATAAAAACCATTTAGGTTCCAGCCATCTTAAAAACAATTTGATGTAAATGGGGTTGTTTCCCAATAAAAACGTAATATATCGTGATGAAAATGAATATAACCGCACTTGCGGTTGGATGTGCATAAGCGTTAGTCGATTTTGGACTGGTCATAGTTTTGATTGTTAACTAGCGATCGCACAAATCCACTTTCACATGGTTTTCAAATCGAAGAACTGAATGGTCATGGCTTTGTACCATTTTATCCAGTTTTTGAAACCGAAATACTCAGTTTCAGGCTATCAAGTATCGACTATACTGAACTTGAAGCTGATGAATGGATGGATTAGCTTGATCTTATCATAGATATGATCACAATACTGTTACAAAGTATCGTGACCAACAAGGCCACTCAGAATTATCGGACGAGCTTCGTAAAAATCTATACAATTTGACCCGGACTGTGAACAATATGAGTGTATCGCATTGCGCTTTCTTATCAGCGACTCCTTGAGTATTTTTAGCGTGTCTCGAGTTGCGTTGCTTTTATATGACAGTGAGGTTCTATAAAATGTTTGCTAATTCGGTATATCCGGAGTTTGGAGATCCAGCCAGCTTGCCCTCAAAGCTTTGTTGACTGGAAGCTTGGCGACTTGGACTCACAAGGCATAGTAAGAATATTTATCCTTATATAGAAACACGTAAATTTACGTCTTTCTGAGTATTGATTGGACCAGTTGCCGTTTTAGTCGAAACGAATCGTCGGCGCTATTGGTTGGTTCAAAATCGAACGATAGTAATGATTGTTGTCGTTGCTGAACACTTTGGTGATTCAACATATAGTCAAACTCTCTCCGGACGAAAAAATGCATCATCACCCTGAGAAGGCTCCAAAATTTCTAATGGGGGATAGGGGCGGAAATATTAGAAGTGCAGTGGGATATATTTAATGAACACGGCCAACAAATGATCGCGAAAAAGGTCCAATCAACGGACAATAGGCGCGGAAACCGTTTTCCGAGCACCTATTCGGAAAAGTGACCTCTTTTTAGTCGGAACACAAGCGATCAGGGTAACGTGAATGGGTTTGCCGTTTATATATCCTCTTTTGCAGATTCGTAAATATGGGGGGGGGGCGAAAATTTGGGTCGAGTTTGATAAGGGGGCGATGAGACAAAAAAAGTTGGGAACCACTGGTTTAGACTATGCTTCTACTTGACAATTTTCAGTCTCCTGGCAATACTAGGACTAGAATACTTACATTTTTACCCATCATAAATCTCTACCTATATACTTATACTTCACCAGAAATAAACGACCTTGATTCTAGCACTGCTTGAGGACCAACAACGATGACTTTGACCACCTGTGTTAATGTCACAGTACAGGACTATCCACCTCTTCGCGTGTACGTCATCGATTCCCAGTGTCGATTGAAGCAGTCGAATCAACCCTAAATAAACATTGAATATGGTGAACGAAACCGTTGAGTTAAAATTACCAATCAAATGATTTCCAACAACCTACTGCCGTCATCTTAGTAACCATAGTCTTGACACTACTGATGGGTATCTCCGCGACAATAACGTACGTCAAATGACGGTAAATATGCGGGTAAAGTTTTCCCGATTCATTCAGAAAATTCGCCTAACTGCTGGAGCTGCTCGGCCCCTTATCGAAAGAGCACTCCACTGATGTCATATTCTGTAAGACAGAAATTCTATGTTCTGTACACGGTTTTCCCTCAAAGCTAAGACACTAGACTCGCTCTCTCTCTCTCTCTCTCTCTCTCTTTCACGTCAATACCAGAGGCGGTGTAATTAGCCAGCGTTACGATACTCGGGTAGAAGTAGCAGTAACGCCGTACTGTTCTGCTCGATTGAAAGTGGACTTGGCGATTTCGCAGACGTGTCAACACTACCCCAAGTGAGAGTGGATGATGAAAGGTCTGGAAAGTAGTATTCACAAGAATCTTTGGTTATGGAGTCTGATACTTTTGGCGGTTAATAGGAGGTGACTATTGGGCGAAGATCAAAAATTCGGATTGATTAAAGAGTCGATTATCGCGTTCATCAGAATTTAACAACCTGGGATTAAGGAAACAGGTTGATCGCTGCGCATAAAGTTGATCTAGTGACATTTGTAATCTCGTGATTTGTCAAACCTGTAAAAACTGTACACTGCGTAAAATTCCCACGCAGAAATATTTCTGGCAAAGACCGTGACGATTGTATCCTACATAATGACTCCACTCAACAATCGCACCACGCACCACGCACCATTACAAAGCAATAGGTTTTATTTATATTTTATAGTCCAGTGGTTCTCAACCTGGGGGCGCGCGTGAAAGCATCTGAAGGGGGGAGAAGAAATGATCAACTGAACAAAAAATTCGCGCTCTGCCCGATTTACCTCCAGTTCACGCGTGTTTCATATTTTTGACTTCTCTCATCAACAGTCATAACCTTATATACCACCAAACAATCTGTTGGGGTTACTAGCAAACCGTTTGGATTTTGTGATACGACGATAAGGGTATGCGAAATTTTTCACTATCATAGAGGGGGCGTGTCTAAAAAAATGTTGAGAACCACTGCTATAGTCTGTTGCGTCGCCGTACCGTACTAATTTTACATGACATACATTTCGCGATGATGACAATTCTATTCGTTACAATCGGAGTATCTTTTATCAGCAGCCTGTCGTTTCATTCTGCAACCCGACGACTCGGGACATCTCGGGTTATCATCGTGCACAACCTAACCGACATTATGCACCACGAATAACAGTTTTTAATCAATAATTATTAATAATAATTATTAATTTTTTAAAAATTTAAGTAATTACACGATTAGCATTCTCTTGGATCAGCAACTTTATGATCTCCGCCCAAAATGCGCCTCGAATAGCAGTTTTTAATAACACGATTACCATTGTCCCGGATCATCGAATTTTATGATCTCCGCAGTATGTGCAATTTTTCGGAGATATATTCGATGTTTATTGTGACGGCTAATTCACGCGGTTCGTATGACAATTTTAAACATGCTTATCCGAAAACTAATTCTAATTTTCAAAATGCAAACTGTAAACTGTCAACAATCACCCTTACCGAACAACTGTGGTATTGTTTGTCATTTCCTTTTTGTGTTACAATAGGCTATATTATTTCTGGATCCTGCAAGTAAAGTATATGCTATATTTTATGTTCTATATCAGTGGTTATCAACCGTCTGTCCGCGATGACTTTTCTTCCGGTCCGCAAGGTAAATTTTAAACTAATGCAGAACTTCGTGAGGTAAGATTAGGCCCGGAAACATGTTCAATTTGACTTGACGTTCAAGCTGTCTCCGGTGACGACATACGAGCGACTCGCAAAGTACGACCAGACTCGCTAAACCGCGCAATTCGTACGATCATTCGTTTTCGATATAGCAATTTTTTTGGATAGCCTGGTATCGCTGCGTTTCCAGGTGTTTTCGTGCTTCGCGTTGTACTCGTAGTGGGCTACGTCTGGTCGTAGTGGGAAATGAGCAACATAGCTTGACAAGGTGCTTGGTCCTACTCCAGGTGTTTTCGTGCTTCGCGTTGTACTCGTAGTGGGCTACGTCTGGTCGTAGTGGGAAATGAGCAACATAGCTTGACAAGGTGCTTGGTCCTACTCCCGAAATAAATTTGTTTCTGGTACGTTTAAGACAGTGGTTCCCAACCTTTTTTACCCACGTACCATTTCGAGGTTTATGCAGTGCTCGCGTACCTCGTACATAAGTTACGCGCGTTGAAGGTGGTCAAAATATGTGTTCGTCATTTATGACGTCATAATGACGTATTTGATCTATGCGGGGCGTAATAGCAAATACTAATAAACTAGGCATTATCAGCCAGGGTTAATGAATGCATGAAATTGTTTTTCACAACCAGTCACAAAAGAAGAACAACATAATGAAATAACAGCAAACAGCAAACGTCAATTGTTTCGATGCGATGGCTGTATTTGCCTATTTTCCACTCGCTAAGCGGTTCTCAAAGTTTTTTTAGACACGCCCCCGTTTATGATAGTGAAAAATTTCGCCCCACCCCCTATCGTCATATCAAAAAATGCAGCCAGAATGCTAGCAATCCCAACGAATAATTTGATGGCATGAAAGGTCATGACAGTTTATAAGAGAATTCTCAAATATACACTCAGAGCAAGAACAAGAGTTGGAGATAAATCGCGCGACACGCGAAAAAAAATTCAGTTTGCCGCAACTTCGCACCCCCCAATTTTGAGAACCACTGCACTAGCTGGTCGATAGGTGTTTGCTCACGGCGCATCGAAAGTCATGCATGGGCGCAACAAGTCGGTTTTGTTTCTTCAACTTGATAGTCATCAGATATCAAAATCCTTGCTTGCACCCCCACGTAGAAGGGACAATTAGCAGCTGGGGAATCGCGTGAGAAGTTAGAGTCGAGTATGAGGAGGCCATGCTAAGCCTGAAGTTTATTGGTGAACAATCTTTGTGTTCAATCCCACCTTAACTAATAACTCCCTTCGGTCGAAAAAAATAACAGAATCTACTCGCGTACCACCTGGAAGACCTTCGCGTACCACAGGTTGGTTTAAGAGATTCCATTTCTTTCCACTATGCCGACAATCCTGATGGGAGGTCAAGAAAAAGGAACACGCAACTAAGTGACTCTGATAACAATTTTCCCACCCGAAGATGCATCATCATGTATAACTTGCCCTTAATTTCCGAAAACACTCTCTCCATCAACTCTACCGATGAATTTGATCGCATTGGCTGTGAATCGATATATTTTTGATAGTAATATGAGAAAATACGAATATTAATGATGAAAGTCATTCGTGAATCGGAAATTTTTTTCGCACTTGGCGCGACCATTATCATTCCGAGCAATAAGTCATAACATTACCACTATGTAGCGATTTCGGTGCGTACAGTAAGACGATATAAATAGGTAGATTAGTCCAGAATTCTCCAGAAATGGACATTAACGTGGGGATTTCGCGTCCAGATGGTTCGTTACGCCTATTTTCTGGAATGCGGCCGTATATAGGCCCTATAAGTCATCGACATGAGGCCGCGAATAGCACAACGGTTTGCAACCCCTGCTCTATAGTACCATATTTGCGGAAAAACAGCTGTATACATTACATTTTGGGTTATTTCAATTTTTCAAGGTTCACCGGTCCGCGTAATATCTTTTGACATTTCGCCGGTCCGCGAGGAGAAAAAGGTTGAAAACCACTGCTCTAAGTTGCACGCATGCGCGGCCGCGCATTGCTGACAAAGTTGCCGCGCACAAGAAAGATGTGATGACTTTTTTATTTGTCGCTACGCAATGTTGTCCAAGGGACCATGCAGTGAGTTGGTGCGTGCGCGAAGACTCGTGAAAAATTAGAGGCGACGTCATAGAGGATTGACATTGGTATATGGCTCCCTAATAATAACAATTGAGATTATAGTGTCATTATGGTTCCTAAACGTAATATGGGTCTTAAACGTACGACAAAATATTTTTGACCAGCACTACAGCGCCATGCATCATTTTTACGGTCGTTGACCATCATCATCAGAGGACCAATTCCGTGCGGGGCGCGGATCGATAAACTTTCTAGTCCCACTCCGGGCCGACATCTAAATCGGAATATTGAAATGAGCGAGATGCGACCCGAAAATCTCCGATTATAATAAATCATACGAGTAGGGGAGATGTGGTACCGGCGGATCAAAAATTGGAAAATGACCTCTGGCCCCAAAATGTTCAGCCGATAACAGCAGATCTTTTGCTGGCTCACCACTTTGATACAAGCTCTACCTATCGAGCATATATACACGAATATCCGTCTTTTAAAAAAATATTTATGAACGTTTAAAATTTGTTGCTCGAACGTATCATCGGTCCCCACCCGGTGGGTCCAAAGGCACACGACCCGAGGACCTATGAGACATATTATCAAAAACTCAGATGTTACGTATTTTCTTGCTGTGTAGTATAATCTGGGCTACAGCATGCCAAAAAAGAATGTATGGTTGCAACCGTTGGATAATTGAATTATTATTAACTCAAATATTGCCATAAAATCACGTTTCGATTTGTGCTCGAACTTATAAATTTGAGGGTAATTTCATATTACTCGTGGATCGACATTTTGACTTCCAAATACCTCGTTATAGCGATAAAACACCACGAGCAATTATTATATAAAGCGTTTCTGTATGTAGGCATGTTTCAGTTGTTGCATGATTAGTTGGTGCAACTATTTTGCTTGATTTTAGCTATTGTATCATCGGTCCCCACCCTGTGAATTTTATAAATGAATCAAAAATAATTCCACTCAAGTAAGGTATTGAATTAAAGAGTATGTGCCATTATATAGACTGATTAAAGCCCTACACATCACAATAAAAATGATCGCTGGTTTGTTCTGGTTGAAGGTTACAATGAAAAATGTGTACGTCGATCCAAATTTCCTTTACTCCCCCAAGAACAGAAAACATCTGTCAGAGACCCAATATCTCGCGCAAGTGGAAATTTTTTGTATGTGAGGAAAGATTCTGCCAGCATGCAATTGTAGAAAAATTCACGGAGTGTAATCATGGCATTCTCATGGAGAAGTTTTCAAGTATTTTCGGTCCCAGTGATCCATCGGTACCACATCTCCCCTACCTATTTCTAGTAAAATAGTTACATGTTTGGTCGCTAAACCATGTTATTAAGGCCACTTGAAGGTACCGAGTACCGCAGTGGTACGCTCCAACGATGTAACAGCAATGGGCCGTTTGGCGTTCCGACATTCAAATCTCTAGGACACATTCATCAATATATTTATTAGGGTTGTCCAAAATTTGGAAAATCTTAAAAAGTCTCCGTGATTGTTTCTCATTCTATAGATTATCGATAAAAAAACAACAATTAGCCTGAAAGAAGCTCACAGAAATGCCGTTAAGATTCCGGTCAAAGCGTTTGAAAGTAGCTGCTCAAGAATGGGCGTGCCACCGATCATAGAACGGCGAGAAGACTTGTAATCAAATAACCACGGCTCTTGATTGGCTAATCAGCTACGCTCTAATGATCACGGCTGCAGCAGCTTGCTGATTAGGTGTTCAAGAAGTCTGCTACCGGCGGGGATTCTAAGTGCGCATTGTTAGTATTTTGGCAGGTGATGATTTAAGATTAATTCAGGATACGTTGAGTTACGAAATACATGATGAACAAACAACACCTGCTTCAAAAAACCTTTTACAGCATGACTGCTTTATTGTGAAGGAAACGGCTGAAGCCTACTTGCCGTGTTTTCATCGAGATAAAGCAAAGGCGCTTATGCAAGTGTTGAGCGAATTCACCTTTTCAGTACGGATCCATCATCAATGAATACAAACATATAAAACCTAACAATAACACTATACTTTGTGTGATCTTATTAGGCTGCAGCTGTAGTATATGGGTGACGTTTTGAATGCTCTAGGGATCAGCAGAATCAGCCGGTTATGCTGGGCACTTATCAGATGCTTACAGCAAATTGAATGCACTTGTAGGCATTGGTAAAGTCATTAATGATAATGCATAAAGGAGAGGTGGTAATGTACGCACACTCGCACAGGCTATGCTGGATATGGTATGCCAAAGTCCTTATTGACCCCACTGAAAAGAGGTGTGAAGAAAAGCATAAAGTATACAGCATACTTTGGATATCATATCCAGCATAGCCTGTGCTTACCTTACACCTCTTTTCTGCAGCATCATTAAGGACTTTGACAACTCTTATAAGTGAAATCAATTTGGTGTAAGTATAACTGCCAAGCATAACCAGCCGATTCTGTCGATCCCTAGAACCTTCAAAACGTCAGCTATATACTACAACTTGGGCCAATAAGATCACACAAAGTATAGTGTCATAGTCAAGCTTTATATTTGTATTCACTGATGATGGATCCATTCTTCGTTCACCGCTTGCATAAGTGCCTTTGCTTTTCCTCGATGAAAGCACGGCATGTAGGCTACAGCCGCTTCCTTCACAATAAAGCAGTCATGCTGTAAAACAGCGGTTCTTAACCTTTTTTCCTCCAGCGCCCGCTTTCAAAAATTATCGTGCTCCAGCGCCCCCCCCCCCAACTTCATATTGTAAGGAATGTAATAAAGACAGTGATTAAGAGAGAGGGCCGTAACAGCACTTCGTCAACCCCCCTAAAAACGATTGCCTTGCGCACCCATAGCGTTATAAACCGAACTTCTGAGGGCTTCGCCCCCACGAACCCCATATCGTGATTTCGATGGTCAGCAAAGTTTGTGTGACCTGGTTGCCCTAGGTACCAAAATTTTCTATAATGCATGAATGAATAGGTCGTAATTTCATATATAAGTCGCTATAAACTTTTTATCCTCTCAGCCCAATAAGTAATCAGATTTACCAGTAGCACTGAGTGAGCTGTTGTATAGGAAAATAAAGGGCACGTAATTAATAATTAAACATATTCGGGCGTGCCCGCAGGTACAATTATTCGTTATCATGGCCGTAACAGCACTTCGTCAGCCCCCCCCCCTAAAACAAAAAACGTTGGTCCTGGGCCCCCATCGGGTGATAAACCAAACTTCCGGGGGACTTCACTCCCAGACCCCCATTAGGCTGTCCGCTATTTGCTGATAGCCTATTAGGTATCTACATCGGGTGTCCATTTACTGAGGCAGCTATTCTTGCCTAGTCGCGCGAAGCGCGAAAAATTTCACTAATTAATGATTGAATTGGTCAATATCATCGAGAATTGCATGTAAATTGAGATTAATTTTTATCCTCTGCTCACGTAAACACATTTACCGGTAGAGCTGAGTGAGGTGCAATGTTCCCTCTAAGCTGCGCACGTGCGGAGTGCTGACACGGTCTCTGCGCACAGAAAATCTACGTTGCGCACAACAAATCCGAAGTTATTACCTTTTTTTAGTCGTTACGCACTGTTGTCCAAGGGTCAGCGCAGTGAGTTGTTGAGTGTGCGCAGACTCATCAAAACTTGAAGCGAACATTGTGAGGTTTCTTGAAAACTGTAGGGCACGTTACTAATAATTAAACATATTTGGGCGGGCGAACCCGTTGGTATGACTTCGTTGCATGATGTTATTTCGTGACCCCCTGTCTGCAATATCAAAAAATATAGAATCGCTCAACGGGGATATCGCCCAACAGGAATATCCCTGTCGCCCAATCGTACTAAACTAAAAGACGCACACGATTTCAGATTGGTATTTCTTCACTGACATATAATTTTTCCCTGCCAGATGGAATTCGTCTTCTGGGGTTCAGATTGCCAAGATAGGAACATTCGGTGTCATTCATTTAGGCGCCCATGGACAATTAAATCTATATGTATTTTGAAGGCTATATGTAACAAAGTTTTCGGTGTTAATTTGCTCTGAATACTCATTAAGGATATGTCTTATCACCACATCTACTGCGAAGCCATTTTTCTCCAGCGCCCCCCATACCGCCCCCCTGAGCCCAGCGCCCCCCATATCGCCCCCTGAGCGTTTCCGCCCCCCTTTAAAATCGCCAGCGCCCCCTGGGGGGCGCTGGGGGCAAGGTTAAGAACCACTGCTGTAAAAGGTTTTGTGAAGCAGGTGTTGTTTGTTCATCATGTATTTCGTAACTCAACATGTCCTGAATTAATCCTAAATCATCACCTGCCAAAATACTAACAATGCGCACTCAGAATCCCCGTCGGTAGCAGACTTGAACACCTAATCAGCAAGCTGCTACAGCCGTGATCATTGAAGCGTAGCCGATTAGCCAATCAAGAGCCGTGGTTATTTGATTACTAGTCTTCTCGCCGTTCTATGGTCGGTGGCACGCCCATTCTTGAGCAGATACTTTCAAACGCTTTGACCGAAATCTTAACGGCATTTCTGTAAGCTTCTTTCAGGCTAATTGTTGTTTTTTATCAATAATCTATAGAATGAGACACAATCACGGAGACTTTTCAGGATTTTCCAAATTTTGGACAACCCTAATATTTATATTATATTTAAAAAAAATTGTGCTCCTATATTTGAAGATATTCGGCCTTGAGATTAATAGCCTACTTATCAGAAGTATCCCCGAATCCTATATTGGAATTACAATGCTCAACATAAAAATGTTTCGATATCAGATCAGTCTCTTTTATCAATATGTTTAATTCAAAATATTCATAGTAGCTGAAAAATTATAACCTGATAGGTTTCATGATGGCATCATACATTTGTCCGCCCATATGATGTCTATATCTTATAATTAATATATATCCAGTACAACAACAATTTTATTCAAATAGTTATAAATGTGATGATTCTTTTCGTGCCAGGCCTAAATTGGTACAATAGTAAATCACATTTTGACGATGTGTGTTTACTGTCAGTCTGCTGGATCGGCTCACTTTCTATAGGACAATTCATTCCCGCCATATAAGGCCTACTTGGAAAGACATAGAATACCCCTATACATGCTGCGGCCAGCGGCGTCGTCCAAACTGGAAAACTGGCCCGCGAGCACATATGAGTTTGAGACCTCTGTAGTAGAGAATGGGAAATATCATTGCACATCGACAATCTTATCACAAAATATGACGACACCGGTATGCAATTTCGAATAGTCGTGGGGAAGAGATCGCTCAAGCTCGATGTACTATTTTAGATGGTGTACACTGTACAGGAACTCTTTCTGTAGGTAAAGACTTGGTTGGTGTATTTCGATAAAATTCGACTCCAAGGCACACAAATGAAAGTGTGAACGGTCTCTCCCGACGACGCGAAATCTGTCGTCTCCATCATTTTTCGCACCAGCATAACTGATATTGATTTTTGAAAATGGCGGCGTCACATCTGCCGCACAGTGACATTCTCACTGCGGCGTACGCTCGATCATATCGATGCACTAGAAAAGACAACAAAATGGCGTCTGGATTTTTATTCGGTTTGTTAATTGTCGTTTAATACAATAAATATCGGTCAGTCATAAAATGACATTATGTGTCGAAGCAGCATCACCGTTCAAACAGAAAACTGATAACTTCGATTTATTCACATAGCGTCGAGTTTATACAGTGCATATATATGTACTTATAAATTCGATTCCACGACTGCGAAATAATAAATGACTATTAAGAGGGATGCAGGAACTATTCTCGACAAGGCAAATTATTCTAGGCCTAATCATTTTGGTGGAGTGGCTGTCGCCATGCGCGAAGCTAAGATTACCTGACAATCTCTGATTTCAATTTCGCATCCATTTTGATTGTATGTTACACAATATTTATTATGGGATTTACTTATGACGTTGCAACACGGTCAATATGGCTTGCTAGATCAATGGTTCTCCACCTTTCTGGCCTCGTGGAGCTGCAAAACTTCACAACAAATGGCGCGCTCCGGTGAACCATCAAAAATCAAAATTAACCCTACATTTAATGACACCAAACATTTACAAGTCAATTGTAATGACGGAAACTTCATTTAATGCTGCTGTTCATATATTGGATATAGTTATGCGCCCATTTCGTGAGTCAATTGAAGTTTCTGCAAGCAAAGTTCGAGAGCACCAACCTGATTGCGATTACTCGATAACCATTGAAATAACTGCCACTTTGCTGTATGCTATAGCTTCTGAAAAATACTTAATGATCGCTACGCGAACAAGAACGCAAATCGTTTGCGCAATGCCCATTACATTTCACTCCTATTCTAAACTATTAAAGCTGCTACACAAGTAAATCAATGTGAAGAAGGTTGATCATGAGTTTGTTGCCACATTAAGTCAGCTCTCACAGACATTTCTCCGTGTAGGCCAGGGGCGGGCAACATACGATATTCCATACGACAACATACGATATTTCATACTACTTGCTTACTACGTCAAATTTTAGTGAACGTATGTTACCTGTGTGCGCAGCATGCGAGAGTGGAGCTTACTCGCAACTTCGTCGAAGCGAGAAGACTTGCATTATCGGCATTAACGATGTACTCATCCCTAATATTGTTTGTGGTAATCATGGTGTTTGTCGACTACAATTTTCATTACCACCAGGCCAAAATGTCTTATTTCTGATTCCGTAACCACCGACTTGCAGCATGGCACACTTCTAGGCTTTTGTAAGACACAACTTATCCAGATGAGATGGCGAGGAGGAGCCTAGATAAACCTCCAACACTTAGGTAGGAATTCTTGAGTCGACCTCGGCCGGACTCAAACCCTCAACCCATTGGTATTGTAGATGTGGATTATACCAGTACGCTATCTCGGCACCTACTCAACCCTAATGAGTTGATATCTTGGTAAATTTGGGGTAACGCGTAGCGGGCTTATCGAACGCCTTGAAATCTGGCACCGTGTGTTGATTGATCAAAGAGAAGCAGACATGGCGGCGCCTGTACGACATTGCCCTCTCAAATCCGCATTGTCTTCGTCATTATCGACGAGAATTGGCTTTGAAGTGACATTGCTGTTGTCAATATACATTCATCAAATACGATTTATTCCTTGCATATGTGGCTAAATGGGCGATTAATGTATCGATTCAGCAATCCGGCCGGCCAAGTACCTAATTTTCCTATATCCGGCCCGCATACTAAACCAGTTGCCCTATATACTCCGACCCATCTGCGACAGCATAGTTTTGTTAGGGAATCCCCTGGACCAGTGGTTCTTAACCTTGCCTCCAGCGCCCCCCGAGGGGCGCTGGCGATATTGAAGGGGGCGGGAAGGCTTAGGGGGCGCTGGGCTCAGGGGGCGGTATGGGGGGCGCTGGAGACAAATGGTTTCGCAGTAGATGATGCGGTGGTAGGACATATCCCTAATGAGTATTCAGAGCAAATTAATACCGAAAACTTCGACATATAGGTTTCATTGTCCATGGGCACCTAAATGATTGGCACCGAATGTTCCTGTCTTTGCAATCTGAACCCCAGAAGACGAATTCCATCTGGCAGGAAAAAATTACATACCAGTGAAGAAATCCCAATTTGATATCGCGTGCGTTTTAGTTTAGTACGATTGGGCGACATGCATATCTAAAGCTAGATATTCCTGTTGGGCGATATCCCTGTTGGGTGATTCTAAATTTTTTTGATATAGCAGACAGGAGGTCACGAAATAACATCATGCAACGAAGTCATACAAACGGGTTCGTCCGCCCGAATATGTCTAAATATTAGTTACGAGCCCTACAGTTTCCAAGACACCTCACAATGTTCGCTCTACGTTTTGACGAGTCTGCGAACACTCAACAACTAACTGCGCCGACCCGTGGACAACAGTGCGTAACGACTAAAAAGAGGTCATAACTTCGGATTTGTTGTGCGCAACGTAGATTTTTTGTGCGCAGAGACCGTGACAGCACTGCGCACGTGCGCAGCTTAGAGGGAACATTGCACCTCACTCAGCTCTAACGGCAAATCTATGGTAACGTGAGCAGAGAGGACAAGAAATTGATTACAATATATATGCAATTCCCGATCTTACTGACCGATTTTAATCATGAACTAACGGAAGTTCTCGCGCTTCGCACTGGCTCGCTAAACAGTACAGCTGATTTCGTGGCTGGAGCGAACAACGTGATGGGGGACGGTCGGTTTATCACCCTATGGGAGCCCAAGATCCAAGTTTTTTCGGGGGGCCTGACAAAATGCCGTTTCGTTCCTGTCAATGGGTATATGTCCGAAGATTTATAATCATTATTGAGGGGTCCTACCTTTTCAATCACACATCAATCAGCTCTACCGGTAAATCTGTTTACGTGAGCAGAGAGAGGATAAAAATTGATATCAATATACATGCAATTCACGATCATATTGACCAATTCAATCATTAATTATTGAATTTTTTCGCGCTTAGCGCGTCTAGGCGAGAATAGTTGGATCAATAAACGGACATCTAATGTAGATGACTAGTATCAGTAAATAGCGGATAGCCGAAGGAGGGTCTGGGGGCTAAGCCCCCGGAAGTCTGGCTTATCACCCGATGGGGGGCCAAAGACCAACGTGTTTGGGGGGGCTGAGGAAGTGCTGTTACGGCCCTGGTAACGAATAAATTGTACCTACGGGCACGCCCGAATATGTTTAATTAAAAATTACGTACCCATACAACAGCTGGTCCGTGGACATATTAGCATGCGACACAATAGCAAGCGACACTTGAGCATGTGACACTTGATCATAGCGACTTTTGGTCATGGCGACTCGTGGGCATGTAGACACATGAGCACAGAGACATATTAACATGAGTACATATTAGGGGACACATGAGTATAGGGTCACACGAGCATGGACACACGTGAGCATGGGGACACATCAACATGGTGACAATTTAGTAAGTGCCACTTGAGCATGGTGACACATGAGCATGCGATACATGAGCCTTGACGACACATGAGCATGGGTACGCAAGAGCATGGGCACACATGCTCATTTGTCATCATGCTAATATGTAACCATGCTCATATATCACCATGTACAAGTGTCAACATGCTGAAGTCTCCCAATGGTTATATGCCCCCATGCTCACGTGTTACGATGCCCATATGTAACCATGATGATTAGTCCCAATGCTAATGTGTAACCGTGCTCAAGTGTCGCATGCTAATCTGTTTCCATGCCCATGTGTCCGCTTGCTCATGTTTCACCCTGCTGATATGTCCCCATGCGCATGTGTCCCCATGCTCATGTGTCCCTATGCTCATGTGTTACCATGCTAATGTGTCCTCATGCTATAGCGTCGCATGCTTAACTGTCGTTTTTCATTGTGTCGCATGCTCATATGTCGGGCCACCACAACAGCTCACTCAGCGCTACTGGTAAATCTAATTACGTGTGCTAAGAGGATACAAAGTTTATAGCGACTGATATATGTAATTACCAACTATTCATTAATGCATTATAGAAAATTTTGGTACCTTAGGGCGAGAAGGCCACACAAACTTTGCCTACCATCGAAATCACGCTACGGCGTTCTTGGGGGCGAAGCCCTCAGAAATTTGGTTTATCACGCTATGAGTGCGCAAGGCAATCGTTTTAAGGGGGTTGACGAAGTGCTGTTACGGCACTCCCTCTTAGTCATTGTCTTTATTACATTCCTCACAATATGAGGTTGGGGGCGCTGGAGCACGATAATTTTTTGAAAGGGGGCGCTGGAGGAAAAAAGGTTAAGAACCACTGCCCTGGACCCATACACTTCAGTCTGAGATGACGAACAAGTAGTCGGTACATATGCCAACGTCGCTAGCAAAACAATTGTGACTCGGACGTATACATTTACGTTGTAGTAGATGTAATTTTCTGACGCACCATAGGAATACGCATATATCACCGGAAAGTGACGCAACGTGTAAATAGTTGCACAACATTCAATAGGGCAATGAAAGATTTTATTTTCTCATTTTAAAATCACCAATGTATACACGGTTTTTTTTTTCCACCTAAAGAATAGCTCCCGTGGATATCTAATGTGTAATTTCATTTCGTTGTTTGCGTCGTCTGTAATGGACGCGGATAGCCATTCTGCAGATCCGAATTCATGGCGGTATTTTGAATCATTTTCAACATTGCAAGTACGAGTCCTCGACGCTGCAATTGAATTCTGAAATCGATGGAGTCTGAACTACTCTGGCCCCGAGTTTTTGATGTCCGTCAGACGCTACACCGCGTTATTGAGATGGCTAAATGAGAGACAATGTGAAAATGACTATACCCAATGTTACCAAAATTATAATTTGTTTCGAATTAGCATACTACAATCTTCACTGTGCTGTCTACGTGAATATTGTGAAGCCATTGAACATGTTTCATCCCGTTGTGCAAAATATGAATTTCATCGTAGATTCCCTGTTGCGAAATATGCCGAATTGAACTAAACACACCTATGTATATACAACCCTCCATTGGTTTTATGCAAGCTTGTAACCCTTATTGTTATAATGAGCCTTGAATATGTTTTCTCATTATGCTGACATGTCATTTCTTGTTATTTCAATGTAGCGACATTATGACCTTGGTACTTTTCGTAGTACGCCATCGCTGACCATAGTGATAAGGACCTATTATTTTGTCTAATACAGAATAAGAACAAGAATCAGGAATAATCGAATTATGGCGACTTTGTATTTAGTTATCTGGCAAAAACGGATTTATCGAGAGATTTTAGTAACCTTTGTTAACTGACTTAAGTATGCAGATCATACCCTCAAAGATACCGTGAAATTGAAGTGATGAAATCTCTCACCATAAAGACTATTTTTATCTAATCTGTCGTTTTTTTCGACAGAGTAATAATTTTTGTGTTGTCCAGTAACATAATTTCCCTACATAAATCTATCTTTTTAAATCTAATATATACGCTTCTACAGGTTGGAGGGAGGCAAATTTCATGTCCATCGTTTGTTAGGCATCCTAACGATTTTATCAACTAACCAGCGAAATTCGAAAAAAATTTTGAACATCCTAATTATGCTTGCACTGCACACGATCACTGAAGAACTAGCATTTAATATCAGATATTGAATGACACATTAAAATAGTGATTCTCACTGCCATCAAATCTTACATTCTCAGCTAATAACTCAAATTGAGCTGTACAGCATCGGTCATGTAATATCGGTGAAAAGGCCAGGGTACGCGAGTATTGTCGTTAAGTTTTCTTTTTGCGAACTTGGGTATTACATAGGCCTATATCAGTATACATTTGTGTAATTTCTTCTTTTCACTCGCTGAAATGGTAAAATTTATAATTTCGTATATTGCCTATATAGACCTAGAAATTCATGTAGGCAACTAATTTGACGCAAAGCATTTGTAGAAACGTTTTTTGTCGGCCACTTGACCCCGCGCTAGCAATTCCGTGCAAACAATACCGCAAAATTCATTGCATACTCATAGCAATCGTCTCACTTTTATGCGCTTTACAAGCGTGAGATATAGTAGGCCTGCAGACAGCGTTATTTTACTAATATTTGTGTCTCTGGTGATGGTTTGCTAGCCATCTTATCATTGGTCGCATTTGGAAGGAATTGGATTTTATGGTCTCGCCGACTGATTTTCGGTATCGGGTGTGATTATTATTATAAGTTTCGAAGCTATTAGGGTTGTAGGGAAAGTGATTAAAAGCATTAAAGCATTAAACCTTATACCGGTTTGATGCAATCTTCATAGAGAATGGGCTTGTAATAATATAAACTCCAAGCCCCGACTGTTTTAAAACAGCTCTTATTTTAAATGCAAGCCTAGCTATATACGCCCAAACATCTTTTCTCTCTTATCGGTGCTGGAATTTGAATACCCCACGAAGCTATGCAATAACTCCCCCTTCGTCTGCCAGTATTTAATAGAAATACGAAAATTATGCCAAATATTTTTTTAGTCATATATGAAAATATACCACTTATACTTGAGGTTCATTATTGCATGCAATTTAAAGTATACAATATCGTGATATATTATAACTATAGCGAAAATGACACTTGATCATAACGAGCGCTGAGTGAGTCTATAGCTATTGCGTATGTATAAATAGGTGGAAAGTGGAAAGGTGATATTGGCAATACAGAATGCTAAGTAAAGTAATAAAATGTTATCTAAAATATCGTTGTGCATATATGGAAGAACAACTGCGATTTGGGCGTCCTCGCGGGACCATTCAACTTTTTCGAGAAACGAGGACAAATCTTCTTAAAAGAGGACATATGGTATCTCTATTTTACGTTCTGTTTTCTGAGTCGCCACAATCAACGTCAGCACCGAAGTGCGTGCTGCTTCCCCACTTGTCTGCTGTTTCTGCAATGTACATGTATAAAGTAAGACGGATCAAAGAAAATTATTTTACATTAATTATACATACCCCGGCGTAAAGTGAGAAACTCTATCACGGCTACAAGATCATACGCAGGACTTCTGCCCGGTGCCTTCATCGTTTCAGTTTCCTCGCTGGCAGTAGGCATATCTGTGTACCCAGCACCATTACATCTCTGAAATTAATTATTTGAAGCTGTGACGTCTCTGCAGCAGAGTCATGCGAATCGGTTTATTATACCTTGCGGATTTCGGCATCTATTTTTTTTAGTAACCTGTCGATGTTCCTATATACTCTGTTCCATATTTGGGGTCCCCCCGAAAAATGTCACCTTTTGCCTCGGCTTCTTCTACGTCGCTCTTCAGTTCGTTTAGGATGTAGTAACCTTGATTGTGTAATGATAAAAGAAATATTTCATACAAATTTCATTAACTTTTGATAACGTATAGAATCTATTTTTTCTAAGAATATATTTTCCTCTACTCACTCTGAATAAACGCATATACGATGTTGCTCGTGGCGCAATCTTTGTATCCCACCGGTATCGCGTTTACACGCGCTATATTCTGTAAAACACAGTTAAATATTTAGTAACTGATTCATTTCAAATGTATAAGTAACACATACTCACCACATTTACCTTTGATAACATTCCGACAAAACAATGTACTTGATGCAATTTCCATACATCTATGTCAGTTATATTGGTCATTGTACAGTTGTCCCCGCAACATTGATCTGACGAGATGAGAATCGCGAATGCGACTGCTGTTACGAATATTATAACTCTCATGGTCTTCGAGATGTCTGAATGGAAATATATGGCTGTCAATTTACGCGTTTAAGCTCAAATTAGAATTTTACTCATGGTCGTCATACCGTTTGTTTTGTGCGATAATACGATATTATCAGTCGGGCAATGCTCAATGAATTACGTGCACTATTGTGGATGGATTATTAATTCTGCTGATTCAAAACGTGTAGCGAGAAATGATTCCTTCGAGCACTGAAATTACACGCTCCTTGCCACCAAGGTTTAATTATAAACTAAAATTGTATGTATTATATAGATTGTATATAAGGTGCTGATATAGCCTTGTATGGCTTTCTCATTCTTGCACCGCCACTACATGCTATCCCGGTAATGCTGAGCGCCAAGCGGGGAATTCATGGATATCCGTGTTATTATTCAGGTCTTCGGTCTGGCACGGCCGGGAATTGAACCCATGACCTACCGATCTAGAAGCCGGACGCTGCACCATTATGTTCGCCCTGGCGTTAAAAGAAGTTAGAAAAACGTATGGTTGGGTCTTTGGAAACCGATCCCAAAATCCAATATACATATTTTGAATATAGGCCTATGCCTATTTGGTGCTAGTATTATCACATGATGAAGAAAATCTTACCTGGCGATCCTGGTCGGTTCAATAGGTATGTCAGTATCAATTGTACAGACCACTACCGAGAAGTCCATCTATATAAGATCCGTCAAGCCAAATTTATATTCATAAAATTTCACTGTCATTTCGTGGTTCGCTTTCCAAACAAATGAGTGTAGATTTGGATTTTCTGTCATTTTGCCAACATACTCAAATTCAACGTACTATGAAAATCAGGCAGGTATCAAATATACCGGGTTTTCCGGGTAAACTGTTTTCAAATATTAATGTAAAATTATTCCTCTCAGGGTAAACATTTTAGGCTTATTTAGATACGTCGTTAGGAATGCGACCAATATTTATTTTTGACGTGCGTATGTTTTTCGGCGAGATGCAGTATAACCGGCACGTATTTCAACTCACGCTCCCTATGTCATGTTTGCCTGTTTGGATTAATTTTGTTTCCCTGATATTCACAGCTCACAGCGTTGTTCCCGACGCTACGAATAGATCTGCTGATTTTTTGACGCGTAATGTATGACTGTATCGCTATAATGTGTTGTGATTCGGAAGGATTTGTGGATGTCTCGTGTCTTTTCCAACGTCACCATGCTTAAAGTATGGTTAAAAAATACCGACCTCGGCCTGACCTATCGGTTTTGATAAATGCGATCCCGTAGCTTTAAAGTGCGTTGCTATGGTTTGTCAGACTAATTGATGGGAAATCCGTCTTCACGTTATCTCCGGCGGTAACGGAGTTTCCGAATAAAATTCTTCGATATCGTATACGAATATGAACTTCTTGTCGCCATCCTTGTTGCTTCTGCCCTAATTTTGCAACTACGGTTGCATTTGAAACAAACATATTTAGAATATGCCCTTGTTTGAAACCTGTTTTTATTGTGTTTTTGTTAGCCATGGCGTCAAGATTCTGCAATTGCGACGTCATAGGGAATTTACATTGCAATGTGGCGCCTTACGAATTGCAATTGAAAACACAGGATAAATATGGATCCTAAACTTAATATGTCTCTTAAATGGACGAAAAATATATTTGATCATGACCACATCGACAAGCATCATTTTTACGGTCGTTGGTCATTATTAGGGCATTTTTATATGACCTTAAAAATCAATAATATGACTTTATTTTTTTGAACATTTGACTGTATATGACTTTATATGGAAATCGTGTATTTTTACATGCGAACAATGTCACCCACGGAACTAAAGAGTAAAAAATACGCAACATAAAAGTACTACACATCAATTTATATATTTTAAACCACTGTTGTAGTACAGTTTCATGTAGTGTAGAATGTTACAGTCTTTGTAGCTACGATTTGGACGTAAAAATCACTTTAGTAAGGAAAATAAGCGCTCCACAGACACTGATGTGGGTTGACGAAATATGACTTTAATGACTTTAAATGACCCTAGTCATTATCATCAGAACGCCAACGCGGATTGATAAATTAGCTGGTCTCTCTCCGATCGGACTCCTAAGTCGGATTATTGGTCAGGCTTCGATCCGAAAATCACTGATAATGATAAATCAAATGAGTAGGCTACCTGTTTCTAGTAAAATACAAAAACAGTATATCTAGGTTTGCATGTTTTAACCAGTGTTTCAAACAAAGGCCTTTTTAAAAAATCAAAATTGCGTTTTTTTTAGTTGTAAAATTATGCCATAATTGTGTAAATACTTTCCAAGAAACATGTTGTATTAGCCTAAGGATAATTACCACCTGATATAGCCGACGTATATCGATATGGGATGGTTGGAACCATCAAAATAGTCGGTTCAACAGCAATTGTATGGATATTTCGCCAAAGGAGCTATATTTACCCGATATTTTCGATCATCGTTTGTTTTAAATGCAACCCTATACAGAGTCAATATAGTTCACGAGTAACGTTTAACTAACGCCTCCATATAAGCTATATCAGTCCCATTTCAATTTCACAAGAGGTTCGTTTCAGTGCTTCTCAACCTTTGTCAGTTCACGACCCACTCTTCATCCCAATTTCGTTTCGCGACCCACCACCCTTTCGCGACTACTCGTGGGCGTCAGTTTTTATTTTTTCAGTGCGTTAACAACGAAAACACTATTAAAATCAAGACTTCGAACGATGTCAAATCGCTCACGGCACGAAGAAAATTTGATAGAAGTTCAATAATTCTCCAAAGAAATACTATACATAATTTGTGTTGATTCAGGAGATAATTTTCGAGCTCGATGTACCGATTGCGAGGTTTGGGTACGGCAGTTGTGGTCCTGCATGTAACAGGTGATTACAGAAGTCAAAGGCTTATCTAGGCTCCTCACCATCCGATCTGCTTATGAGGTGTTTTAAAAAAGTTGGAATGTGGACCGTGCTCCAAGTCGGCAGGTGCGCAACCAAAATTAAGAATATCGACTTGGTGTAAATGACTTTGGAGGAAAGAATGAATTTCAACCTCACGCATACACAATAACACACTGTTGGCTTTCACGTTCTAATCAATATGAATGTGACGAAAATCTGGCTAACGAATTATTGTTAGCACGGCAACGTGGCTTGTATGACGCTTATGGGCGCAAAACAATTTAATTGGGAGGAGAATGTGCCTTTACTCTTGTAAGCCTGAGAATATAAAGTGTTTGGAATATTTGGAAAATTGAATACGAAAGTGTAAAACGTCTTCGCGAGCCACGTGAAATAGCTTTGCGACCCACCGGTTGAAAAGCACTGGTTTAGGTGAGCATTATGCAGCCCATAGAACAAAAATACATCATTAATTCCAGGCTGCGCAATCGTTGAATCACTGGTTGCTCGCACAGGCCAAATCAAGGTGTCGAGAACATGTACGCACGTACGGCTAACGCGATTCAGTCGACACCAGAAAATGTTGACCCTGCTCGCCAAAACACTGCCGTAAGCCACCTGACCTAGCCCCTTACCCTAAATCTGTCTTTATCCCTGTTCCCAATTCTAAACCAAACCTTGACTTCATTCGATACATACAGAAACAGTTTATAACATGCGCGGGAGACTCCAAAATTCCAACCGAAGTGTTGGGGGAATTGCCTGTGTCGCTTCTCGACATCTGCTTTCAGGAGTTGAAATGCCCAAGGTATGATCTAATTTCTAATATGTAGTGATAGAATTTGCGATGTTCTATTTATCGTTGAATTGCGTGAGTTGAATTTTCTTTAATTGACCTAATTTTCATGATTGATCGTCACTGCTATAATTCTGAACCTTCACTTGACTTATAAAAGTACACAAACTTTTCGTGGACGGACCGTAGGTTGCTGACCACTGTTCTTTATTATTGCTGCATATGTGAGGCTATGGTTGCATTATAAACAAATGGTGTTTTAGAACACTTTGTTTTCACCAGTGGTTCCCAACGTGGCGATATCGCCCCCCAGGGGGCGATTTGTCGGTCCAGGGGGACGAAAATAGCGAAGGGGGCGATAGGGGGGCGAAAACGGATGAAGGGGGCGATAGGGGGCGATGGCGCGTTGAAATGGCTATATTGGCGTCCATGACTGTAACTACCACACCCAAACCCCAATTGGGATGGCGGACCAGAGCTCGAAGGTGGCCCACAATTCTTTTCGTGAATTTACAATAATTATAGAGTATTATTTTAAAAACTTAGGCAACTTTTTCAAAAAGTTTCGCGCTGCGCGCCATTCCGTATCACATATTTCTTGCTTATTGGATTCCCTTCCTCCAAGAAATAATACGCATGATTAATAGAAATGGGCATCTCGGCGTCAGCCATTGTCACACCATGACGCACCAAGACATATGAAGTTTCAGGCCATGTAACATGCGACTCCGAGAAGTGTGCCAGAACGAGAAAACCTTGGCGGAAAAGGACTGCCTTTATGCTGACTGAATTCGATATATATACGATATACATATATATTTAATTGTCCAAACGCACCTAAATGGCTGGCGCCAAATGTTCCTGTCCTGGCTATCAGCACAGCACAAAAAATGCCATCCCGCAGAGAAAAATTAATTGCCAGTGCAGAAATACCAATATGAAATCGTGTGCGTCTTTTAGTCTAGTACATATGGGCGATTTGATTATCTTTTGACATAGCAGACAGGCCATGAAATGTTATTACGTAACGAAGTCATTATACCCACGAGTCCGCCCGAATATGTTCAATTATTATTTACGGGCCCTACATTTTCAAAGACACCTCACTCAGCTTTACCGGTAAATATGAATACATGAGCAGAGAGAGGATAAAAAAAATGACAGCAATATATATGCAATTCCCGACCGATTCTATCATGAACGATAGAAATTTTTCGCGCATTGCGCGAATTAAGCGGACTAACTAAAGAGTCCAAGAATTTGTGCTGAGAAGTAGCGGTAAAGAGGTATCGGGGGAGTTTGGTCTGAGGGGTGCAGAAGTTTGCTTTATCGCCCTATGGAGGGGGTCAAGACCAACGTATTGGGACGGCGGGCTGACGAAGTGCTGTTGCGGTCCTTTGGGAATCAAGTCGGAGAAATCACCTTTTTTGTTAGTCAACTCAACCAATATTTAGCTGGAAAAGTGTAATTTCGAGATCGAGCCGAAAAGTTGACCTTTTTTCTTAGTCAACTCGTCGGTGATATCAGTCTGTATGAGCATTTTTCGGTTCCCGATAATTGGGGGGCGATGATCGGTGTGGAGTTTGAAAAGGGGGCGATGAGTCGAAAAAGGTTGGGAACCCCTGGTTTACAACATGCTGTAAAAGTGTATAAAAAATACCTTTCTTAATTCTTCATTTTTTCAAATGTTGCATATTTATTCCATAAATGTGTAAATACTTTCGAAAAAACATGAAGTACGAGTCTACGGACGATTTGCACCCGAGATTGTCCACGCATACGATATATGGAATGGTTGGCGCCCTCGAACTCGTCGTTTGTTCAACAGTTATAGCATGTAGTTATAGATTATTGGAACGGAATGGGTGTTCTGATTATGATAACCGCTGACGGTAAAATGCTGCATGCATATCGATATAGTCCTGGTTAATGTTATTTTTGGTATGTTTATGACAGGGTCGGAAGCCTTTTTCGTGAAAGGAGTCACGTTCATCCTGTTTTGAATTGTCAATGTCAATCCATGTGACGTCACAATGAAGACTCTAGACAACAAGGCTAAAAAATGTAAAGATAACAATAAAAACATGTTTTAAACAAGGCCCATGTTGGAACAATGTTTGTTTAAATTGATACTTGTTTTAAATGCAACACTATCTGAGGCTAAGGAGTTGCGGAAGACGTTCCTCGACTATTTCGATAAATATTCAGTCAATTCAAAGCAATTTGGTAACGTTTTTCCGCACGCCATCTTTTGCTTCACCAGTACCATATGGTATACATCGAATTAATAGCTGGAGCATATAATGACGAAACGGTGGCAGTCTCAGCATAATATATTTTATAACGAAGTAGCAGAATATTCGCAAATACTTTTTTTAATATAAATATATAAAACTGTAATTGCATTTGTGTCGACGCTACAAGATCAGGCCGTTCCTTCAGTTCAATGGCTCAATGTCACCGACGGTGTCAACCTTGATGTTTCGTGCAATTAAGATCCACGCTAAATGGACGTTCCCCCTCCACTGTTTCGCCTGCTGTTGTGGAGAAAATAGGCGCTGTTAGGGAAAACGATTGAAGGAGGGTCGCGCACTTGACTTATACCTGCGGCGCGTATTAAGAACTCCATCATATCCAACAAATCATCGCCAAGTGATTCCGATACTGCGTAATCGATGCAGGTTTCAGGAATGGTAGAATGGCATCGCTGTCAACAAATAGATACAGTTCGTAAAACCGTATGCCTAAGCAGGTACAGCTAGAAGCGATGCCGCTAATTCCTCAACGTTTAATTCCTACGCATTCTATTGTGCACAAATGGAGACATTTCGTAAAGTCTTATAGTCTGAGATGGCAAAAGTAGTCATTGGTCATACTCAAGATGAGGATAGAAGTAACGCCGCAATGAACCATCCAATCTATTTACCCTACCGCAATTATCTTTACCAGCCTCCCAGCTCACTATTTTAAATGGCAAAGATTTGTAAGTTTTAAATTGAACCTATATATTTTCACCATTCATATCACATAGTACAGAAAATGAACATCAGCCTATTCGTCATTTTCATAACCTAGCAGTCTTTTGTCATACCAGACTTGCACAATTAGATAGTTCTAGCTGTCCAGCTCCAGGGGCGGGCAACTTCTCCAGTCGGCGGGCCGGATATAGGAAAATTAAGTACTTGGCGGGCCAGATTGCTGAATCGATCCATTATTAGCACATTTATCCACATATACAAGGAATAAATCGTATTTAATGAATGTATTGTAACTACAGCAATGTCACTTCAAAGCCATTCCTCGCCGATAATGGCGAAGACAATATGGATTTGAGAATAACATTGTCATACAGGCGCCGCCATGTCTGCTTCTCTCTGATCAATCAACACACGGTGCAATCCCTAATTAAGATTTCAAGGCGTTTGATAAGCCCGGTAACACTAATTTACCAAGATATCAATTCAGCCCTGCGACCATGGATATTTCAATAATATTTTTGTATAGCTATTTTATTCCCCGCGTAACCCGCATATACCGGTTTCGCGGTGTTTTCGCTTCTGTTCATAACTACATTTTGGTGAATTTGTCCATAAAACTATGAATTGAGTGGGCAATTTTAAACTTCACGGAGTTAGGTGTTAATTTCACTCACTTGTTCTTAATGGTGACCACAGATTGAAACTACAACACCACTGTCAAATAGTTATAGTGTGGCTCATGCGCAATTGAACATGCTCTACATTTTCCATCTTATAGGATCAATAATTAGAATATCTCATGCTTAAAATGTGAAGGATAATACAATCATTCCACCACAGCCACTCAGAATGTCAACGCGGGCCGTAAGCTTGATACCCCTTCTTTGGACTAAACTGCTGACGCAAATAATAATAATACCATGCCTATAATATACAGGTGTATCACGAGATACACTCGACGCCGGACACTATATTTAATTTCATGCAAGCACTCATGCATCATTACCTGATTATCTAATTCGAGCGATATTCGACCTGTCAACTCTCCTACTATAAAGCGAATCCTGTGTAAGCTATCGGATGGAATTGACTCGAGATCACTGTTCATCGACTCCAGAATTGTTTTGCCTGTAATATATGTGTGTAGGTAATTAGGCTTTAAAATGAGTATTAATAAATAATTGCAATTCACCAATATAATGCCCGATAAAGTACATACGTATTTTAATTTTTATCTATCGCATATACTCTGACATATAAGGCTTTTCAAACTATAGTTTGCTTTTCGACCATATATTTCACTTCATTGATTTTTCTCTACTCGACAACGTAATTGCTCACTAGGGCCGTTAAAAATGCAATTTTTCATCTATATGGAGCTTCTTAAAATATGCAGCACGCCAAATGTGGCTTCAATCAGTAAACTAGGATATTTTTTTAAATAATGGTATTTAAGTTGCACATCCTAGAAAATGATTAGCAACGCACGCGTATTCAGCGGATTGACCACGGTCAATGGTCAATGCTCATCCACTATAACCCTGGTTTAGCAACGGATAATGTTTTGCAACCCACTATTCGAGAAGCCCTGTTCTAACAAATACTTCCATATACTCACTTTGAAACAATGAATACGCGATGCCATTCCCCGAACAGTTTAGAGAATCAACTTGAATATTGCACCGACGGCTGTGCCACGTCTGTGATAAACATCATATATACGCAGTTGAATCAAAATGTCATATCAAACAGAAAAATTATATACGATATCGTAATTCGTAATTAGGAGTAACATATCGTATAAATTTTGAATTTTCTCCAAATTTTCATGTTTGCAATATCGTTGTTGCGTATGCTGGCTTATATATCTGTTTTGTCTATTGGAGAGTATTTCACATCCAGAGTTTCACAACAATAAAGTTTTTTGCTTCTCTAAATTTAATTAGAATTAGAATTATAGCGGCAAAGTCTTCTCCAAATCAGACTAGAATTAGAAATATACCTACACAGTTTGTTTTTTTCAAATTATTCTAGAACAAGAATTTTAGATACACAGTGTTTTCCAAATTAGATTAGAATTGGAATTATAGCTTGACAGTTAATTAGACTAAATTATAGTTATAGCTACACAGATTTTTGCAAATTAGACTAGAATTAGAATTACTGAATTCGCGAAAACGGGGAGATTGACCCAAGTTCAGTTCGTATCAAACCAGAGTTCTTTCTCGTAATCATATGAGAATGCGAAATGCTTGCAGTGTTGGGATGACTCGAGTCATGACTTGACTCGAGTCAGACTCGAGTCACCTTTTTCGTATGACTTGACTTGACTCGAGTCACTTTGCTAAAATGACTTGACTTGACTTGACTCGGCGTATCCAAAGTGTGGATTGACTCGTGACTCGGACAAAAATTCACGAGTCAATTTCAAGTCATCAAGTAATCGGTGTCGACAAAATCACTATAACTTGCATATGTTCGGATTGTTCGCGAAACGCTAGTGTAACCCGTGAGAGCGACCAATCATTGAATGATCGTGAGTTTTACTGAGCCTCCATTGTTCTCACTCAAATAAATTGACCGCAAACGAAGGGATCGAAGCTTATAGCTTACGTTGTAGTAAACTAGTATAGTAAAGTCATTTAATAGCAAAATATATATTTCTGTTCTCTGTTCTTACCTTGACGAAGCCTCTTATTTTATTGAAATTGAATTCGAATATAGTTTATAAAGTCCTCAGCCATTGTCACAGTCTCGATTTGTATTATATCAATTTGTAAATGGGTAATGTACTGCATCTTATCAAATTCGTTTCTCTGTTGACTATTTTGGCTGGTAACTATATAAACTGAGAATATGCAATTACTTACATCGTTTAGCTATACAGCGCCTTCTTGAGTGTATTGAACTCTATATTCGTTCATCGATTCAAAATTAATGAACACTCAATCTGTATTTCCGACAGCTAGCATAATTCAATGACGTAATCATGCCTCATACTTCGAAAAGGCAATCTGACTTGAATTGTGACTTGACTCGTGACTTGACTTGACTTGACTCGACTTGACTCGAGTTACCTCCAAAAATCGAGTGACTTGACTTGACTCGAGTCACCTTCGAAAATTGGTTGACTTGACTTGACTCGAGTCAAAATGTGCAATGACTCGAAATGACTCGTGACTCGAAAGTAGTGACTTGATCCCAACACTGAATGCTTGTACAGGAAAATCATGATCTAGATCAGAATTGAAGTTGGAGCATAGAAATATTTCACTAATTAGACTAGAATTACAAATAGAGCAGTGTTTTTTTGCCAATAAGATTGGAATTGGAGTTACTGAAACCGCGAATACCTAGACATTGAATCAAGCTCTGTCCGTGTTAAAAAGAGATTGCAAATGTTTTTGGACCAATGTGGGCTAGTTGAGCACTATACAGTTCTCCTGTAGCATTTTGAGGAAAACCAGGAATTCGATTAGAAATAAAGTTACAATGTAGAAAGGAAAGGAAAGAACGTAGTTTATTTTTGTCCTTGATGTTTTTGCGACATATACACCGAACACATACACACGATCCGTGCATATGCATATCATGAGTGCATGATGTGCATATGCCGCTGGACAAGGAAGGTGCAGATATAGCCTTTGACGGCTTTTTAAGTCTTGCACCACCCCTCCTTGCCCTATCCCATTAATACATGGGCGCCAAGCAGGGAAGTCATGGATACCAGTGTTACTAATCAGGTCTTTGGTCTGACCGGGCCGGGGAACGAACCCATGACCTACCGATCAAGAAGCCGGACGCTTCACCATAAACAGTTCACAAATTAGTTTATAGTTAGCTTAGCGGTAATTCGCTCTAATTAGTCTAATTAGGCAACTAGGATGAATTAGTTGTTCAAGTCTGTTCATATCTATAACGATCACGCGTAGGCAGTAGATGAGACTCAATGCATCGTTTGTTCGTTCGGTAGCGAACCAGTCGGTTGAAAATGAATTACTTTTAAACGAGTGGTGCACTCATCATCGCCAGCATCATCTTAGGAAGCTGACAGTGCAATAAAATATCATTCACTTACAAATTACGTACGCATGCTTAACGCACACTCGTGGAAGTGCGCAATGTAGACCTACATGGGCTCAATGTCTTAAAATCAGGTTTAGGGCTACTGCGGACCACGGAGTACAGGTAGAGTGGTACACATTCAATGTGTATCCAAGGTAACTAATCGGTGAATGCAACACGAGATGTAAAAGCTTAGGTTAGTATCGCCATCGCGCTAAATCAGGAGTGGTCAAGCCGTGGCCCGCTTAGAAATTCGAAATGAGTCGTATTATGAAGTTATTCTCAGAGCTAATTTATGGTGAATAATCGACAAACTAGTTGTTTACCTTGTTTTAATCATCAGTTAGATTTAATGGCATTAACAAAGGCGACCGTGGACTGAGCGAATGGTGATGATATTTCTTTTTTTAAAACTATTATAGTCATTTCTTTCCTATATCACATCGCCATCTGGTCTAGTTGGTTCCTAAAACTCTGCCTGGTGACTAAAAAGATCGTCAACACTCAAACGCGATCATTCGTAACCGCATGTGGTCCGTTCGGCTGAAAAGGTAGGCCGTTCCAGCGCTAAATGGTTTTGCTTCAAAACAACCATTTATCCAATAACTAACACATTGAACGCGCTGCACTTTTATAGTGTAATCTTATCTCACATAAGTTGTATTCTTAACCACCCAGTCGGTTAATTCATCCAGCAATTTCTGTTGCTCTTGACCAATAAAACTCATGTTGCAGTTATCACCAGAGCACAGATCAAGACATATGATGATGCCTATTACAGATGCGATTCTTTGCAGCTCCATTCTTCGCAAGATCTGAAATTCGAGATGCGTGTTAGTCAGTAGGCTATGCCCTTCTCAATCTACTGTGTCGTAATGGGTTTATCAGAAAAATGCGATTCAGAGATCTTAATCCAAACGGTTGAAAATATCACTCGATTTCAGTCAGAACGAAAATAGCTCTGTGTGTCTTCGTATTTTGATGGTAAAATATTGCGACTGCGCAGGCACATAATATGATAACGTGCATTTAATACCGTCCACTGTAAGGGATCGTATTGTATATGAAATATCATTGCCTTATAATCCATATCATGAGCTGCACGAACTAGATTTCGTTATTTCAAAACTCCACCAGACTGGAATACAATGAAACGATATAAAGGTATCGAAACGGCGAGGAGTGGTCTTTGGAGTCAGACACCCACCTGGACCTAGGCGATGTAAATAGCCTATGAGGCATGCACAATGCACATGCACATGCACACTGGACGGAAAGGAAAAAGGGATAACATGAAATGACTATTGGTGAAAATAAATGACGCATGCGTCGATAGGCGAGGTTGACATGTTAGACCAGCGGTTCTCAGTAGGGGGTCCGCGAGACCTCAAATTTTTTTAAATGGTTGATAACCTAATTTTTATTGTATTTTTTCATTTGATAAAGCTTGAGGGAGTTTCGCACCTCAACTGCTAAAACCTCATGACTCATATCATATAATAATAATCGTCTGACATGGACGATGGTAGTGTGGAAACTCATTTTCATTGCTAATTTTCGAATAACCGGCTGATACAAACATATTGCTCTTTAGAGGCGTTTTGTTGAGGTTTGTAGAAGAAAAAAAAATTTGGAGATAGTAACGTCAATCAGGGTGACTTCGTAATGTCTACGAAACCTTCTCGATTTGAAGTTTTCAGTCTCATCAAGTTAGTGAACAGTCGTTTGAAATTAAAAAAAATCCGAAGTATTTCCATAATTTGTCCCAATGCAGGGAAAAGCTTCTTGGAGGTACAGAACTTTGATATAAAATTGAATAGTATATTCATATTGAAATGAACCAGAATATTCTCGGCTGACACTCGTCATAAATCGGACAATGATATACCTGCTCTTAAAGCTCGGCTATCACATTTGAAGCATTCTTATTGCGGATGCCCTATCGACAAGACTGATTTTTTGATGAACAAGGAGTGTTGCGTTGCTATCAAAGCATTACGCCCTCACCCTGAAATTCATATCCCGAGTTTTATTGGTATGCAGCCACGTCTTGTTAATGTTCAATTGTTCATGGTCAAAACTGTTTGCTCATAACTATATATTTAACCCGAACAGAACAAGTCGTTTCATGACAGTCTCCGATTGGAAAACTTGGATCCATTCTCTGGAGCATAAAATTTGACTATACATTTAGATTAGGATTTCACTTTGACGGCAGAAACTCTCTGCGGGCCGATCAAAATGCCGTCACGGGCCGAATCCGGCCCGCGGTCCGTATGTTGCCCGTCCCTGGTGCCATAAATGTTGTGATCACACCAAACGTATCGTCAGAAGCGTTATACGTAAATATTGCATTAGCCTCCATCTATCTTTACGGAAATGGTTTTCGGCACTCCTCGTTCATATCAAAACGAATGCGCGGATTTTCAAGACACGACCACGTACTTCAAGAAGTACAGCAGAAAAATTAGCTTCGAAATAATAAAAGTCCACCAATTTCTACAAAAATAGTATGATGTTATCTTCAAGAAAAATCACTATTTTGCTGTTTATCACAAGCCTACAGATAATATTGGCACAAGACAAACTAAGGTTACACCATAATAGGGCTAAAATTGAACTAAAACGTGAGGCGGTCCGCGAGGGTCCGTAACGGTCAAAAGGGGTCCGCGAAGCCAAAAAGGTTGAGAACCACTGTGTTTGACCGAGGTCCGGTAGTCTTGCGGGCTGACTAGTATTCAATTATGAACGAAATGGAAAGGTTTAATTTCTTTCTCTGCGATTTACAGTACAGGTTTTCATAAATGTGAACCTCCAGATTACATATATCCTCGTACCACCCGGAGTTATTTGGTTGGGAGATGGACTACAAATGTAAGGTTCACATCGCAGGAAGCACCCGGTAAGAAAGATACAATGCTCGGCTATATAGATGCAATTCCTGGCTATAGATGCAGCACGCGGATAAATGCAATTTTGTAACTGTATGGCACATAACTAATATATATAATATTCGCACACAATGAATAATACGATTTCATATTGATACGACCTATCATTAATTTTATTCGTAAATAACGTTATGTTTTCGGTGCCGATTTTCAGACAAAAGCCAAACAGATACAAACAGTTCATAACGCCCGTGACTATATATCTTGAGATTTTCAACAAACTATTTTCACAAAACAATGAGTAAATATGGTATTATAAACCTTCAGACGGTAGTATGATGTACATTATATTATAGTACAACACGCCGTGCACATCATAGTATTGACGGACATTCCGATAACAAAATTGCGTCAAGGATAATCTATGCATGTCCTATTACAGCACCATCAGGAATCTACTACAGTATCATGTCAAAATATTTAACTCACTTGCTTGCACGAATATATTCCTGTATAGATGAGCTGACTCCGACCAATTCTATAAGAGGGATAATGCAGACCCTCGGTGTCAGCTCATATATATATATATATACATACAGACCCGCGGACGTACATTTGTGGGTTCTTTTCAGGCTGGTCATTCGTTGCCGTCCAGATTCCCATTTCTATCTGTGACACCTAAATTTCAAAGAAAATGACCTGAATGGAGAGTGTCAGTTTCTAAGACTACCTGACGGAAGATGGGAATAGTAATATTATTTTTACCTTGTATAAAATGGACATATGATTGCATCCTACGCAATACATGCAAAATTACACAAACGACAGGTCAGGTTATTGTTTCTTTTCCCGGCCGGCACCGCGTATATGATTTGTTGTTGTCTTTGTATAAACAAGTCATTTCTCACGATATGTGTCTCTGGAATTTACAATTCTCATACTGGATTGAGTATTTTGCGGGTTGTTGGTTCACATTTGTAACCTATCTTAGTCCAGAGTGCTCATACATTGCGAAATTTCAGAATTCATTATAATGATCTGATGACACCCTAACCAATATTTCATCCACCTAAAAAAGTGTTTTTTTTACTTTCTAGGACGTTCCCCATTAGAAAATGATAATAAAATCCATTTGAGCCCTAGCCCTCTTAGAAATCATCATATGTGAATGACGTTGTTCCCAATAAAAGCGTAATATATCGTTATAATAAGGATAAGGAATACAAACGCATCCGCGGTTGGATTTACATTATGAGCGTTAGTCGATTCAGGAGTCGTCATAGCTTTGAATGTTGACTAGCGATCGCACAAATCCACTTCCGCCTGGTTTTCACTTGAAAGAACTAAATGGTCATGGTTTTACAGTTTTTGAAACCGAAAGGCTTTGTTTCAGGCTGTCAAGTATCGACTATACTGAAATTAAAGCTGATGAATGGATGGATTTCAGATTGATCTTATTAGAGATATGATCACACCACTGTCACGAAGTATCGTGATCGGCAACGCCACTCAGAATTATCGGACGAGCATCGTAAAAATCTATCAAATTTAACCGGGCTGTGAACAATAAAAGTGTATCGTAATGCGCTTTCTTCTCACTGATTCCTTGAGTATTTTTAGCGTGTCTCAGGTTGCGTTGCTTTTATATGGCAACGACGTTCTTTAAAATGTGTGCTAATTCAGTATATCCGGAGTTTGGCGTTCCAAACAACTTGCTGTCAAAGCTTTGTTGACTGGACGCTTGGTGGCTTGGACTCACAAGGCATAGTAGGAGTATTTATCCTTATATAGAAACACGTAAATTTGCGCCTTTTTGAGTATTGATTGGCCCAGTTACCGTTTTAGTCGAAGCGAATCGTCGGCGCTATTGGTTGGTTCAAATTCGAACGATAGTAATGATTTTTGTCGTTGCTGAACACTTTGGTGACTCAACATAAGTCAAACTTCCTCCGGGCTAACATCAAACCCATCATCACCCTGAGAAGGTTCCAAAGGTGGCGGCTGGGGGGACGATAGGGGGCGAAAATGTTAGAAGTCCAGTGTGATATATTGAATGAACACAGCCGAAAAATGCTCGCTACATATTAGCCACGCGAAAAAAAAGGTCGACTCGACGGGCAATAGGCGTGGAAACCGTTTTTTCGAGCACCCGCTCGGAAAGTGGCCTTTTTTAAGTCAAAACACCAGATGAACAAATTTCCAGTTTATATATTCTCTTTTTCTGATACGTAAATATTGGAGTGAAAATTTGGGTCGAGCTTGATAAGGTGGAGATGAGTCGAAAAAGCTTGGGAGCCACTGGTTTATATTATACTTCTACTTGATAATTTTCAGTTTCTTGGGCAATACTAGGCCTAAAAGACTTACATTTTTTACTCATTATAAATCTCTACCTATATACTTATACTTCATCAGAAATAAACGACCTTAATTATAGTACTGCTTGAGATCCAACGATAATGACTTTGATCATCCGTGTTAAAGTCACAGTACAGAACTATACACCTCTTAGCGTATACGTCATCGATTCGCAGTGTCCATCGAAGCAGTCAAATCCGCCCTAAATAAACACTGAATATGGTGAACGAAACCGTTGGGTTAAAATTACCAAACAAATTATTTCCAACAATCGACTGCCGTCATCTTAGTACCCAGTCTTGTCACTACTGATGGGTATCTCCGCGACAGTGACGTACGTCAAATTATGGTAAATAGGCAGGTAAAGGTTTTCCGATTCATTCAGAAAATTCGGAAATCTGATGGAGCTGCTCGACCCTTATCGAAAGAGCACTTCCTGGTATTATTTTCTGTAAAGCTTTTCCTTCAAAGCCCAGGCACTAGAGTCGCTATATCTCGTCACGTCAATACCAGAAGCGGTCTACTTAGCCAGCGTTGCTATAATCGAGTAGAAGAAGAAATAACGTCGTAATTTTCTACTCGATTGAAAGTGGATTTGGCGATTCCGCAGACATGTCAACACTACTTCAAGTGGAATTGGATAATAAAAGATCTGGAAAGTAGTAAAAAGAATCTTTTGTTGAGGAGTCGAATACTTTTGTCGGTTAATAGGAGGTGGCTACTTTTGAAATGGCAGTAGGTATCTCCATGACTGAAGACACTGCGAGCGGAGATAATAAAGTCGGATATTTTAAAGAGTCGATTATCGTGTTAATCAGGATTTAACAACTCAGAATTAGGGAAATAAGTTGATCGCTGATCATAAAGTTGATCTAGTTACATTTGTAATCTCGTGATTTAGCAAACCTGGAAAAACTGTACTCTGCGTAAAATTCCCACGCAGAAATATTTCTGGCAATGACCGTGTAGGTAGATTGTCTCCTACGTAATGACTTCATCCAACAATCGCACCACGCATTACGCACCACGCACCATTACAAAGCAATAGGTTGTATCTATATTCTATAATCCGTTGCGTCGCTGTACCGAACTAATTGTACACGTCATTCATTTCACGATGATGACAATCCTACCTTGTACAATCGCAGGACCTTTTATCAGCAGCATGCCGTTTCATTCAGCAACCCGGCGACTGACAGTCAATTTTGTTGATTGAAAATTAGGGACATCTGGGGCTATCATCGCGACCAATCTAACCGATATTATGCACCACGAAACAACAGTTTTTAATCAGACGATTAGCATTCTTTCGGATCAGCTAACTTTATGATCTCCGCCCACAATGCGCCAGAATTAGGAGTTTTTAATAACATGATTACCATTCTCCAGGATCATCGAATTTATGAGCTCCCCAGTATGTGCAATTTTTTCAGAAATATATTCGATGGTTATTGTGACGGCTAATTCACGCGGTTCGTATGACAATTTTAAACATGCTTATCCGAAAACTGATTCTACTTTTCAAAATGCAAACTGTAAACTGTCAACCATCAGTCTTACCAAACAACTGTTGTATTGTTTACCATTTCCTTTTTATTTTACAATTGGCTATATTCTTTCTGGATCCTGCATGCAAGTAAAGTATATGTTAGATTTTATGTTCTATATGATAAAACTCGACCGTGTACGTATTAAATAAATCATTAGTTTCAGTTGTATATAGCCACATATGCATGCATGACTACATCAATTCACTCCGTGACGATTATGATTGCCTAAGAATCACAAAATTGTAATTTAATAAAAAGAATCTAGCACTACTCGATTACTATTAATCTACTACTAATCTATTTATGATTTGCGATTTAATTTCGTTCCTTGAACTTGAGCCTTTATCGTTTGAGAATAGCGGTTCCCAATCTTATTATGGTCTGACGACGCGAAATCTGTCGCCTCAATAATGTTTCGCCCAAACAGAATTGATAAATGATTTTGGAAAATGGTGACGTTACATCTGCCGCGCAGCGAGATTTTATAGATTAGTGGTTCTCAACCGCCGGTCCGCGACGAATTTCCACCCGGTATGTGGGGTATATTAAAATTTTATACCTTTGTATCGAGATTCAATAGTATATTCATATTGAAATGAAACCCGAATATTCTCGGCTGACACTCGTCAGGGGTAATCGTCGGAAACTAGTACCCCTGATTACCCCTGACGAGTGTCAGCAGAAAATATTGGGGTAAATTTAAATATGAATATACTATTCAATTGTATATTTAAGTTTTGTACCTCCACGAAGCTTTTCATATCAAGATGCAATATGTTGAAGGCTTGTTCATTGATAAAAATAAATTAAACATCAAACTTTGAACTCATTTTGAACTTCGTGAAGTAACATTAGGTGTAAAGGCATGTTCGATTTGACTTAAACTTCAAGCAGTGTCATTTGACGACATGTGAGTGACAAGTACGAGCTGACTCGCTAAACCGCGCAGTTTACGCGATCATTCGTTTTGGATACATTCATTTTGTGAAGGACCGTAACTGCCGAACCTCAAACCCTCCAATTCCGTGAATGAACATAAATTATAGAGCATTTTCAAAAACTTTATCCAACTTTTTTCAATTTTTTTCGCGTTTGCTGCGGTTTAATGGCACTAAATGTCTCGATTATTGGGTTTCCTCATGATTTTTAAAAATAGGCATTTCGGCGTCAGCCATTACCGCGCCACGACACGCCAACACATAATGAAGTTTAGGCTAATACAGGACTTAGAAAAGGTGGCCAAAAACTTGCCAGCGAATTAACCTTGGCCGAAAAGAACTGCACATTGTTGACCGAAAACTTCGATATATATATATGTCTAAATGTCCATAGGCTCCAAAATGGCTGGTGATAAATCTCGCCGTCCTGGCAATCTGTACCCCACAGAACAAATGCCAGACAACAGAGAAAAATTATTTGCTAGTGAAGAAATACAAATTTGGGGTCGTGTGCGTCCTTTAGTTCAGTACGCTTGGGTGATTTCAAGATCTAGCCACGATATAACAGACAGTCACGAAATATCACGTCACGAAATATTGACATGCAATGAATTAATTATTCCTATAGGCCCACCCGAATATGTTTAATTATATTTAATTACGTGTCCCAAATTTTCCAAGACGACAGCTCAATCAATAAACCATTTACAGCAATATACGATTACCAATATTATTGACCGATTCAGTCATGAATTAAAGAACATTTTCGCGCATTGCGCGATTATGTTACATAAACTCTCTGCCTACATTGAGTACATTAAGTATGTTCACCAGGGCCGGTGAAAAAATCCAACCAATTGTGAGCCTAGGAGCAAAGCCGCCCAGAAGTTTGGTTTCTGACCCTGTGGGGGCCAGAGACCACTGTTTTCGGACGGGTATGTTGATGATCGGCCCTGATTTTGTGTATGATCAGGTATAACTGTTGTCAGGTGTTTTCGTGCGGCGCTTTGTATTCATAGTAGCCAGAGTAGCCTCCGTCTGGTCTTAGTGGGCAATGAGTTAGGTAGCACGATATAACGAAATATATTGTTAACGCTATTTTAATACTGGACCAATGAGGAGTCTTGTAAACACCATCTAATTCCATGAAGTGAAAACCCGACAAGACATTTATGATTATTAGTAATCCATGTGTCGTGTTAAATAGAGATAAGAAGAACTAAATGTTTCGTGCATATAATCTCTCATGGCTATAATATATATACGCGCGTAATACTCCGTATATAAACATTCACTTCAGTTTCATAATCGAAAAGCTATTACATCGTCGTACTGTGATTCAATAAATTTACAAGTCGGGGAGATAGAAACAAAAGAGTTGTCCATGTGACCTTTGAGTAAGCGTGTACAAGTCAATTGTAATGATTGAAACTTCATTAAATGCTGCTTTTCATATATTGAATAGTTATGCGCGCATTCCGTGAAATAATCGAGATTTCTGCAAAAAGAAGCTCGCTAAGTCCTGTTAGAAAGCATTTACTTGATTGCGATTGTTCGGTAACCTTTGAAATAGGCTAAATGCCATTTGCGGTTTGCTATAGCTCCTAACAAATACTTGATGATCGCTATGCGAACAAGAACGCAAACCGTTTGCGCAATTCCCATTACATTGCACTTCTATATACTTACCTATTAAAGCTGCTACTTACTAAACTCGATTTGAAGAAGGGTCAGCATGAATTTTATTCACATCAAGTCAGCCCTCACTGACATTTCTCCGTATATAGGCCTATATACTCTGACCCATCTGCGTCAGCATAGTTTTGTTAGGGAATGCCCTGGAGCCATACACCTGCTGTCTGTGATGACGAACAGGTAGCCTGTACAAATGCCCACGTCGCCACAAGCAATTTTGACTCGGGCGTATACATTCTCGTCGGAGAAGATTCGATTTTCTCACGCAAGATACGCAGTACGCATCCATCACTGGAAAGTGACGCAACGTGTAAATAGTTGCAAAACATTTTATGGGCAAGAAAAGATTTATTTTCTCATTTTAAAATTATCAATGTATGCATTGGTTCACTTCTTACTCAAAGAATAGCTCATGTGTAATTTCATTTCGTTGTGTGCGTCATCTGTAATGGACGTGAGAGGCCATTCTGCAGGTCCAAATTCATTGCGGTATTTTGCATCAATTTTAAGGTTGCAAGTATACGAGTCCTTGATGCTGCAATTGAATTCGGAAATCGATGGGAGCGGGGCCTACGATACTTACTACGATGGGAGTCTGAATTACTCTTGCCCCGAGTTTTCGATGTCTCTCAGAGGTTACAACGCGTTATTGAGATGGCTAAATTGGAGATACTGGTAAAATGACTATAACCAATGTCACCAAAATTATCGTTTGTTTCGAATTAGCATACTACAATCTTCACTTTGCTGTACCCGTCAATATTGTGAAGCCATGAACATGTTTTATCCCGTTGTGCAAAATATGAATTTCTTAGTAGGTTCCCTGTTGCGAAATATGCCGAATTGAAACAAACATACCTATACATATCCAACCCTCCATTGATTTTATGTTATCTTGTAACCCTCATTTTTATAATGAGCCTTGATTAGTTTTCTCATTATGCTGACATGTTATTTCTTGTTATCCCATTATAGCGCCATTATTAACTTGGTGCTTTTCTATGTACGCCATCACTGACCGTGGTGATAAGGACCTATTATATTGTCTGATACACAGCAAGAACAACAGTCAGGAATGATTGAATTACGGCGACTTTGTATTTTGCCATCTGGCAAAAACGGATTCATCGAGAGATTTTAGTAACCTTTGTTAAATGACTTACGCTTTTAGATCATGCCCTAAAAGATACCGTGGACTTAAATTATATCCTAATAAATCAAATTGATTTGTATACTGCATCGTTCATGTAACATCGATGACATGTCAGAACATGTGAGTAGTGTCGTTCAAGTTTTTTTAGCAAACTTGGGTTTTACATATACCAGTATACATGTGTATAATTTCTCCTTTTCAGTCGCTGATATGGTAAAATTTACGATTTCTAAATTCATCGTTACATATATTGGCTACATAGACCTAGAAATTCATCTAGGAAACTAAATTGACGCAGAGCATTTTTAGGAAACGTTTGACTGCGTTCCCCGTCGGGTACTTTACTCTGCGCAAGTAATTTTGTGCAAACAATAACGCAAAATTCTTTGGATACTTATAGCAAGCCTCTCACTTTGATTTCCTTTACAAGCGTGCGATATCGTAGGCCTGCAGACCGCGTTTTTCAATTAATATTTCTTTTTCTGTTAATAGTTTGTTTGTCATCTTATCATTGGTCGCATTGCGATGGAATCGGATTTTAAGGTTTCAGCGAACGATTTTCGGTATTGGGTGTGATTATTATTATAAGCTTCGAAGCTATTACGGTTTGTAGAGAAAGTGATATGTGTCATATGTGGCCGCGTTTGCGAAAGTCATCATATTACGGCGTATGTTCGAAGATAACTCATACCGGTTTAATGCATTCTTCGTGGAGAATGGGCCCGTATTTGAATGCGCTACGAAACTATATATGCTCTAACTCCCCCGTCGTCTGCCAATATTTGATGGTAATACGAAAATTATTCCCAATATTTTTTTTATTTGCATGTGAAAATATACTGCTGTTACTTGAGGTTCAATAACGCATGCAATTTAAAAGATAAAATATCGTGATATATCATAACTATAGCAAACATGACATTTGATCATAACGAGCGCTGAGTATATAGCTATTGCGTATATGAATATGGTGGACAGTTGAAAGGAAATATTAGCAATAAAGAATGATGAGTAAAGTAATTAAATGTTATCTGAAATATCGTTTTGCATATATGGATGAGCAACTGCGAGACAAAAAATGGGCGTCGTCGCGGGACCATTCAACTTTCTCGAGAAACGAGGACAAATCTTCCTGAAAGACGGCATATTGTATCATATTTATTTTACGTTCTATTTTCTGGTTCGTCACAATCGAGGCTCGCGCGGAAGTGCTCGCTGATTTTGCGCTTATCTCCTGTTTCTGCAATGTGCATTTAAAGTAAGATATATCGAAGAAAAATATTTTACATTGATTATAATGATTATACATACCCCGGCGTAATGCGAAAAAATCTATCACGTCTACGAGATCATACGATGGATTTTTGCCCGCTGTCTTCATCGTTTTACTTCCCTCGCTTACAGTAGGCATAGCTGTGTACCCAGCACCATCACATCTCTGAAAATAAATTATTCGAAACGGTGACCTCTCTGCCGCAGCATCATGCCAATCGGTTTATTATACCTTGCGGATTTCGGCATCTATTTTTTTCTGTAACCTTTCGATGTTCCTATATACTCCGTTCCATATTCGGGGTCTCCCCCGAAAAATGTCACCTTTTGCCTGGGCTTCTTCTACGCCGCTCTTCAGTTCGTTAAGGATGTAGTAACCTTAATTGTGTAATCAGAAAAGTGATATTTCATACAAATTTCATCAACTTTTGATTACGTATAGAATCTAATTTTTCTAAGAATATATTTTCCAAGCACCCAAGTATATTCCGCCATTTGCAATTTATTTCAGAGTGTACTAAACAAAAATATCATCTCTACGTATAATTATAGAGCCTTGTAGGAATTTTGTGATATGGCAAATAGATTTGGGACAGAATCAATGTAAAACGCCATATGATCCTGTCTTACAGCGTTAGCTATCTCACGGTATTCGCAAAAATTTAACTCAAATTTTGAATGTTTTAAACGCGAATAAACTGTTGACAAATAAAGGTTTGTACACTAGATCTTCCAATTACTTTGTTATCCTACAAACAAGCGTTTCTCGGATCTCCGGAAAGCATTTCAGATCCGCTTTCGAAATCTCTAATTACACTTATTGCACTTGATTTTGATTTCACGGCCTTATGACCTCTATTCTGTAATATTAACCTTGACTTCCCTGACCACCGATTCGCATCAATTATCACAGATACCAACGTCATGCTTGTTTCGATAAAGAGGCTCTCTTCTCAGTACTCACATTGAATAAACGCATATACGAGGTTGCTCGTGGCGCAATCTTTGTATTCCACCGGTATCGCGTTTACACGTGCTATATTCTGAAAAACACAGTTGAATATTTAGTAACCAATTCATTTCAAATGTATAAATAACACATACTCACCACATTCGCCTTTGATAACATTCCGACAAAACAATGTACTTGATGCAATTTCCAGACATCTATATCAGTTATATTGGTCATTGTACAGTTGTCCCCGCAACATAGATCAGACGAGATGAGAATCGCGAATGCGACCGCTGTTACGAATATTAGCACTCTCATGGTCTTCGAAATATCTGAATGGAAAATATATGGCTGTCAATTTACGCGTTTTACCTCAAATTAGAATTTTACTCATGGTCTTCATACCGTTTGTTCAATGCATTATTAAGATATTATCAGTCGGGCAATGCACAATGAATTAAGTACACTAATGTGAATGGATTATTAATTCTGCTAATTCCAAACGTGTAGCGAGAAATGATACCTTCGAGCGCTGAAACTACGTGCTCTGTGCCGCTAAGGTTTAATTTGTGAACTAAAATTGTATTTTCGATAGTACACTGTAAATCCGCAAGGTCGTATTGAACACTTCATAACACTTTTTTCTGCGTACAGACACACTTTTTGGGCATATAAACGCATTGGGCCATTATCGTCGCAACGCTTCTGCTTATTTCTCCGTTTACATGTAACACTTCGCCACTGCGGCTTATTTTCAAGAAAATTTATACTTGGTAATTTATCATCAATTTTGCATTCATAAACCATCGGTACGTTTGGAGATCACATTAAATCATGGTATATGTAAAATAATATTACTCACTTGACCCAACACTAAGTTTAAGGGTAATATTTCAATGAAATATACATATTTCCCTGTGACGCAGAGGGGTCACCACCTTCGTTACGGTAGAGCGCGCTCGATTTCAGTTTGGATTTGAATTGGTGGTTCGTCAGGCTTCAGGCAGAGAGTAGGGTACACGAAAAAACTTGGCGAAATGGATATATTGAAGCAGTTTCTGCTACCTGATGGCGTAAAGGATCATAACATCCATGTACTGTAAGGCATGGAAATGCGGTAAATGTTATTGAATGTATGTAATGTGAGAATAGTCATAAAATGAACTCGTTTTGACATTGCAGTAACGTCGTTTGTTTTAGATGTTTTAGTAGGCTACTGATATCCCTTATTCATATGAATGTTCTTTAGATGTTTTGTAGTATATGATTCGTCTGATATTATTGCTGGATGATCGAGCTTCGAATCTAATAATATACCAGGCTGCGACCAGGTCCAGTACTACGGTACTGATGGGAAGCTGCTATAAAAGTAGCTTTTTTGACATATGGATAAAGGGATGTTCTCTCTATCCACACTGAAATATCGCTATGTAGGCGATATTGTGGTCCATTGTGGACAAGTACTGCAATGTCAGCAATTGAATGCCGGTATGACAGTCATGCAACGGTTTTGATTGTTTTTCAACTGCAACACATTTTACACTGTACTGTTTATTCCAAGTGGTAAGGTGTTAGGTCAAAAATTGCCAAAATTCGTTACAAAATCAAAATTTTGTTGGCAACTTGCATTTCGTTTGCATCATAGATGATTGCACTGTCGGTGAACTTATCATTTTACAATTTACATCTTGTAGCCTACTTTATAGTCCTACCGTTGTAGACGGACCATCGTCTGCTCATTGTGAATCATAAACTGTCAAATGAAACAAATACCCAACGTAGCCTATTGCACTATCCTAACTGAAGCAAGACTGCGTGGGCATTGGTTCTTCTATTAGAAACCGTATGATGAAAAATTGCGATGTAGACAACTTTGTCATAATGAGAGAGTGCAGTGTACGCACAACTTCAGTGTTGCCGGCCAACAACTGCAGCTGGTGAACGTTCTTTCTTCATTCTTGCCAAGCTACTTAGTTAGGACAGACACTCTCTACCCGAAAATGTAGGAAAGTATCTTTCGTTGTACTACAACAAATTTTTAATTATTTCTACCATAATACGAGATGTAACTAATACTAGAATTATTCATGGGTCCAGATTTCGATAAAATAAGTTCTTTTTCATGTAAAAATTTGTCAATTTTCATGCTAAAAGATTTTTTCAGGTCAAATTACTTCGGAAGAACAGACAGCTCCAGCCAGAAATAAAGATAAGTTCCGGTAATACAATTCTAACACTATGTGAGAAACACCTAATTCAAGTACATGGGGTCAAAATCAAGTTTTTCATCATCAAAATATGTGTGAATTTGAATTTTTTAGTCAAAATCTTACCTTTTTAGGCCCAAAAAATCGCCCCAATGATAGCACAGCCAAACGAACAATCTTTTCAACAAACCATGGATCACAAGGGGTCGTATTTGTTTTGCCCAATCCCCAAATTTGACTTTTCTGAGTTTATTGTGATACGGTGACTGAACTAAACTCTATTTTGCAGGTAGTATGTATTGAACTTGGCACCTTTTTGAAATGCATTTGCTGTATGGAATACTGGTAAGCATCACAGTGTTTTGTAAGTGAACTGGTATATCCTTAGAGAATGAATTTGATTCTGTTGCAATCGGTTATCTTTGTGATAAAGATTTTTATGAATGTTTGCTGATAAAATTTCACAAAAATTGGTAACAATCCAGGAAGTATACTAACTGTGCCAGAGTAAAATTGGTGGTAACGTCATGTGCAACTTTCCATTCCATTACCTAATTATTCTATGAAAGACACCCTTCTGTCACGCACAACTTATTGCAGAAAAAAAAACTGTATCCAGTATGATATCTGCGTGATTACTGAGCAGTTCATTTGTATTGCGAATTTTGGCAACAAATATTTCTTTTCAATAGTCTTGGATTGATCCTCAAATTCGTTCAACTGATGTCCACTCTTTGAAAAGAGCCCCCTGGGTCTACCGTGCCTGCGCTATCAGACAATGTTGACAGTGACGTGAGGAGTCGTTCGTAACGGGTTTTGTGCCGGCACAGTCATCTTATGTGATACAGACCTTTGTCTCAAGAGCCCATGGATACATGTGATTATGTAAGCCCATTTATTCATTTTATATATCACCATTGATTATGCAATTTGCTGGTTTTTGCAGTCCTACTTTTCTCACGAACTATCTCGCAGAGTAGCCTACGGGCTATTCGATATGAGCTGAAAAAGGCTTCATCTGTGTACACTGTACAGTGTACCCTGAACTGCGTACACTGAACACTGAACAGAGATGTAGTTGAACGTAATGAGCTCGTGTAACTTGTACTTTAACTATTGCTTACTTAACTATAATGGGCTAGGTGAGTGGCTCTCAACCAGGGGGGCTGAGCACCTCTCCTGCGCTTCTGTAACCTACCTGTGTGAAATATTTATATTTACTTCTGCATCAAATTTACAATTCTCCTTTGTAATGTTTCGTATTTTCTAGGAGCAGCATTTGGATTTGACCAGTAAAAAAAAGATCCGCCATGGCACGCCACGAATCAGGGACTCATCAAGCCTGGGTTGCGGCTGATGGAAAGAATATGAAAAATGCCCTAATGTGCAGGTAGTATGTATTGCAATTGGCACCTTCTTGAAATGCATTTTTTGTTTAAAATACTGGTAAGCATCGCGGTGTTTCGTAAGTAAACTCGTATATCCTCAGATAATGAATTTGATTCTGCTGCATTCGGTTATTTTTATAAAATTCCACTAAAATGATTAACAATCCAGGAAAGTATGCTACTCGTGCTGGAGTAAAATTGGTGGTACGGTCACTTGCAACTTTCCATTACAATAATTATTTGTTCTATGAAAGACACCCTTTTGTCACATACAAATGTATCCAGTCTGATATCTGCGTAATACTGAATGCTGGTGACGTCATATTTTGTGATACGATTTTTGATGTACAACGTTCTTTCGAGTTCTCTACTAGTTGCTGACGAGTCTCAGCCGAAAATATTCGGGCTCATTTCAATATGCATATACTATTCAATTTTATATTGAAGTTTTGCACCTCGAAGAAGCTGTTCGAATATGGAATAGTTCCCTTGTATTGCAAATTTTTTAAACAAGTATTTTCTTTTCAACAGTCTTGGATTGATCTTCAAATTCATCCAACTGGTGTCGACTCTTCGAAAAGACCCCCTGGTTCTACCGTGCCTGTGCTAACAGACAGTGTTGATAGTGACGTGAGGAGTCATCTGAACGGATTTTGTGCCGGTGCAGTCGTCTTTTGCGATAATACTTTTGCCTCAAGAACCCATGGAAACATGTGATTATGTAAGTCTATTTATTCATTTCATATATCACCATTGATTATGTAATGTGCTGGTTTTTGCAATCCTAATTTTCTCAATAACTATCTATATATGCGATATGAGCTGAAGAGAGGCTTGATCTGTGTACATTGAACAGAGGTGTTCTTGAATGTAAAGAGCTGGGGTAACTTGTATTTAAACTACTGCTTACTGAACTATACTTGGAACATCAAATTGAGATCATTTCCCATGTCGTGCTAAACTGCTAATTCCAAATAATTTCGTTAATTAAATTTTATCAGGAAGGAAGGATTTTGAAAGATTGAGAACAATTCCAATTACTGCAATGATGGAAAAGTATTCAACACCTTCGATAAGATGTCACAAAGTTTTTTGTACTAAAGACAATCAATGTGTCCTTTGTCTGGTATATTTTCTTGTCTCAATTCAAAGCAGCTATAAAATCTTAGAATCGAAGTTATATGTAAAGCCTACCGTATGTCAATTATTGTAATGGAAATCCAAACCCATAGGAATAACGATTCTACTATATTTATTTTCGGATCTTGTTTGCAATCAATTACATTTTCAGCAAAACGAGGTTGATGAAGTCAACTGTCTTCTTCTCCAAGCCAAATTGAGAGACAAGCTAATACAATCCAAGACCCAAGCGCATGTCTTATTGAAACAGGTATCGTAATCTTTCTGTTTTGTGGACCATACAAATTTACATAGACGTTCTGCTATAAATTTCATTCTGAGTTACAGTTCTGCATTCTCATTGTGGCCTGTGCGTCTGAATGTAAATGTAAATGTCAAAATGGTCGAATTGAAAAAAACGCAGACCTAATTCAAGATATTTTTATTAGTCGTTATGCGAATTTTAGTCCTTCTCAGTGATAGGATTCCACATGTACCCGAGCGCCTTTCCTGCGTTTGTGTAACCTGCATGTGTGAAATATTTATATTTATTTCTGCATAAAATTTAGAATTTTCATTGACATATTCAAAACTTTGGAATTTAATCACATTTTCAAGGAGCGCAACTTGGAGTCGACCAGTAGAAAAGAAGCAAACACCATGGCACGCCACGAATCAGAGATTGACCGATCCTGGATCGCAGCTGATGCCAAGAATATAAAACTGCTTCAGTAAAAATGGAGTATTCAGAAACACTGTTGACGTTTTGAGCTACTATGCATTGGATTGTCATACCCTGAAGGAGTGGTTCTCAAACAGGAGAAAGCATTTGAAGGGGCGTGAAGCCGCTGTCAACTAAAATCTTTTTCGCACATGGCAGCTTCTACTTATGTGTATGGTCAGAATTTAATATTTGAATATTCTCTCATCAACAACTATTACCGTCACTGCCATCCAACTATCAGTTGGGATTTCTAGCGTTCTGGTTGCTTTTTTTAATCTCATGATATGACGATAAGGGGTGTGTGAAATTTTTTTGCTATCATAACGGGGCGTGTCCAAAAATGTTCAAGAACCAGTGCCCTAATGACTTCCAGATTTCATATTTTGCTGCAGACTGGTAAATAACAACAAAATCTTTTCTGTAAATCTGCAAAATTTTTATTGACTCAAAGAAACGATTTCTTTGTTATTTAAACAAAAGGGATTGGCATTAACCTGATATAAATACTTGTAATGCAAGCCCAAGAATATTTTTGATGCCTGGTTAGCATGCCCAATTTCATTAAGAGTAAAAAAATACTTTGTTACTTGTTTATCGTGGTAGTGGTAGTGAAACTGATACATTCATTGTTTGTTGATTTACAATAAAATTAGAAATTTACAAGCCATAATTTGATCAATTTTAAACAAGTTTTATTGATTTGTGTTGATCATGTTTTCCGTTAACGGACGTAACCAATGAATTTGACTCCATGCCATTGTCACGAAAGTTAAAGATATTAAATGATATTTTGTTATCACTATCCCTAATTCCTTATGCATTCATTTTCATGATTGAACGAGTTGCATGATATTTGTAGTGAGTTTGCTCTTGATCATTTGTGATGTTCGTGATTTCATGGACTATTCCGGAAACGGTTTCAACTGCTGATCTGAATTTATGAAACCCTGTCACAGCAGCTATTGGAAATTTCAATGTTTGCACGTATTTAATCACCCAGGTTGGGTATTATAAGCGTCATCTATTCATGAATCAATAAAATCTGATTTTATTTTGAGCCCTGCGTTCCGGTGAATAGTCAACCAGCCACTTTGAGGCTGAACACTTTTTAGGTAAACACTTTTAATTTAAACACTTCGCAACACTTCTAGGCGTTCAATTTTTGGATCACGTTTCGTGTTCAATTTTCCGGGTTGAGCAACACTTCAGAATTTACAGTGTAATTTATAGTGTGGAAAGCAAAAGATGTTGGGAAGGACATTGTCTATTTTTGTCCTTCATGTTTTGCGACATATATACACTGACTCATGATATAGATAGATATGCATACTGAGAGTAGCCTACATGATGTGCATATATGCCGCTCCACAAGGAAGGTGCAGATATAGCCTTGTTAGGCTTTCTCAGTCTTGCACCGCCTTTACGTGCTATCCCGGTAATGCTGAGCGCCAAGCGGGGAAGTCATGAATATCCGGGAATTGAACCTATGAGCCATGACCTGCCGATCTATAAGCCTGACGCTTCACCATTACTTTCGCCCCTGGCGTTAAAAGAAATTAGAAAAACGTATGGTTGGGTCTTTGGAAACAGATCCCCAAATCCGATATAGCCTACATATTTTGAATGTAGGCCTATTTGTGATAGTAGTATCACATGATGAATAAAATCTTACCTTGCGATCCTGGTCGGTTCAATAGGTATGTCAGTATCGATTGCAGAGACCGCTACCGAGAAGTCCATCTATATAAGATCCGTCAAGCCAAATTTATTTCATAAAATTTTACTTTACTTTCGTGGTTCGCTTTCCAAACAAATGCATGTAGATTTGGATTTTCTGTCATTTTACCAACCTACTCAAATTCAACGTACTAAGAAAATCAGGCTGGTACCGAATATACCGGGTGTACGGGTAAACTGTTTTTAAATATTCAGGTATAATTATTCCTCTCAGGGTCAACATTTTAAGCCTATTTAGATACGTCGTTAGGAATGCGACCAATATTTATTCTTTGACGTGCGTACGTTTTTCGGTGAGATGCAGTAAAACTGGCACTTATTTGAACTCACGCTCCCTATGTTATGTTTGCCTGTGTGGATTAATCTTGTTTCCCTAATATTCACAGCTCACAGCGTCGCTCCCGACGCTACGAATAGATCTGCTGATTTTTTGAAGCGTAATGTATGACTGTATCGCTATAATGTGTTGTGATTTGGAGGGAATTGTGGATGTCCCGTGTCTTTTTAAACGTCACCATGCTTAAAATATGGTTAAAAATACCGATCTCGGCCTGACCTATCGGTTTTGAAAAATGCGGTCTCGAAGCTGTAAGATGCGTTGCTATGGTTTGTCGGACTAATTAGTGGGAAATCCGTCTTCACGCTGTATCTGACGGTAACGGAGTCTCCGATTAAATTTCTTCGAGATCGTATACGAATGTGAACGTCATGTCGCAATCTTTTCTGCTTCTGCACTAATTTTGCAACTACGGCTGCACTTGAAACAAACATATTTAAAACATGACCCTTGTTTAAAACATGTTTTTATTGTGTTTTTGTTAGCCATGCCGTCAAGAGTCTGCAATTGCGACGTCATAGGGAATTTACATTGTTATGTGGTGCCTTGCGAATTGCAATTGAGAATATAGGGTAAATATGGATCCTTAACCTAATATGATCTTAAACGGACGAAAAATATATTTGATCATGACTACAACGACAAGCATCATTTTTGCGGTCGTTGGCCATCATCATCGGAACACCAACGCGGATTGATAAATTCTCTGGTCCCACTCAGATCGGACTCCTAAGACGGATTATTGAAATGACCAAGCTCCGATCCGAAAATCTCCGATAATGATAAATCATACGACTAGGCTACCTGTTTCTAGTAAAATACAAAAACAGTATATCTCGGGTTGCATTTAAAACTAACGGCGTTTTAAAACACTTTGTTTAAAACACGTTTTAAGCAGTGTTTTAAACTAAGGCCTTTTTATAAAAAACAAAATTTAGTTTTTTTTAAAGTTGTAAATTATGCCATAATTGTGTGAATACTTTCCAAGAAACATGTTGTATGAGCCTACGGACAATTACCACCGGATATAGTCGACATATATCGATATGGGATGGTTGGAACCATCAAAATAGTCGGTTCAACAGCAATTGTATGGATATTTCGCCAAATGAGCTATATTTACCCTATATTTTCGATTGTCAATGTCAATCCACTGTGACGTCATCATTGAATATTTGTGACGTCATGTCTTTAACAAAAACATAACAAACAATAACAAACATGTTTTAATCAAGGGCCTTTGTTTTAAATGCAACCCTAAATATGTCCTACGGTGCGGGATAAGGTTAACTGCATAATATTGCAACAAAAGAAACATGCCAATAAATTGGACAAAGGCTGCATTGGCGGCTGGCTACTACGATTCCAAGGGACTCCAACCATTCTGTATCGTATGCTATCGACTATATTTAGCGCAAGTCATCGGAAGGCTCATAATATATGTTTTAGTTTTTTTATAAATTACATTTGGTAAAACATTTCTTGGAACAATGTGTTTTAAAACATTTTTAAACAAGGTGTTCTAAGCAAATGCGTTAAGAGTCAAGTCAAGTCAGGTTGGGTTTTTGAAATACGCGTTATAATTCGAGTGTTTGCATTTTGCTAGATAAGTGGTTCCCAACCGGGGAGAAATTATCCCCTTGGGGGGAATTTTGCAATTTTTAAGGAGGAATTCCACTTTGTAATCGTAACGGATTTCCTAAATTATTCATGTTCGAACTGTCATGTAGTCAATCAGTTATATATGAACGTATGCTCTTTATGGCTGTTTTTTGTTTGCTGAAAGTATGTTCAAATGGTATTTGAAATCTCTTTTTCACATACAAATCCCCCACCCCCTTTTTTAACTAGTTCAGATGTGCTGCAGTTCGCAAGACAATTTTGTAGGCCAGCGACGGCCTCTCAATCAAATATATCCTAAGCAAGTAAATGTTGTGCCGAATCTATCACAACAAGGCCTCTAGTGAAAGTATTTATCTTATATTTTCCAGTCCACATTTTCAGACGGTGACTAAATATTCCAACGTCATCGATTCAAGTCAAAGAGATCGCTAACCTTGCTTTATTTTTAGTGAACAGCTACCCGATCGAAAAAAGACATGGCAAACTTGGTGCAATGTTGCCAAAACGTAATGGGTGTCCTGAATTTCAATGAGCTCCAGCAGGGAATGTGATCACGTGTATGTTATATATCAGGGCTGTAACCCAGTCACGAGGCTCCGAGTCACAAGTCAATCTCATTTTCATAGTTTTGACTCGAGTCAAGTCGAGTCATTTTCAATTCACCATTGAGTCAAGTCCGAGTCCAAGTCACCGAGCAGACGGTCGAGTCCGAGTCATGGTATTATGACTCGAGTACCAGTCCAAGTCACACTCAAGTCACTGTTTGGTGATATTTAATGATTTGGATTTATGATATACTAATTTTCCTCACTGTGAGCAGTTTCTTTTCGCATTGTCAAGTATCAGGATCAATAGACGAAATTCCAACAGGGTGGTCTCTTTACTTTTCTTCGAAATCGCGAGACCAGTAAATTTATGAATACTGATTTTTCACAGCAGTTAGATTAGCGATTGGTGCATGGTAAGCCGAAAACACAAATGGAAGTGTGGGGGTCTGTTGATTGAAGCCTTCCAGAATTTGTGTGATTGGGACCAAGACCATGGTTTTTGTTTGTTTACAAAGTGTTATTACAGCACTGCTAGAAACAAACACTCAGTACCACCCGTCTTATTCTCTCAGTAAACAGGTGTTTGCCCGGTAAAAATGACCGTTTTTAATCATCGGGCAGATTTATCTTAAGTTGGAAATTTGGTTTAAAATTTCGGCCAAGGGAGGCACGAGATGAAAAAGGTTGGGAACCACTGTGCTAGATGATTGAAGTACAGATTGAGTCTCTATTATAGTTCTGAATCGAGTTTGCATTCAACGGTGCGTCGTATGACTCACAGATATACGTATAGAACTGCCAAACTGTATGGTTTCTGCAGAACTTTTTGGAGGTGCAGAACTTCAATACACAATTGAATAGTATATTCATATTTAAATACTATATTTTATACTATTATATATTATTCAATTTTTAGGTCTCTGTATGCAATACCCAATCCACCTACACCGCTAGGGTTGCTTTTATAACAAAAATCAATTGAAAACAAACATGTCTAAAAAAAGGCCCTAATTTAAAACATGTTTTTTATTGTTTTTTGTTTTTCAATCCATGACGTCACGAATAAACAAATATGACGTCATAATGGAATTACAATGCCAATTGAAAATATAAGGTAAATAAAGCTCCTTTGATGAAATATCTGTGCTATAACTGTTGAACCGACGATTTTGAGGGTTTCAACCAACCCATATCAATATACGTCTGCTAAATAGGGTGGTAATTGTCCGTAGGCTCATACAATATGTTTTATTTGAAAGTATTCACACAATTATGGTATAATTTTACACCTTAAAAAACACCACTTTAAGAAAAAGGCTATTGTTTAAATTAATATTTAAAAAATCTGTTTTAAAACACCGTTTGTTTCAGATGCAACCCTATACACATCCATACGATACAGTTTAAGCCTGCAACAATAGTTGACGAGTAACGTTTAACTAACACATCCATAAGCTATAACGGTCCGATTTCAACTCCACAAGAGATTACGTTTAGGTGAGCATTGAGCAGCCCATAGAACTAAAATACATCATTAATTCCGGGTTGCGCAATCGTTGAATTACTGGTTGCTCGCACAGGCCAAATCAACGTACGCCTAAAGCGATTTAGTCGACACCAGTTACTTGAGACTTTGAATTGACGCGAAAATTTTGTTTGGAGTCAACAATCAATCCTCATTTTTGAAACTCCGAGGCGAGTCAACCCATCTTTGCAAAGTGACACGGAGTCATGTCAAGTCACCAGAAAATGTTGATTCTAATCGCCTAAACACTGCCGTAAGCCCCCTGACCTAGCCCCTCACCCTAAATCTGTCCTTGTCCCTGGTCCCAACTCCAAACCAAACCTTGACTTCATTCGATATTTACAGAAACAGCATATAACATGCGCGGGAGACTCCGAAATTCCTACCGAAGTGTTGGGAGGATTAACTGTGTCCCTTCTCGCCATCTACTTTCAGGAATTAAAATGCCCAAGGTATCATCTAATTTCTAATATGTAGTGATATAATTTGCGATGATGTATTTATTGTTGAATTGCGTGAGTGGAATTTTCTTGCATTTACCCACTCTTCATTATTGGTCTTCACTCCAATAATTGTGAACCTTCACCTAACTTGCAAAAGTACACAAACTTTTCATGGACCTTTAACAGACCGTAGGTTACTGACCACTGTTCTTCAGTACTGCTGAATATGTGAGGCTAAGGTTGCATTATAGAAAAAAATGCTGTTTTGAAACACTTTGTTAACAACATGTTGTAAAATAAGTATCAGAAAAATACCTTTTTAAAAAAATTGTTTTTCTAAATGCTGTATATTTATTCCATAAATGTGTAAATACTTTCGAAAAACATGTAGTACGAGCCTACGGACGATTTGCACCCGAGATTATCCACGCATGCGATATATGGAATAATTGGTACTCTCGAAATCGTCGTTCGTTCAACAGTTATAGCATGTAGTTATAGATTATTATTGGTACGGAATGGGTGTTCTGATTATGATGACCGCGGACCGTAAAAATGCTGCATGCATAAGTCTTGGTTAATGTTATTTTTGGTCTGTTTATGACAGGGTCGGAAGCCTTTTTCATGATAGGAGTCACTTTTACAGTATGTTTTGAATCGTCAATGTCAATCCCTGTGACGTCGCAATTAAAGATTCGTGAGTTCAAGTTTAAAGAAGAAAAAAGAAAAAATAACAATAAAAACATATTTTAAACATGAGCCATGTTTTAACAATGTTTGTTTTAAATTGATATTCGTTTTTAAAGCAAACCTATGTGAGGCTATAAGGTGTTACGGAAGACGTGTCTCGACAACTTCGATAAATATTCAGTCAGTTAGCAGTTCAAAGCAAATTGGTAACTCTTTTCGCCACGCTATCTTTTGCTTCACCAGTGAAGAAGAATCCATAGAGTAGAAATCGGATGAACAGCTGGAGCATATAATGACGAAACGGCGGCAGTCTGGGCATAATATATTTTATAACAAAAGTAGCTGGATATTCGTAAATAATTCATTTTATAATAAATATAAAATTGTAATCGAATAGGTTATATGTCGACGCTACAAGACGCTACAGGCAGTTCCTTCAGTCCAATGGAACAATGTCACCCACGGTCTCAACCTTCATGTTTCGTGCAATTAAGAGACTCGCTAAATGGATCTCCAGCCACTTTTTCGCCTGCTGTTGTGAAGAAAATTGACGCTGTTAGGGAAAACGATTGAAGGAGTGTTGTGCACATGTCCTATACTTCCGACGCTGAACAACTCAAGCACTGCCGTCAAATCGTCGCGAAGTGTGTCAGTTTCGGTGTAATCGGTGCAGTTTTTGGGACTTGCAGGACTGCATCGCTGTTGACAAATGAAGACAGTTCGTAAAGTATTATAGTCAGAGTATTCATTGGTCATACTCAAGTACGAGTAGAAGTAATGCCGCAATGCTCCATCCAATCTATTGATCGCAACGCGATTATCTTTACCGGCCGCCCAGTTAATTATTTTATATAGCAAACATTTGTAAGTTTTAAATTGAACCTACATATGTTTACCATTCATATCCCACACTACAGAAAATGAACATCTGCTTATTCATCATTTTCATAACCTAGCCGTCTTTTTTTCATACCAGACTTGGACAACTAGATAGTTCTAATTTTCCAATTGGACCAGCGGCTCCCAATCGGGTCGACGGACCCCTGGGGGTCCAGGAGAAGGCATTTGGCGGTCCGCTATTACCTCGATGAATCTTTGGGAAAACGAAAAGCGATCTTTTTACTTTCATTTCTCTCTTTAAATGCCCATGTGTTAAGCTGAAACACGCGACTATCGAAAGCATGCAATTTCGTTCAGGAAAGGCAACAATAGTCCTTTATCTTATGGAAGTCCTAACTGTACGAGGCGCAACTCGCGCTTAAATCCTCCAGCCTTCTTCCTCTGCTGTAATGATGTTTCTTTATTTTAGTATTATATCAATCGCATATTCATTTTTATACCAATAGTGTGTACGACTTACGTGCCGTCGAACGACAATTTGACAGAGTACAGTAGGACTATAATTGAGTAGCATGATGATTACAACAGTCGATGATATGCTAATTGAGATTCAGGAAAAATCCTGGCAGGGGTCCGCAGAATTAGTAATTTGTCTGAATGGGTCTGTGACAACTAAAAGGTTTTAGAAGGAAGGAATTAGACTAATTATGGCAAAAAAAACGGTACTCTAATTCAATATAATCTGTGAAATGTTCTATTCATCATTTTCAATTCTAATGCAATTTCTGGTTTTCCTGAAATGCTAATGGAGAACTGTAAAGTGCGAAATAAGTCAAGCGCTTGTTGTACACTGTACGTACATTTTTCATTCTCGAGCTTATGGGAATGAACTATAACTTGATATGGACTGAACGTGATTCAAGTTCCCAGTTTTTGCGAATTTAGTTTGTCTCCTGAACAGTTGAACATGCTCGACATTTGCCGTCTTGAAGGAATATTATTGAGATTATTTCATGTTTAAAATGTGTTGGATAATACAATCATTTTCAATCCACTCAGAATTGCTTCGAGAGCGGTATGTTTGACATCCCTGCTTTAGACTAAACTTTTGACGCAAATAGTAATAATACCCTGCCTATAAAATACGGGTGTATATCCCGAGATATACTCGACGCTGGACACTATATTCGATTTCATGCAAGCACCTATCATGCATCATTACCTCCTTTAATTCGAGCGATATTTGCTTTGTTAAAACATTTACTGTATTTCGTTTGCTGAATACGATTTTGCCTCGATTGAGTCGAGCTCACTCTTCATCGCCTCCAGAATTGCACTGCCTGTAATATATATGTGTAGGTTATAAGGCTTCACAATAAGTTCTAATAAATAATTGCAATTCACCAATATAATCTCAAATAAAGTAAATTTAGATTTAAATTTCTAACTTCGGATATACTGATATATAAGGCTTCTCAAACCTGTTTGCTTTTCGACCCCATATTTCACTTCATTTAGTTTTCTCTTCTCGACAGCGTTATTGTTCACTAGGGTCGTTAAAAATGTATTTTTACGTCTGCCGCTACCTAAAATATATTCAGCACACCTAATATGGCTTTATTTCATCTAGTACACTCGGATTATTTTTCAAATAATAGTATTTTGGTGGCAAACTCTAAAAAATGATTAGCAACGTACGCGCACAGCTGATTGACCATGGTCATTCCTTGTAACCATAGCTTAGCAACGCCTAATGCTTTGCGACCCGCTGTTTGAGAAGCCTAGCTTTATCAAATACTTTTCATATACTCACTCCGCAACAGCGAATACGCGATGCCATTCCCCGAACAGTTTAGAGAAGCAACTTGAATATTGCACCGACGGCTGTGCCAAGACTCTGTCTGTGATAAACATCATTTATACGCAGTGGAATCAACATGTCATATCAAACAGACAAATTATATTAGATATCGTAGTTATGATTAACATATCGTATAAATTTTGAATTTCCTCCACATTTCCATGTTTGTAATATTCTTGTTGCGTATGCTGGCTTATATATCCGTTTCGTCTATAGGAGATTACTTCATATCCAGAGTTTCACAACTTGAAAGTTTTCTGCTTTTCCAAATGAGATTAGAATTAGAACTATAGCATCACAATTTTTTTCAAATTAGACTAGGACCAAAATTATAGATGCAAAGATTTTTGCCAATAAGATTAATATTGTAGTTACTGAAATCGCAGATATTTGGAGATTGAATCAGCGCTCCTTCTCATAAGCATAAGATTGCAAACGTTTTAGGGCAAGCTGGGCTGGTTTAGCACTATACAGTTCTCCTGTAGCATTCTAAGGAAAACCAGGAATCAAATTTGAATGGAAATTACAGAATGGAAGTACGTCACAAATCATATTCGAATTGGAATTAGAGGAAGGAAACATTTCATAAACTAGATTAGAATTAGGTTACCGGCGTTTTGCTATAATTAGTCTTATTATACAACTGGAATTATCTGGTTGTCAATGTCTCGTGTTCACATCTCTAACTATGGCGTGTAGGTTGCAAATGAGATTGAAAGCTTCGTTCTCAGTTCAGATAGTAAACCGGACCAGTAAGTTGACTAGGAATGGTGCACTCATCATCCTCAGTTTCATGTTAGCGGACAATGCGAAAAATACCTTTAACCTACAAAGGACACATACTTAATGCACACTCGTGGTAGTGCGCAATCAACATAGGATCAATGTAATCTTATCTCACATAATTCGTCGTCATAACCCAGCCATGTAATTTCTCCAGCATAAGATGTTGCCTTTTATCAATATGCGTCATTGTGCAGTTATCACCAGCGCACAGATCAAGGCATAATATGATGCCTATTACTGATACGATTCTTTCCAGCTCCATGCTTCGTAAGATCTGAAGTTCAAGATGAGTGTCAGCCATACAGTATACCCATCTCAATCTACTGTGTCGTAAGGGCTTGGTGGTTTAGAAAACCATGAATAAATATAATATCATAAACCTTTACACGGTAGTATGATATCAATTATAATACCATATAACACACCGCGCACATTACAGTATTGATGGACATTCCGGTAACAAAATTACGTCAAAGATAATCTATACATGTACTATTACTGTACGTCAGGGGTCTCCAACACGCGGCCCGCGGGCCGCATGCGGCCCGCGAGGTCCTATTTTGCGGCCCGCGACCTGATTTGAAAAAAAATTCAGAAAAACGCTTAGTAAATCATGTTGAAACGCTAGAATTGATTTCAGTTGAAACATAATGTTGTTGTTTTTCAAAGTGAGCCATTCTATGTGCCCACTATCACTATTACTCACTAGTTGATACCGCTTCGGCATGGTAATATCATTCCATGGATGAAGAATTTGCTGGTACGAATGGGCATATTGCCTTGACGTGCAATGGCCCACCACTGCCAAGACCGAGACGCCTGCAAAACGACTTCGGGCGCTCCAAAAGACAATGCTTTACGAGGAGATAGTTGTCTAGCAAGTAGGCCTACCGTGTATAGCTAACCCCAATATTGATTCTTCAATCCATGGGTGGCCAATCTGCAGCAGTAGAAGGAAAATTATGCGGCTGTCGACACTTGTAATAGCAACCCTAAGTTTTCGCAGATACCCCCTGCATCAGCTGTATCCGGGAATCTGATCACATTGGCCGAGAAAGGATAAATATTTTATAGTAATATGTGAAACTATACTAATATTTATTGACGAAATTCACTCATGAACATGGAAAATTTTTCGCGCTTCGCGCGACCACAGATTGGTTCTCTGTGGCTATTTACAACGTAACTACTAACGATTTGGTGCGCATAGTAAGCCGATATGTGCATATAGATTAGTTCGGAGTGTACCGGCAATGGACATGGACATGATAACGTGGGTATTTGGCCCCAGCTAGTTTATCACGACTAACCAACGGTATGCGGCCGCAGGCTACATGAGTACGCGAAATGCGGCCGTGAATTACAAAAATGTTGGCCACCCCTGTTTTAGCGACTCAAGAGTGTTGTCATTGTCAGGTATCGTGTACAGCTCATAGTCCAAAATATAATGACATTGATGATCATGATACCTTTTGTTGTATTTGTGTTTGTTCAATAAAATATTAGTTCTTTTGTGGTGACTATAACCGTCGCCTATGTTAGAAAGCACAGCGTTGTAATAACGTAGAGTTATCAGACGTGGTTGTTGAACTGCGTTGCCTACTTTTATATCGATATTGATGTCATGCGGCCCGCGGCCTCCAGGAATTTGGAAAAGTGGCCCGCGACCTATTTTGAGTTGGCGACCCCTGCTGTACGTTCAGGAATCTACTACAGTATCTTGTCATGATATTTCACTCACTTGCTTGCACGAATATACTCTTGTATAGATGAGCTGACTCCGACCAATGCTATAAGAGGGATAATGCAGTCTCTCGGTGTAAGCTCATATATATAGAGCCACGGACGTACATTTTTGGGTTCTTACCAGGCTTGGCATTCGTTGCCGTCCGAATTCACATTTCTATCTGTTACACCAAAATTTCAAAGAAATTGATCCGAACGAAAGTGCCAGTTGCTAAGACTGTCTGATGGAAGATGGGAATAATCACATTATTTTTACCTTGTATAAAATTTACATATGATTGCGTTCTACGCAATATATGCAAAATTACGCACACGACAGGTCAGGTTATTATTTCTCTCCCGGCCGGCACCGCGTAGCCTACATGATTTGTTGTTATTCTTGCACAAACAAGCCATTTCTCACGATATGTGTCTCTGGAATTCACAATTCTTATAAAGGATTGAATATTTTGCCGCTTGTCGGTCCATATTTGTAACCTATTGTAGTCCATAGGGCTTATATGCTACAAAATTTCAGAATTCAGTAAAATGATCTGACGACACCCTAACTAATATTTCTTCCCACTAAAACAGTGGTTATCAAACTTTTTAAAACGTTCACCATTTTGTAATGATAATAAAATCCGTTTGATCCCTAGCCCTCTTAAAAATCATTAAATGGAAATGGGGGTATTCCCAAAAAACGTAATGAATCAAGATAAGGACTATAACCGATATGGCTTAGCGCTAGTCGATTCCGTTTTTGAAACCGATGAAGAATGGGCAAGGTTACAGAGGTAAAGATGACTGAAAATGAAGAATCGAAATTACAGAAATTCTGCTGTGATTTTCGAGTAATATTATTATTATATCCTTTATCCACAGTAGAACTGGTACATACACACATAATCCGGGGGGCAACCTGCACCCAAAGGAAAATGGCGAGATTGGAGTAAATTTTTAAAATTTCAGTAATACAGTCAAATTGTTATTCCTATGCAATACATCGAGAAGTCAGATTACAGAATTGCAGTAGATGAAGAATTGGCGAGGGTTACAGAGCAGAGATAGAGATGATTGGAGAAATGATTGGAGAAATGATTACAGAAATTATGCTGCGATTCACAAGTGTAATTTTAGTCCAGTGGTGCATTCAAGGCCTTCGGAAGAATATGCACAGTGTCCAATAACGTGATCTTTTGGATCATGTCGAATTGAACGTTACCCGGAATCTGTTGGATATGTCTCATGAGTTTTTTGCTTGCGACCCCTGTAGCGCCAATGACTATCGGTACGAAGTTTATTTTGCATCGCCACATTTTCCCACATTCCATTTTGAGGTCTGCGTATTTGGATTGCATTTCTGATTCTTTTTGTTGTATGTTGTGATTATTATTAAAAACAAGAGAAAACACAGTGACGCTTATCATAGTAAAGCCTTCTAAGTCACAACAGCATACATATTATAGCCCATATCACATATTACAGATTATAACCAGCACATTACTGCTGACAAACCAAGACTAATAAATCAGACAAATATAGCGCCAGAGTCGTACAGGAAAGGAAAGGACAGGACGTAGTTTATTTTTGTCGTTGATGTTTTTGCGGCATATACACCGACTCATGATACACATACACACGACCTGCGCATATGCATACCATGAGTGCATGCATGATGTGCATATGCCGCTGGACAAGGAAGTGCAGATATAGCCTTTACGGCTTTCTAAGTCATGCACCACCCCTCCATGCTATCCCAGTATTGCATGAGCGCCAAGCAGGGAAGCCATGGATACCAGTGCTACTAATCAGGTCTTTGGTCTGACCCGGCCGGGAATCGAACCCACGACCTACCGATCAAGAAGCCGGACGCTTAACCATTACGCTATCTTGTACAAAACCAGTTTAAACATTTAGCATTACCTTTTATATAAAATTGGATGTAGCGACACCGACCTATGCGGCCATTGTACAGTACCTGAAACAGTCGAGCATTTTTTGCTGCACTGCAATAGATATGATTTTTATCGGACCTTTTTATTAGACAGGGCGCGCGAGCTCAAAATCACTGCAACACTCGGAAATCTACTGATTATCCCCGAAATGTTATCCCATGTTGCAGAATTTGTTCTATCTTGTGGTACTTACTTGTAAATCGGTTCTTGCCGACATTTTGATGTATCGATCGCTTATTCTAGTCCGTGACGCACCTGGCCTCACAGGCGAAAAGCGTCACTCAACTTTTCATCAATAATAATAATAATAATTAGCATTACCTACACAATATCCATATATCGTATACAATGAATATCAAATACCTCGCCGTGTTTCCATGACGTAATAAGTTTTGCATTTCTCAAGTTGCATTGCCGTTTATAGATTCAGAGTAGTACAAAACCAGTTTAAACATTTAGCATTACCTACACATTCATCAGATTGAGTATTCCTATACAATGTACGTATCCATTAGATATCAAATAAAGCGCCGCGGTTCCATGGCTTATTCAATCACATGGTCCAGCATATATTTACTTGTTAGTAATCCCGCTACATTAAATGGAGCATTATTTCCGATATAGCACTTCGTTTTCTCACGTTCCCTTAAATACCAATAATATTGCATTTTCGACGGGGGTAACTATAGGGTTATCATATTTTGGAATTAGGAAAGAAGGACACTTTCTCAAAATTTTCAGTTTTAGAATTGTGGAGTAAAATTCGGAGAAATGGTAAATTTTTCCCGACTTTGTGGTTGGTTGACTGAAAGAAAAGGTCGTCACCTTCGTTCGAACCACGAATTTCCTATTTACCGTCATTTATGTCCATTTCCTAGCTCTAAAAGCTGTAAAAGGAGGACATTTAGCCGTCCTCTAGGGCATTTTCAAATACCTGAAAAAGGAGGGCGTATGGTAACCCTAGGTAACAAACATTGCTCACACGAAGCAGAATCACTGGATCCGATCACATGTGGGTGGTAATTGTGGTGACAATGGCGTAATCCCAAGCGGAACAGAATATTTTGCTTTCTTCCTGAGGTTAAGCACGGTAGACTATCGTTGATCGTGTGTTTCATGGAATAGCAATGATTTCCGGCTGCACTTGTCCTCCACAATTGAACCCAATTGTTTCTGCGCAAGTTCCTAAGGATCGAGTATACATCCGCTATGGGAGCGTAGTACATTTTTTGATGTGACAGTGTTTTCCCTGATATATCAGCGTTTCTTGCAAGATGATCGGTGGTTTCATTGTGTTGAATAGGGCTGGGCAAAATCGAGAACCTGAGTGATTCGATTCTGAATCACTGAATATGCTTCGAGTCGAGTCGAGTAATCGAGTATCACTCATTATGACGTCATAACAGAAGGTAATAGGTCAAAGTCCAAATATGCACCTTTACTGCGACCACAAAGAATGTAATGCCTTCTATCCATCACATTAAAGATATTTTGGTATTTTTCGACCATACCGATTTCATTGCACTTGGTAACAATAATGTTGTGGGATGATCATGACTTCGAAAATCTGCTATTTCCAGTAGCGTTCGTAGCTTTTACTGTATATCTCGTATGTTACGATACGGCCAATCAAAGTTTCAAGGTTTCAACAGTGAAAATTAGTATCGAAACTATAAGTTTGGTTAATAAATTAACTTTCAGTTGCGAGGAGGTATAATTTCAGTACTCGAAAAAATCTTCTTTTACTACTCGACTCGATTCATTACAATTACTACTCGATTCAGATTCGAGTACTCGAATCATTGTGCCCGGCCCTAGTGTTGAATACCACAATGTGCTGGTATCCAAACAAATGATAGTGTGGCGTCACGTCGTCATCTCGGCTATCTCGGTGATTTGGAATGGAGCTGCGTAATTGACATTCGCAATATGTTAGGTCGCAATCGCGGAGTATGGCGACTCTTTCTTGGATATTATTTGATGTACATTTGAAAAATCCATTGGTTCCACATGGAACACTGAATGATAGGGTGACTATTAATTGGCGGAGGACATTTAAACTATTGGGAATGTGACAGGCGTATCCACGTCCACACCCTGTATAACAGTCTTGGATCAATCTGTGAAAATCAGGGTGTAGTCATAATATAGGCCGATAAAATAAGATATAAACCTAAGGATATGGATTTCTGACATCTGGGTGAGTGACTTTGCTCACTGCTGTGTGGCACAAAGAAAAGTCCACGTCTGCTGTGAGTATATTTTTCACGGAAGGGTCGTCGTAGTGTTGTTGAGCTGACACAAATCCGCAGGTGGTCAATCTCAGCAGCCGTAAAGCGTATTAAACGTGACAGTTCATCACACTATAAACTTATTCCCAATAACCCATCGATATTACTATCGGACGTGGATCGTTAGATTGTTTGTCCCAAGTTGTGATCAATATGCGTGTATTGTAATGCACTTCTGTATCAGCCAGCATTCACTCCCTTGGGTATTTTTAGCATTTCTCAAGCTGCATTGCTTTTTATAGCAGTGACATTCTATATGCGTACTAATTGAGCATATCCGGATTATGGCGTCCCAAAGAACTTGCTGTCAAATCTTCGTTGAATGGAAGCATTGTTGATTGCATACTCACAGGGCATATTAGGAATGGTAAGCACGGCGTCTCCTTATATGGAGACAGTAACTTCGCCATAATTTTGCGTCTTTCCACGCACTCATTAGTCAAAATGAAGCTTAGGTATTGTGGATAGTTCAAAATCGAACGACAGCAATAATTGTTGCAGTTTTTTAATACTTTGAAGAGTCAGCACAATACATACTCACTATACGGGCTCCAAATTCAATGATTATACTCTTTTAAGGCTTCGCACCTCCCTCTTGCGAGCCTCCGATTCGTCTAATACAGTGGTTCCCAAACGGTGGGGAATTCCCCACTGGTGGGGAATTCAATGGTTTCTGGTGGGGGATAGACGCATTTGTTCAAAATTATATACAGAACAGTCCACATATTAACGGAGACACATGCGCAATTACCGTTATAGTTAACTGCTCTGGAATGTTTGCATCGAAAATTATATTGCGTGTTGTTCACAAAACCTCATTTTCAACTCCGGAAAGCCAATCATGGCGTCACAAACGCATCCAGCACGACTAGTTTGACGTGAAATAACGCTTTCGCGAAAATTTGAGCGTTACTGGTATCCGTTCACAATACGCTTTATATTGCAGTTACAGGCGATTTTGCGTACTTGTGTGGTCGTGTGTCTTGTCTACTCAAACCAGCAAATAGCTGCTCTATGACGACAAGAGCGCTGGGTAGTCGGGAACAGGACCGTAACTGCAGCACCCCAAACCCCCCAATTGCTGGAGGGGGGCGAGCTCGAATTGGCCCAAAATTATTTCGTGAATTAACATAAATTAGGATATTTCAAAATTATGCCACTTTTTCAAAAATTATTTGCCAGTAAGGCAATACCAAATTGAAATCGTGTGTGCCTTTTAGTTTTGCCGATTTCCATATCTTTTGACATAGCAGATATAGGAGGTCACGAAATAGCATACTGTAGCGAAGTCAATATGAAAACGGGTCCGCCCGAAGATGTTCGATTCTTATTAAGTGGCCCTACCTTTTCCAGCACACCTCACTCAGCTCTACCGGTAAATCTGATTACGTGAGCAGAGAGGGGATAAAATATTGATACCAAAATATATGCAATTCCCGATCATATTGGCCGATTAAAACACGAATTATGAAAATATCTCGCTTCGCACGTTTGGTCGAAATAAGGCGACGCGCTAAACAGTAGACCCAATGTAGTTGATAAGTTGCAGGGAAAAAGCGTACGGGCTCAGCGGGGCTGAGAGGGTTCTGGGGCCAAAGACCAACGTTTTGTTGACGGGCCTAACAAATTGCTGTTACGGTCCTGGTGGGGAACGAAGGCTCGGAATAAATCTGATGTGGGGAATGCAGACAAAAAGGTTGGGAACCACTGGTCTAATATAATATTATGCTGTCACATGTATTGAGTGTTGGTACCCAAGGGGAAATAGACAAAACGCGGTTATTGTATACTCAATTACAGGTAGAACTAGTGTTTTCCTAGACATGTCAAAACTACCTGAATTCTGGGTTGAAAATGAAGGTCGGGAACGTATAGTCAAGTACGTAATACGAAATATTAGATTTAATCTCAGGTTACTTTTCATTCGCGTGCATGCCTCTTCTAGGCCAGGTTGGTTGTATAATTTAAATACTACTTCATGTTGTTTCGACACATTAGTATGTTTCGATATATCGCGTTCTTGTGGTGTTCTTCAATTTATAAAAACATCAATAACTGATTTACTGTGTAATTGAGCAGGCAACTTTTTAAAAACATATCATGTATTTTGGTCGAATGTCCTTTTGATCTTAATGAATGCGACCTTCTTCCATCTAGCCGATCCGGAACATTCGTCGTTGCATCAAGGGTTGGAAGTCCTTTTAAGGTTACATTTCATTTCATGGACATAGGGCGTGGTGTAGAACGCCTGCCTAGGCGATAAACGTGATACAAAAACAAGAAAATTATAATGACAAGTTCGTAAAATGGAGAACGGATTCAAATTGACTTGACATTAGGGTTGCATTTAAAACAAATGGTGTTTTAAAACACTTTTGAAACACACAAAGTGTTTTAAACGAAGGCCTTTCGAAAATAAAAAAAAAAGTTGTAAAATTATGCCATAATTGTGTAAACACTTTCTAAAAAGCATGTTGTATGAGCCTACGGACAATGACCACCCGATATTGCCCACGTACATTGATATGGGATGGTTGGAACCCTCAAAATAGTCGGTTCAGCATTAATAATTCAGATATTTCGTCAAAGGAGCTATATATACCCTATATTTTCAATTGTTAATGTCAATCCACTATGGCGTCACAATTGAATATTCGTGATGTCATGGCTTTTAAAAAAACATGTTTTAAATTAGGGTCTTGTTTTGGACATGTTTGTTTTAAATTGATTTTTATTTTAAATGCAACCCTACTTGACATGAACTGACTTGACTTGACCGAGTCACCCCATCTCGAGTAACTTGGCTTGACTCGATTCAAATGAGAAATTATTCGATGTGACTTGTGACTCGAAGGTAATGTGGCTTGCTCCCAGTAATTGGGTGAAATCTATAGTGGTTTCAGTTTCCATTATTAGTGGGTTACGTAAAAGGATGTGCAAAATCCCCTATGTCAGGATTGATCAACACCAACTAGGATTTCGCATTTTAGTTCTTGGAACTGCTGTGTACATAAACCCAAAGAGAACTATTACTTCCAATAAGACCTATATCTTCCATCAAGGCAGTTGCTCATTTGCTCGCAATATCAGCGGATGTCTAGGATAATAGGATCTATTAGTGACCATCTTCTTATTGCATTACAGGCGATTTCATATGTTGTGATACAATACCAAATTTTGCCAATGAGTCATACGAATTGGTTCCTCACTTCTATGGTCAACGATTTCATTGAACGTTTGGTATACATGTTGCAGATGTATTTACACTGTTTCGATGCGACACTCCTATCCTAATGAGTGCCGATTTCCAGGGGTCGCATGCAGTCTGCTCAATTGAAATCTACTTAATTTGGGCTCGGAAAACGTTGCATCGCGGTCTTGTACTCAACTACAATCAAGCCAACCAAATCGATTAATGTATATTTAGTATTAGCTTGGTTTAAATACGAAGATGCTGTAAACGGGATTCGCAATAGTATACTCGTCCAATGCACGGTGCTGGAACATACAGAGAGAAAAGATTCAGAAGGACAATATATATTACAAGCGACAGACAGTTCAATTGCAAACTAACTCCCTAAAATCAGTACCGGTCACAACACAACATCGAATAGCCTACAGTTAACCAAATAACATTCGTAATCGCCGCTATACACATTTCATCGGATAAATGAAGTAAAATGTTCCAAAATGGCAATTCCTTGGCGAAATTGCAATGTATTACCCGACCCATACAGGTTTAAACAAACTGCAGAAGGGTGCGATCTAACGCTGGCGCGTGAAGAATGGCCTACTGATACAATGAAAGTCAATGATACCAATGGATCAACGAATGTCAAAGCGGAGGATTTACTGACAGCTGCACCAATTGACGTAACTCGCAGCGATTCCCAGCTACTCGGACAGGTCACTTTGGGAATTTATTGAACCAGATCAGTATTGATTAACGGTCGTTTTTTTTAATGAATTGTGTAATGATTTAGATACATACTAGGCAGTCAGTTGTGTTTACACTAATTCTAGTGTCAACAACAAATTTGGAAACTACAGTACGGACGACCGGATGGTAACATCCCGAGTATTTACGGTTGACCGTTTACAGGGACCGGTTGATTGTATATACAGACGGCCTAAAGATCGCGGCCGGTTGGATCGACCGATCTATCGCGTAAATCCGCTCTTAAAGAGACACTGCCCTCTAAATACGATGGGGTCTCAAATTAAAGATAAAATGAAGAGAACAGAAAGGATTTGTTACCGGCAGTGGTTGATTAGGCAGCGCAACTTTTCTCCGAATCTCAATTGGATGTTCATGTTCACGTACGCAGGCCTACCTGCCTTCCTATCTTACATGAAAATAACCTACGACAGATTTGACTCAATATTGATTCGTTAGTCGCTGTTAAGATGTGCCGAACATCATCTGTAGCTCATAATACAAAATGCAAATCAGAACTCATAACAATATCTAATTTTTATCTTATTTATTATTATTTGTCGGTCAAATTGGGGGAATCAACGAAGGACTATTCCAAGTCTTTTTGACTCCTTCCTATATTTTCACTGTATCGCTATCTCCCTCTGCTTAGAATCTGAGCAAATTGTAAAATTGATGATGGTCATCGGGTTGAATTCTCAACTTCATGGAAGCCGGCTGTAGTATTGTTGAGCACCAGTCATACTTAGTCGGACTTCCATCTGTGTACATCCAACTTCTCGGTGCCTGGACAAACCGAACGATTGCTTCAGCGATAATCTGGTGTGCATGCTGATCCAAAGAAAGTTCGCTCAAATCTAAAAAATAACACTCATAGTCTCCATGTGACAAGATTTGCAAGTGGGCATGCTGGGGTATTTATCAAGTAGTGAAGCTCTGAACTGCGATATATATATGCCTACCAAACTATGCGAATATCATATTTGGTGTGACTTTTCCAATAAATGTATTTTTCTAAAACGGAGAAAATGTTGATGCTCTCCTCGAAAGATTGAAACATGCATTCTGAAAGTGTCTGCAACAGGGAGACATGCTTGATATGAGCGCAAGGAAAATTCTTGACATGTTTGAAGCATACGATGGTGCGGTCACACTTAAAGAGCTTGTAGAAATTGAAGTAAGTAAGGTATGCAAAAGTATGAAATGAAAATTCCTTGAAAATAAAGAGATATGGGATGGAAGTTATCGGTTTGCTTATAGTTATTATTTGATGTATAAAACTCTTTGTATAACACCACAATTCCAAACACTTCGACGGATATTGAGATATGGATTTTTCTATGATAGCCTACATGGTGACTTCGTTGCAGCTAGCTAACATAAGTTGCGCACTGTTTATCGTTATTATCGCGATTGTTGAATACATTCGAATATCGCAGTGCTTTTCAAACTCTCTGAGAACCGTCCGCACTTCCAATTTTGCGAAAATTTCATCCGCACTAACCAGCCGAATATTTTCACACAAAAATGAAATGAAGAGATATAACACGTTTTGCTGAAATATCCAACAAGTTGGCTGCCGATTCATCAATGAGTATTTCTGAATATTTCTGGCAATGTCAGACCAGTTAGGCGCAACTTCTTGCTCCAAATCTCCCGCATTAGGCAATTTAATTTCTCACCAAGAAGACAACCGCGTTTCTGTGTCGACTAGCGCACTAAAGCCATTTTCAGTTGAATAGATTGTTAGGTTTTGTACTACAATTGTTAGTTCTTGGATGCTCAGGTCTTTATAGCCGCTTTCGAACCAGTCTTTTGATGAGGGGAGATGTGCTACCGATGGATCAAAATTGGAAAATGATCTCTGGCCCCAAAATGTGAAGCCGATAACAGCAGTTCTTTTTCTCGCTCAACACTTTGATTCAAGCTCCACCTATTGCGCATATATAGATGAATATCGGTTATTTCAAAAAATGTTTATGAACGTTAAAAATCTGTTTCTCGAACGGATCATCGGTCCTCACCCGGTGGGTCCAAAAGCATACGACCCGGGGACCTATGAGACATATTCTCAAAAACAAAAATAACTAAAATCAGGGATATATAGAACTCCGGGATGGCTGACTTCATTTTGGCCGTTACCTAAGTAGGTCCAGAAAGTTACCTGCAATCTGCCTCGAAATATCCACTTTTCTGCAAGCTAGCGATACAGCTGTTTCTAGAATAATGATCCTCACCCTTTTGCAGAATAGTTAGTGAGTAAGCTAGACATTCTTCCCATATCACAACCTTACTGCTGTATAGCCAACCTAGTAAAGTATGACACTGCTGTATAGCCAACCAAGTAAACTATGACAACTCTGAATTTCAGTAAATCATGAATGTGTTTAATTTCTACACATCATATAATCTGCATCAGGCCATAAATAACAGAGTGAATAACGAATAATATCAGCGTGTTCTACCTATTTACAAGCCATTGTCTGAAACCTTGCAGCTGGGAAGGGGGGGGGGGGGGGGGCGGTAATAGGATTGATTAAATCAACCATTTCAATTAGCGTTAATCGACAATTACCATGAAGTATAGGGTTGCATTTAAAACAAACATGTTTAAAACCAGGCCCTTGTATAAAACATACTTTTTTTAAGCGATGACGTCAAGAATATTCAACAGTGACGTCATATTGGATTGACATTGACAATTGAAAATATAGTGTGAATATAGCTCCTTTGACGAAATATATGTGCTATTGCTGTTGAACCAACTATTTTGAGGGTTCCAGCCATTCCATATTGATATTAGTCGGCTATATCGGGTGGTAATCGTCCGTAGGCTCATACAACACATGTTTTGGAAAGTATTTACACAATTATGACATAATTTTACAACTTAAAAAGAATTTTTTTCAAAAGGCCTTTGTTTAAAACACTGTTTAAAGCATGTTTTAATCATTGTGTTTCTAACACAGTTTATTTTAAATGCACCCCTACCATGGAGCATTTCCAATAACGAAATGATAGCACGGCCTGTAAGGACTCGAAATTGTGATAGCAGCATTGTCATCTTCTATGTCACTCAATGAAAGTTGATCAAGAAATCAACACACAATTGATACTTCTCTTCAGGTTCAAATGCAGCCTGGGGGGGGGGGGGGGGGTAGAAGTTTGGTACATATCATTATCAATTTGAGAAGCATTCGGTAGACCCAGTTGTTGAATTCAGCTGATATTTTGTTCACCGAGCAATAGATTCATGACCGCAGTGAAGAAATTACAACCATGGCTTAACGGTACATCACGAATGGGCGTCCTGAAGCATTTCATGCCATTTATCAGTTAAGAAATATTCAGTATCATTGTCTTGCAGATTTTCCGATAGAGCGATAGATGATTCCATGTCAAAAAAAAATATCTCGGTGAGGAGGCACGAGATCCAAATATTCAGATTGTGGCCACCTTTGCCAAGATTTCAATGGGATGTGCCCAGTATAATATATCAGGATATCCACTGTTGACGTGATGCAAATGCTGGAACATCGCGTTTGTTTTTCCGGAATCTGCAACAAAAATGAACAAATGATGTATTCAGAGACACAAATTAACCTTAAGAATATATATATAGATGTATGCAGAGTTGTTCTATAGTGAAGAACTTCTACTTCATTGTAGTACTCAAGTAGGTGTTGCCTATTTTCGAAGATAAATCTTGTAAATTTGAAGCAGCCATCTCCAAACTCAAGTACCTTGCAGGCATTTCACTTTCTACAGCTACTTGAGGAAGTTTAAATACCAGTACGCCCGGGAATTCAACTATTACTTGAGTAGCAACGCAGACTACTTTAACCACATCAGGATTAATGTAAATCGCTCATTTAATAACGTATTACTAGAATCAGCCTAACTTACCTTTGGCCTACCGAGGAGAGCTCCAATGCATTATTGCGACGATTTGACGAAACCTTGCAAATTGAAAGCAATCCTCAGAGTTTTCTCTTCCTTCGTCGTACAGGCCTATAGCCTATAGGCTATAAGTGTTTATATGGTAAAGACAGGCCGTATCTCAGGGTCGTATCGTGTCCTGACGACTGTGTTGGCTTATCCATTCAAGGGAGTGGGCATCTTCATGGCTTCAGTAAGAGCAAATGGTCAAAAAATGTTGTGGCCATATACTGTACTGGAAGTCAGCCATTGGCAGTTCACAACAGTGCATTTCTGTTGAAGTATAATTCCAGTACTGTAGCATTAAGGTGCCATTCATTAACAAACATATAACTGTCTTGATTTACTAGACATGTAACTGATGAATAGTATCTGTAACAAGAGATTGGATTCAAAAGTTGTTATGGACACTTACAACTGCAACGACCTTGACGTGTTGTGTTTGTATTAGATTCAAATGTTTGGTTATCCTTAATTGAAATGCCTCTTGAATCTTGCACATCGGTAGTGTACTCAGTGGCTCCAATTCTTACTAAGAATAATCAAGCAATGATCTGGAATACCAGTAAGCCTGCAATAGGCTACCAGCACTACCTGCATATTCACATATTAATCTATAGCACAAGATCTTAACTGACGAAGATCCCTCCTAACGGTCGCCTTAATAGCTCACACGGCACAGTGTAAATGTACACTTGTACTTGTACAATGTACAGCCTTGGATGGTATGGTGACATACATTCGCATAACATACCGGTAAATGAAAAACATACCGCAAGGCGTAATCTAAATCATACTGCGGATATCAATGTTAACGTTAATTATTCTACATTTTGTTATTTTCTCACGATTATCAGCGCAGCAAAACATGTTACATAAGATACTACAGAAGCAGAGATATTCCGAAGCCGAGTAAATGACCGGTACACCAAAGATATTACGCTAAACGTACCGGGATTCCAACCCGGCGTACCGGCATACCGTTAAATTGCTGCTGAAGGAATAGGGCTAATATCGCAAAGTTTCAGACTACCTGAACATCTCATAACCTAGTTAACCTATAGCTTTATATAAGAACATAAACATGAATATTATATGCCCCTACCGCTCTCAAAAACTTGAAATTACACACAGATGAAGCGGCTGCCTGGAACGTGCATCAAAACTGAATGCGTGAATCCGGACCTACTTAGGTAATGCCGCGATGACGCAATTGACGCAGTCAGCCATCCCGGAGTTCTATATATCCCTGACTAAAATGTTCCAACTTTTCTTGTGGTGCAATATAGTCCAGTCTGCATCAAGCCAAAGAAGAATGTTTGGCCGCAACCGCCAAAAAATATAATTATTTATAACTTAAATAATGCCATAAAATCACGTTTCGATCCTGGCTAGAACTTACAAATTTGAGGGTACCTACATTTTCCCTGCAAATCGACATTGTGACTTCTTAATACCACGTTATAGCAATAAAATTTCACAAGGCAATTATTACATAAAGAGTTACTGTGTGTAGGCATGTTTCAGTTGTTGCATGGTTTGTTATTGCAACTATTTCGTTTGATTTGGCTGTTGTATGAATTTAATAAATAAATCGAAAAAATTCCACCCAAGGAATATATTGAATAAAAGAATATGTGTCATTATATATAGCCTGATACAAGCCCTACACTTTACATGAAAAATGATTGCTGGTTTGTTCGTGTTGAAGGTGATAAAGAAAAATGTATGCGTCGATCGAAAGTTGTTTTACACCCCTCAAAACAGAAACATTTGTCAGAAACCGCATAACTCGCGAACGTCGTGGTTTTTTGTATGTGAGGCCGGATTCTGCCAGTATGCAATTGTAGAAAAATTCACGGAGTGTAATCATGGAATTATCAAGGAGAATTCTCCAAGTATTTTCGGTCCCAGTGATCCATCGGTACCACATCTCCCCTATGTCATAATAATAGTTCACTCTGGCTGGTGCGAGACAAAATGTAATCAAAAGCTATGTTTAGTGGGGCGTCCAACAAGTGTTTGCAAATGCGTCATAACGACAGAAGTTAGGGAGCCTCAATACCTAATATCATATTACACTTATTTGAATTATTCCATTTCGGAAATAAAAGTGAAAAGGCTCCGCAATCCTCATCCACATCCACATCCATTATAACACCGTTTGTGACCCCCACTGCAGATTTTGTCATCCACACAAGTGCGGACCACACCACAGGTTGAAAAGTACTCAATAACATATTGGCGCTAATGGCAACATATGAATACTTGAGGTGCAGCAGTATACAGCTTATGCTACTGCTATACCACGGTTCAATTCCCCGGTCAATTCTAATTCTTCAAAGAATAATATATCAACATACGTATTCAGGTAATAGTGAACATACGCCTAAAATCATGAAATATGTAATTGTCGAATCGGACTTCATTCAACACGTTACGCAGAAGAGCATATTCGATTTATCATAAGCATCTCGTATAACTCTCAACGAATCGCTGCATTAACTTCTAGCCCCGCTAGTTGTTGGTTATATTTGTTCGGCTATTACAACGCAAGTGGTCTTGTTCGCCATCTCCAACTATTCTTTTTAATATCTAGGGGTTGGCATTACATCACAATATTTAGACTCCAACGTATGGTTTCGTGGGGAGAAGAAATCTAAAACGCGCGGAAATTTCCTGTCAGTAAGACGCGTAGATATCAATGTGATTTGTTTTACGGCACTCTTCAGAGATGCGACGACACGTAGTTGGTATGCTCACTCGGTGAAATTACCAAGAGCAATGAATCTTCGAAACACGCTATAGATGACTTATTGTGGATGGAAGAATTTTTCGAAGCAATCAAAAAAATTACATTGATTGAGATTGATAGTATCCTATTCCTTTTACCGGCATAAAACCTTGTTATTCACAGATCGGGATTATTCGTCGGACGATTACGGTGATATCGATTGCAGTGATGTCGAAAATAGAACTTAGTTATGCACTAGAATCCAACTGATGTCGCTGTTTTTGGACAGCAACATGTACCCCAAGAATTTCTAACCGGAGTTTGACTGAGGAACAAAATTGAAATATTCAAAATTGAGAAAGATTGATATTGATATTGGAATTGATATAATACTATTGAAATCAACTCCGAATACTTTCGGCTAAGACTGGTCAGATTTAATCGTAAGCAACTAGTAGAGAAGTGGAAAAACATTGCACCTCAACAATCTTATCACAAAATATGACGACACCGGTATGCAATTTCGAATAATCGAGTGGATGATATCGCTCAAGCTCGATGTACTATTTAGATAGTATGCAAGAGCTCTTACTGTAGGCACAGACTTGATTGTCGTATTTCGATAAAAGTCGACTCCAAGGCACCCAAATGAAAGAGTGAACGGTCTCTCCCGACGACGCGAAATCTGTCGTCTCGATCATTTTTCGCACCAGCATAACTAATATTGCTTTTTGAAAATGGCGGCGCCACATCTGCCGCACAGCGACATTCTAACTGCGGCGTACGCTCGATGATATCGATGCACCAGAAAAGACAACAAAATGGCGTCTGGATTTTTATTCGGTTTGTTGTCGTTTAAATTCCGTACAATAAATATCGGTCAGTCGTAAAATGACATTATGTGTCGAAGCAGCATCACCGTTCAAACAGAAAACTGATTGCTTCGATTCATTAACATAGCTTCGAGTTTTTACAGTGCATATGTATGTACTTATAAATTCGATTCCATAACAGCGAAATAATAAATGACCGTTAAGTGGGATGCATGAACTATTCTCGACAAGGCAAATTATTCTAGGCCTAATCATTTCGGTGTAGTGGCTGTCGCCATGCGCGAAGCTAAGGTTACCTGATAATCTCTGATTTAAACAATTTCGCATCCATTTTGATTGTATGTTACACAATTATTTATTGTTGGTAATATTACGGAATTTACTTATAACCAGGGTTGCCATCGACATGGACCCAAAAATAAGGACAGTCGAAAAATTAGATTAGCATGAAAAAGTTGAGACAAAATCATGTGCTGAGCGTATGGAGCAAGAACTCCATTGGCGATGTTGGAATCGGGGAATATTGCTTTGAACAATTGTTCAACAATTGTGCAGTCGTTGGTGAGGAATGATCGCCGGTGTTCGACAATATGCCCAGGTACCCTCTGCAGCAGCTGCCTTGTAGTCTGTGGTCGTTGGTGCTGATCGACTTGTGTGGAAAAATTATTCATCGGTTGGACAAAATTAATCATTTTGACACACATCTTGTGTTTTGGAGTATCAATATGAATTGAAATAGTGGTCTTTCCTATGGCCTCCAGGTTAATGTCACAATTGCAGGTATTGCAATGTGAGAATCACTCGCCCTCTAAGCTTCGTTAGATACCTTTGAATTCTCTCTCATAATTGTCACGAAAAACGTTTTTACACCTGCTCATTTTAACTAATTAGATTTAGCCTTACTATTAGCTAAAACTATACGTGAAAGTGCAATATAAGTTCGATTAATTTATCAATGATTTATAGCTTTACTACTTTTTAACCAATGTGTCGACTGCACTGCGCCTTTTTTCACTACGCATTAAATGCTGCCTTCCCCACAGCTTGAGCTTATTCTGCTGTAGACCAAACAGCAGGAATCTGGTATTGCTGTTTACTGCTAAAATGACGTCCGCTACGATAGCGTGGTACAAACGAAACTGCTATACCACCACTCCACCAGTCACTGTCCTATCTATCTCACCACTTAGAAGTCAAATCTTGTGGTGTGCACGTCACGAGAGTTCCTTTCATTTATGATGTCATAAAATCTCTACGCAAAAGCATAATTTTAGAATATTAAGCGACACGGATACCAGAGGAAAACGATCGAAGTTCAGTAATGGTTGAAAATAAGACAAAATAACGACGTAAGTCGAAAATAAGGACATTTCTCAGAAATAAGGACAATTGAGTTTTCTAAGACGTGGACCTTCAAAATAAGGACAAATCTTAGAAATAAGGACGGTATGGCAACCCTGCTTATAACGTTGCAACTCGGTCAATATCGCTTGCTAGATCAATGGTTTTCGACCTTTCAGGCCTCGTGGACCTGTAAAACTTCAAAACAAATGGTGCGCACCTGTGAATCATCAAAAATCAAAATTAACCATACATTTAATTACATCAAACATGTACAAGCGTGAAGCGCGAATTTTTTTTTTCAAAATTGCATAAATTTTCATAAAATACTCTATAATTTATGCTAATTCACGTAATAATTTTGGGCCCCCTTCGAGCTCGCCCCCTTCCCGATTGGGGGGTTTGGGGTGCGACAGTTACGGCCCTGCTTCTAGGCTTTTGTAAGACACCGCGTATGCAGATGAGATGGCGAGGAGTAGCCTAGATGAACCTCCAACACTTAGGTAGAAATTCTGGAGTCGATGTCGGTCGGATTCGAACTCTCAACCCATTGGTGTTGTAGCTGTGGATTATACCAGTACGCTATCTCGCCACCCACTCAACCCTAATGAATTGACATCATGGTAAATTTGGGGTAACGCGTACTGGGCTTATCAAAACGCCTTGAAATCTTGCACCGTATGCTGATTGATCAAAGAGAAGCAGACATGGTAGCGCCTGTACGACAATGCTCTCTCAAATCCACATTGTCTTCGTCATTATCGAAGAGAATTGGCTTTGACGTGACATTGCTGTTGTTAAAATACATTCATTAAATACGATTTATTCCTTGCATATGTGGCTAAATGGGCAAATAATGTATCAATCCAGCAATCCGGCCCGACAATAAGTATCCAATTTTCCTATATCCGGCCCGCCGACTAGAGAAGTTGCCGTATATACTCCGACCCATCTGCGTCAGTGTAGTTTTGTTGGGGAATCCCGTGGAACCATAAACTTCCAGTCTGAGATGACGAACAGGTAGTCCATACATATGCCCACGTCGCTGGCAAAACAATTGTGACTCGGACGTATACATTCTTGTTGTAGTAGATGCAATTTTCTGACGCACCATACGGAATACGCATATATCACCGGAAAGTGACGCAACGTGTAAATAGTTGCACAACATTCAATAGGGCAATGAAAGATACTATTTTCTCATTTTAAAATCACCAATGTATACACGGGTTTCTTTGCCACTTAAAGAACAGCTCCCGTGTATAGCTAATGTGTAATTTCATTTCGTTGTTTGCGTCGTCTGTAATGGACGTGGATCTTCCATTCTGCAGATCCGAATTCATGGCGGTATTCTGAATCATTTTCAACGTTGCAAGTACGAGTCCTCGACGCTGCTATTGAATTCTGAAATCGATGGAGTCTGAATTACTCTTGCCCCGAGATTTCGATGTCCGTCAGACGTTACACCGCGTTATTGAGATGGCTAAATGGTAGATATTGTGAAAATGACTATACCCAGTGTTACCAAAATTATAATTTGTTTCGAATTAGCATACTACAATCTTCACTGTGCTGTCTCCGTCAATATTGTGAAGCCATTGAACATGTTTCATCCCGTTGTGCAAAATATGAATTTCATCGTAGATTCCCTGTTGCGAAATATGCCGAATTGAAATAAACACACCTATGCATGTCCAGCCCTCCATTGGTTTTATGTTATCTTGTAACCCTTATTGTTGTAATGAGCCTTGAATATGTTTTCTCATTATGCTGACATGTCATTTCTTGTTATTCCAATATAGCGCCATTATGACCTTGGTGCTTTTCTTAGTACGCCATCACTGACCGTGATGATAAGGACCTATTATTTTGTCTAATACAGAATAAGAACAAGAATCAGGAATAATTAAATTACGGCGACTTTGTATTTTGCTATCTGGCAAAAACGGATTTATCGAGAGATTTTAGTAAACTTTGTTAACTGACTTACGTATGCAGATCATGCCCTCAAAGATACCGTGAAATTGAAGTGATGAAATCTCTCACCATAAAGACTATTTTTATCTAATCTGTCGTTTTGTATACAGCGTAATAATTTTTTGGGGTGTCCAGTAACATTTTTCCCTACATAAATCAATCTTTTTTAATCTAATATATACGCTTCTACAGGCTGGAGGGAGGCAAATTTTATGTCCATCGTTTGTTAGGCATACTGACGATTTTGTCAACTAACTAGCGAAATTCGAAAAAAAGTTTGAACAGCCTAATTATGATTTCGCTGCACTGCACGCTCACTCAAGAACTAGCATTTAATATCAGATATTGAATTTCACATTAAAATAGTGATTCTCATTGCCATCAAATCTTACATTCTCACCTAATAACTCGAATTCATCTGTACTGCATCGGTCATGTAATGTAGGTGAAAAGGTCAGAATACGCGAATATTGTCGTTTAAGGTTTTTTTTTTTGCCAACTTGGGTAATACAGATATCAGTATACATTTGTATAATTTCTACTTTTCACTCGCTGAAATGGTAAAATTTATAAAATCGTATATTGTCTATATAGACCTAGAAATTCATAGGCAACTAATTTGACGCAAAGCATTTGTAGAAACGTTTGACTACGTTTTCTATCGGGCACTTGACACCGCGCAAGTAATACTGTGCAAACAGTAACGCAAAATTCATTGGATACTCATAGCAATCGTCTCACTTTTATGCGCTTTACGAGCGTGCGATATAGTAGGCCTGCAGACAGCGTTATTATATTAATATTTGTATCTCTGGTAATGGTTTGTTTGCCATCTCATCATTGGTAGCATTTGGAAGGAATTGGATTTTATGGTTTCGCCGACTGATTTTCGGTATTGGGTGTGATGATTATTATAAGTTTCGAAATTATTAGGGTTGTAGGGAAAGTGATCAAAAGCATTAAAGCATTAAACCTCATACCTGTTTAATGCAATCTTCATGAAGAATGGGCTCGTAATAATATAAACTCCAAGCCCCGACTGTTTTAAAACAGCTCTTATTTTAAATGCAAGCCTAGCTATATTCGCCCAAACATCTTTTCTCTCTGATCGGTGCTGGAATTTGAATACCCTACGAAGCTATGCTATAACTCCCCCGTTGTCTGCCAGTATTTGATATAATACGAAAATTATGCCAAATATTTTCTATTCATGTATGAAAATATACCACTTTTACTTGAGGTTCATTAACGCATGCAATATAAAAGATAAAATATGGTGATATATTATAACTATAGCAAAACTGACACTTGATCATAACGAGCGCTGAGTATATAGCTATTGCGCATGTATAAATAGGGGAAAGTGGAAAGGTGATATTGGCAATAAAGAATGCTGAGTAAAGTAATAAAATGTTATCTAAAATATCGTTGTGCATATATGGAAGAGCAACTGCGATTTGGGCGTTCTCGCGGGACCATTCAACTTTCTCGAGAAACGAGGACAAATCTTCCTAGAAGAGGACATATGGTATCTCTATTTTACGTTCTGTTTTCTGAGTCGCCACAATCAACGTCAGCACCGAAGTGCTTGCTGATTCCCCACTTGTCTCCTGTTTTTGCAATGTATACATGTATAAAGTAAGATGGATCAAAGAAAAATATTTTCTATTAATTATACATACCGCGGCGTAAAGTGAGAAACTCTATCATGGCTACAAGATCATACGAAGGATTTCTGCCTGGTGTCTTCATCGTTTAAGTTTCCTTGCTGGCAGTAGGCATAGCTGTGTATCCAGCACCATCACATCTCTGAAAATAAGATATTTGAAACTGTAACTTCTCTGCAGCAGCATCATGCCCATCCGTATAATATACCTTACGGATTTCGGCATCTATTTTTTTCTGTAATCGGTCGATATTCCTATATATTCCGTTCCATATTCGGGGTCTCCCCCGAAAAATATCACCTTTTGCCTCGGCGTCTTCTACGCCGCGCTTCAGTTCGTTGAGGATGTAGTAACCTTATTCGTGTAACGATGAAAGTAATATTTCATACAAATTACATCAACTTTTGATTAGGTATAGAATCTATTTTTTTCTTGAGAATATAATTTCCCAAGCACCAAAGTATATTTCGCCATTTGCCATTTATTTCAGCGTCTACTACAACAAAAATATCAACTCTACGTATAATTATAGAGCTTTGTAAGAATTTTGTGATATGGCAAATATAGATTTGGGACGGAATCCGATTAAAACGCCATATGATCCTTTTAGTAGCGTTAACCATCTCATTCTAATCGCAGAAATTTAACTCAAATTCTGAAAGTTGTAAACTCGAATAAACTGTTGACAAATTAAGGTTTGTGCACTGAATCTTCTAATTACTTTGTTATCCTACAACCAAACGTTTCTCACATATCCCGAAATCATTTCAGATCCGCTTTCGAAATCTATTATTTCACTTATTGCACTTGATTTTGATTTCACGGCCTTATGATCTCTATTCTCTAATATCAACCGAGACTTCCCTGACCACCGATTCGCATTAATTATCGCGGATACCAACGTCATGCTTGTTTCGATAAAGCGGCTTTATACTCACATTGAATAAACGCATATACGAGGTTGCATTATCACATGATGAATAAAATCTTACCTGACGATCCTGGTCGGTTCAATAGGTATGTCAGTATCGATTGCAGAGACCGCTACCGAGAAGTCCATCTATATAAGATCCGTCAAGTCAAATTTATATTCATAAAATTTCACTGTCCATTCGTGGTTCGCTTTCCAAACAAATGCGTGTAGATTTGGATTTTCTCTCATTTTGCCAACATACTCAAATTCAACGTACTATGAAAACCAGGCTGGTTACAAATATACCGGGTGTACCGGGTAAACTGTTTTTAAATATACAGGTAAAATTATTCCGCTCAAGGTAAACATTTTAGGCCTATTTAGTTCTATTTAGATACGTCGTTAGGAATGCGTCCAATATTATTCCTTTGACGTGCGCACGTTTTTCAGTGAGATGCAGTAAAACCGGCATTTATTTGAACTCACGATCCCTATGTTATGTTTGCCTGTTTGGATTTATCTTGTTTCCATAATATGCACTGCTCACAGCGTTGCTCCCGACGCTACGAATAGATCTGCTGATTTTTTGACGCGTAATGTATGACTGTATCGCTATAATGTGTTGTGATTTAGAATGATTTGTGGATGTCAACGTGTCTTTTCAAACGTCACCATGCTTAAAATATGGTTAAAAAATACCGATCTCGGCCTGACCTATCGGTTTTGATAAATGCGATCCCGTAGCTGTAAAGTGCATTGGTATGGTTTGTCGGACTAATTGATGGGAAATCCGTCTTCACGTTGTGTCCGACGGTAACGAAGTCTCCGATTAAAATTCTTCGATATCGTATACGAATATGAACTTCTTGTCGCAATCCTCGTTGCTTCTGCACTAATTTAGCAACTACGGTTGCATTTGAAATAAACATATTTAAAATATGGCCCTTGTTTGAAACATGTTTTTGTTGTGTTTTTGTTAGCCATGGTGTCAAGATTCTGCAATGGCGACGTCATAGGGAATTTACATTGTAATGTGGCGCCTCACGAATTGCAAATGAAAACACAGCGCAAATATGGATCCTAAACTTAATATGTCTCTTAAACGGACGGAAAATATATTTGATCATGACCACATCGACAAGTATCATTTTAGGTCGTTGGTCATTATTATCAGAACACCAATGGATTGATAAATTCTCTGGTCTCTCTCCAATCGGACTCCTAAGTCGGATTATTGGCGAAGTTTCGATCCGAAAATCACCGATAATGGTAAATCACACGAGTAGGCTACCTGTTTCTAGTAAAATACAAAAACAGTATATCTACGGTTTAATTTAAAACAAACGGTGTCTTAAGACACTTTGTTTAAAACATGTTTTAAAGAGTGTTTTAAACAAAGGCCTTTTTATAAAAAACAAAATTGTTTTTATTTTAAGTTGTAAAATTATGTCATAATTGTGTAAATATTTACCAAGAAACATGTTTCATGAGCCTACGGACAATTACCACCCGATATATCGATATGGGATGGTTGGAATTATCAAAATAGTCGGTTCAACAGCAATTGTATGGATATTTCGCCAAAGGAGCTATATTTACCGTATATTTTCTATTGTCAATGTCAATCAACTATGACGTGACAATTGAATATCTGTGACGTCATGGCATATAAAAAACGTACAAAACAAAACAAACATGCCAATAGTTGACGAGTAACGTTTAACCAACGCCTCCATAAGCTTTATCAGTCCCATTTCAATTTCCCAACAGGTTCGTTTCAGTGCTTCTCAACCTTTTTCAGTTCGCGACCCACTCTTCATCCAAATTTCGTATCGCGACCCACCAGACGCCCTTTCGCGACTAACGCTTAAAGCACTACTCGGTGGCGCCAGTTTTTATTTTTTCAGTGCGTTAACAACGAACACACTATTAAAATCAAGACGTCGAACGATGTCAAATCACTCACGGCGCGAAGAAAATTTGATAGAAGTTCAATAATTCTCCAAAGAAATGCTACATAATTTATGTTGATTCAGGAGATAATTTTCGAGCTCGGTGTACCGATAGCGAGGTTTGGGTACGGTAGTTGTGGTCCTGCATGTAACAGGTGATTACAGACGTGAAAGGCTTATCTAGGCTCCTCGCCATCCGATCTGCTTAAGAAGTGTTTAAAAAAAGTCGGAATGTGGACCGTGCTCCAAGTCTGCAGATACGCAACCAAAATAAAGAATATCTATTGACTTGGTATAAATGACTTTGGAGGAAAGAATGAATTTCAACCTCACGCATACACAATAACACACTGTTGTCTTTCACGTTCCAATCAATATGATGTGACGAAAATCTGGCTAACGATTTATTGTTACCACGGCAACGTGGCTTGTATGGCGCTTATGGGCGCAAAACAATTTAATTGGGAGGAGAATGTGCCTTTACTCTTGTAAGCTTGAGGATATAAAGTGTTTGGAATATTTGGAAAATTGAATACGAAAGTGTAACATTTAAAATGTCTTCGCGACCCACGTGAAATAGATTTGCGACCCACTAGTGGGTCGCGACCCACCGGTTGAAAAGCGCTGGTTTAGGTGAGCATTATGCAGCCCATAGAACAAAAATACATCATTAATTCCAGGCTGCGCAATCGTTGAATCACTGATTGCTCGCACAGGCCAAATCGACGTGTCGAGAACATGTACACACGTACGGTTAACGCGATTTAGTCGACACCAGTTACTTGATGACTTGAAATTGACTCAAAAATTTTGTTTGGAGTCAAAATTCAATCCGCATTTTTGAAACGCCGAGTCGAGTCAACCCATCTTTGCAAAGTGACTCGAAACAAGTCAAGTCACCAGAAAATGTTGACCCTGCTCGCCCAAACATAAGGCACCTGACGTAGCCCCTCACCCTAAATCTGTCCTTATCCCTATTCCCAACTCTAAACCAAACCTTGACTTCATTCGATATATACAGAAACAGTTTATAACATGCGCGGGAGACTCCGAAATTCCAACCGAAGTGTCGGGGGAATTGCCTGTGTCGCTTCTCGACATCTGCTTTCAGGAGTTGAAATGCCCAAGGTATGATCTAATTTTTAATATGTAGTGATATAATTTGCGATGATCTATTTATCGTTGAACTGCGTGAGTTGAATTTTCTTGAATTTACCTAATTTTCATGATTGATCGTCGCTGATATAATTCTAAACCTTCACTTGACTTGTAAAAGTACACAAACTTTCCGTGGACCTTTAACGGACCGTAGGTTGCTGACCACTGTTCTTTGTTATTGCTGCATATGTGAGGCTAGAGTTGCAAAGTGTATAAAAAAATACCTTTCTTAATTCTCAATTTTTTCAAATGTTGCATATTTATTCCATAAATGTGTAAATACTTTCGAAAAAACATGAAGTACGAGTCTACGGACGATTTGCACCCGAGATTGTCCACGCATACGATATATGAAATGGTTGGTGCCCTCGAACTCGTCGTTTGTTCAACAGTTATAGCATGTAGTTATAGATTATTGGAACGGAATGGGTGTTCTGATTATGATAACTGCTGACCGTAAAATGCTGCATGCATATCGATGTAGTCCTGGTTAATGTTATTTTTGGTATGTTTATGACAGGGTCGGAAGCCTTTTTCGTGAAAGGAGCCACGTTTATCCTATGTTTTGAATTGTCAATGTCAATCCATGTGACGTCACGATGAAGACTCTACTAGACAACAAGGCTAAAAAATGTAAAGATAACACTAAAAACATGTTTTAAACAAGGGCCATGTTGGAACAATGTTTGTTTTAAATTGATACTTGTTTTAAATGCAACACTATATGAGGCTAAGGAGTTGCGGAAGTCGTTCCTCGACTATTTCGAAAAATATTCAGTCGATTCAAAGCAATTTGGTAACGTTTTTCCGCACGCCATCTTTTGCTTCACCAGTAAAGAAGAATCCATATGGTATACATCGAATTAATAGCTGGAGCATATAATGACGAAACGGTGGCAGTCTCAGCATAATATATTTTATAACGAAGTAGCAGAATATTTGTAAATACTTTTTTTGATATAAATATATAAAACTGTAATTGCATTTGTGTCGACGCTACAAGATCAGGCCGTTCCTTCAGTCCAATGGCACAATGTCACCGACGGTGTCAACCGTGATGTTCCGTGCAATTAAGATCCACGCTAAATGGTCGTTCCCCCTCCACTGTTTCGCCTCCTGTTGTGGAGAAAATGGGCGCTGTTAGGGAAAACGATTGAAGGAGGATCGCGCACTTGACTTATACCTGCGGCGCGTATTAAGAACTCCATCATATCCAACAAATCATCGCCAAGTGATTCCGATACTTCGTAATCGATGCAGGTTTCAGGAATGGTAGAATGGCATCGCTGTAAACAAATAGATACAGTTTGTAAAACCGTATGCCAAGCAGGTACAGCTAGACGCGATGCCGCTAATTCCTCAACGTTTACTTCCAACGCATTCTGTTGTGCACAAATGGAGACATTTCGTAAAGTCTCATAGTCTGGGATGGCAAAAGTATTCATTGGTCATACTCAAGGCGAGTATAAAAGTAACGCCGCAATGAACCATCCAATCTATTTACCCTGTCGCAATTATCTTTACCAGCCTCCCAGCTCATTATATTATATGGCAAAGATTTGTAAGTTTTAAATTGAACCTACATATTTTCACCATTCATATCACATAGTACAGAAAATGAACATCAGCCTATTCGTCATTTTCATAACCTAGCAGTCTTTTGTCATACCAGACTTGCACAATTCGATAGTTCTAGCTGTCCAACTCGACCAGGGGCTGAACACTTCTCCAGTCGACGGGTCGGATATAGGAAAATTAGGTACTTGGCGGGCCGGATTGCTGAATCGATGCATTATTAGCCCATTTATCCACATATACAAGGAATAAATCGTACTTAATGAATGTATTGTAACGACAGCAATGTCACTTCAAAGCCATTCCTCGCCGATTTTGGCGAAGACAATGTGGATTTGAGAATAACATTGTTATACAGGCGCCGCCATGTCTGCTTCTCTCTGAGCAATCAACACACGGTGCAATCCCTAATTAAGATTTCAAGGCGTTCGATAAGACCGGTAACACTAATTTACCAAGATATCAATTCATAAGGGTCGAGTAGGTGACGAGATAGCGTCGTCGTTCAAATGTGCGGCCTAATTAATCTCGATAATGATGTACAGATAATGTACAGATATCTCTATATTTTAGTAATATATCAATTACTTATTCATTTTTATCCCAATGGTATGTACCTGTACAACTTACGTTCGGTCGAACGACAATTGGACTGGGTACAGTATAGTTGAGCAGTATAATGATAACAATAGTCAATGATATGTTAATTGAAATTCGGGCAAAATTTAGGCAGGGGCCCGCATAATCAATAATTTGTCTAAAGGGTTCCGTGACACCGAAAAGGTTGAGAACCATTGAATTAGACTAATTGTGGCAAAAAAACGGTACTCTAATTTAATCTAATCTGTGAATTGTTCTATTCGTCATTTTAATTCTAATCTCATTTCTGGTTTTCCTGATAATGCTACAGGAGAACTGTATAACGCGCAATGAGTCAAACTATTGGTGTTCAGTCATTTGCCATTCTCATGGTTATGAGAATAAGCTGAGCTCTGATTTGATATGAACTGGATTTGATTTAATTTCCAAGTTTTCGTGAATTCAGTAATTCTAATTCTAATATAATTTCAAAAAACTATCGAGCTATAATTGTAGTTCCAGTCGAATCGAATATGTATAGCTATAATTTTGACTTTGCTCTAGTTTAGAAAACCTGGAAATTATCGATAGTTGTCGGAGTTTTGTTCATCTCATCCCTCTCAGGCCTCCGCGATTCGTTTATATATATTCTGACATCATTGCTTTAGGCCAGGGGTGTCAAACTCAACTTGCGTTACTCAACTTGATTCCAAAATATTACCTCCAAATCCATGACTTTGTTTTTACAGGAATATGCTTTATCGAGCATTATATTATACTACGGATCATGGGGTTCAATTCTATAACAATGCCGTTATTCGCAAAGAACGGAATTAGCAAAAAAAGCAAACCTGGTAATTTCTTTCATCATCAAAAAACCGCGATACCTGTGTCAGAAGTACTTCAGCACTGCGACCGTGGATATTTCAATAATATTTTTGTATAGCTATTTCATTCTCCGCGTAACCCACATATAACGGTTTCGCACTGCTGGTGTTTTCGCTTCTGTTAATAACTATATTTTGGTGAATTTGTCCATAAAACTCGGAATTGAGTGCGCAATTTTTAACTTCACGGAATTGGGTGGTAATTTCACTCACTTGTTCTTAATGGTGACGACAGAGTGAAGCTACAACATTACTGTAAAATAGTTATAGTGTGGCTCATGAACAACAGAACAGGCTCTACATTTGCCATCTTAAAGCATCAATAATTAGAATATTTCATACTTAACATGTGTTCGATAATACAATCAATTTTCAATCCACTAAGAATTGCTTCGCGGGCCGTATGTTTGACACCCCTGCTTTAGGCTAAACTTCTGACGCAAATAGTACTAATACCATGCCTATAAAATACGGGTGTATATCACGAGATATCCTCGACGCCGGACACTATATTTAATTTCATGCAAGCACTCATGCATCATTACCTCCTCCAATTCAAGGGATGTTTGATTTGTTAAATATTCTACTATATAGCTCATCCTGTGTACTTTATTGGATCGAGATGAGTCGAGCCCACTCTTCATCGACTGCAGAATTGTTTTGCCTGTAATATATATGTGCAGGTTATTAGGCTTTAAAATAAGTACTAATAAATAATTGCAATTCACCAATATATTGCCCGATAAAGTACATTTGTATTTTCATTTTTATCTATCGCATATACTCTGACATATGAGGTTTTGCAAACTAGTTTGCTTTTCTACCGCATATTTCACTTCATTCTCTCCTCGACAACGTTTCATTAGGGCCGATAAAAAGGCATTTTTTTCATCATTGGCGCTTCCTAAAATATGCAGCACACCAAATGTGGCTTCAACCAGTCAATTAGGATAAATATTTAAATAATAGTATTTAGGTTGCAAATTCTACAAAATGATTAGGAACGCACGCGCATTCAGCTATGACAATGGTCATCCACTGTAACCCTGGCTTAGCAACGGATAATGTTTTGCGACCCAAAGTTTGAGAAGCCCTGTTTTAACAAATACTTCTGTATACTCACTCTGCAACAGTGAATACGCGATGCCATTCCCCGAACAGTTTAGAGAATCAACTTGAATATTGCACCGACGGCCGTGCCACGTCCTCATCTGTGATAAACATCATATACACGCAGTTAAATCAACATATCACATCAAACAGAAAAATCATATACGTTATCGTAATTCGTAATTAGGAGTAACATATCGTATACATTTTGAATTTTCTCCACATTTTCATGTTTGCAATATCGTTGTTGCGTATGCTGGCTTATATATCTGTTTTGTCTGTTGGAGAGTATTTCACATCCAGAGTTTAAAAAGAACAAAATATTCTGCTTTTAAAAATTTGAATAGAATTACAATTATAGCGGCACAGTCTTTTTCAAATTAGATTAGAAATAGAAATATAGCTACACAGGTGTTTTTTTAATTAGTCTAGAACCAGAATTATAGGTGTAGTCTCATCCAAATTAGATTAGAATTGGAATTATAGCTTCACAGTTTTTTTCAAAATTAGACTAAAACTAGAATTATAGCTACACAGATTTTTCCAAATTTAATTAGAATTAGAATATATGTACACAGTGGGTTTTTTGCAGATTAGATTAGAATTAGAATTACTGAATTCACGAAAACTGGGAGATTGAATGTAAAATGCTTGTACGGACAACCAGGATTTAAATTAGAATTAAAATTGGAGCATAGAAATCTTTCACGAATTAGATTAGAATTACAATTAGAGCAGTGTTTTTCTGCTAATAAGATTAGAATTGGAGTTACTGAAATCGCAGATCCTTGCAAATTGAATCAAGTTCTGTTCATATTAAATCCGACTTCATTCTCTTCAGAACAAGATTGCAAATGCTTTTAGAGCGAGGTTGGCTAGTTGAGCACTATATAGTTACCCTGTATAGCATTCTCTGGAAAACCAGGAAATAAATTTTAATTAAAATCACAGAATAGAAACACGTCACAAAACCTATTCAGATAGTATACCTAACAGGTCAGATGAAAATGAACTACTGTTGACCGAGTTGCGCGCTCGTCATTCTCGGTATCATGTGAGCAAGCGGATGATGCGGAAATAACTTTAACCTACAAACATTGTACACGGGCTCAATGTCTTAAAATCAGGTTCAGGGCTACCGCAGACCACGGTGTACACATTCTAAATTGGTAATATTTTAATCGCCACTTCCTTGCATCTCATCGCCATCTGGTCTGGTTGGGGAATTCAACTCTACGTGGTGACTAAAAATGATCGTCAACAATCAAAAGCGATCATTTGTAATCGCGTGTGGTCCGTTCGTCTGAAAAGATAGGCCGTTCCAGCGCTAAATGGGTTTGCTTCAAAACAACCATACGCAATATCTAACACATCGAATGCGCTGCACTTTTATAGCATAATCTTATCTCACATGAGGTGTGTCCACAACCCAGTTCTTTAATTCCGCCAGCAAGACCTCTTGCGTTTGATTAATATTATTCATGTTGCAGTTATCACCAGAGCACAGATCGAGGGATAATATGATGCCTATTACGGATACGATTCTTTGCAGTTCCATTCTTCGTAAAATCTGAAATTCGAGATGCGTGTCAACCATACAGTAGGCTATGACCTTCTCAATCTACTGTGTCCTAATGTGTTTATCAAAAGAATACGATTCAGAGATCTGAATCCAAACGGTGAGAAATATCACTCGATTTCAGTCAGAAAGAAAATAGTTATGTGTGTTTTCGTATTTTGATGGTAAAATTTTGCGACTCCGCAGGCGCATAATGTGATAACGTGCATTTAATACCGTCCACTGTAAGGGATCGTAATGTCTGTGAAATATCATTGCCTTACATTCCATATCATGAGCTGCGCGAACTAGATTTCATTATTTCAAAACTCCACTAGACTACAATACGATGAAACGATAGGAAGGTGACGAAACGACGAGCAGTAGTGATAAAAATATGTGACGAACGTGCAGGCAGGCGAGGTTGATATGTTAGATTGAGATAGGTAATCTTGAGGGGCTCACTAGTATTCAATTTTGAACGAAACGGAAAGGTTTAATTTCTTTCTCCGTCATTTACGGTACGGGTTTTCACAAACATGAGCCTCCTGATTACATAGTCTCCCACCACCCCGAGTTATTTGGTTGGGAGATGGACTACAAATGTACGGTTTAGGATACATCACACAGAGGCACCCGGTAAAGGCAATGCCCGGATGGATGCAGCACCCTGCTAAATGCAATTTTGAAACTGCATGGCACATCACTAATATATATATTTGCACACAATGAATAGTACGATTTCATTCATACGACCGATCATTAATTTAAGTCGTAAATACCTTTATGTTATCGCTGCCGATGTTTAGACAAAAGCGAAACAGATACAAACAGTTGACATCGCTCGTGACTATAAATCTTCAGATTTTCACCAAACTATTTTTACAAAACAATCAATAAATATGGTATTATAAACCTTTACACGGTAGTATAATATCAATTATAATATGATATAACACATCGCGCACATTATAGTATTGACGGACATTCCGGTAACAAAATTGCGTCAAGGATGATGTAGCCTATGCATGTCCTATTACTGCACGATTAAGAATCTACTACAGTATCTTGTAATGATATTTCACTCACTTGCCTGCACCAATATATTCCTGTATAGATGAGATGACTCCGAAAAATGCTTCAAGAGAGATAATGCAATCCCTCGGTGTCAGCTCATATATAGGCTTTCGACCCGTGGACGTACATTTTTGGGTTCTTACCAGGCTGGCCATTGCCTTTCAAATTCCCATTTCTATCTGTGATACTTACATTTCAAAGAAAATGATCTGAACGAAAGTGCCAGTTGCCAAGACTATCTGACGAAAGATGGGAATAGTCTCATCATTCTAACCTTGTATAAAATAGGCGTATGATTGCATCCTACGCAATACATGCAAAATTACACACACGACAGGTCAGGTTACTGTTTCTTTCCCCGGCCGGTACGGCGTATATGATTTGTTGTTGTCTTTGCACAAACAAGCCATTTCTCACGATATGTGTCTCTGGAATTCACAATTCTCATATTGGATTGAGTATTTTACGGGTTGTTGGTCCATATTTGTAACCTATCGTAGTCCAGTGGGCTTATATGCTACGAAATTTCAGAATGGATCAAAATGATCTGATGACACCATAATCAATATTTCATCCCTCTAAAACAGTGGTTATTGGACTTTCTAGGATGACCCGCATTTTATAATGACAATAAAATCCATTTAAGTTCCAGCCCTCTTAAAAATCAGTTGATGTAAATGGGCTTGTTCATAATAAAAACGTAATATATCGTGATGAAAAGGAATATAACCGCACTTGCGGTTAGATTTGCATAAGCATTAGTCGATTCAGGACTGGTCATAGCTTTGAATGTTAACTAGCGATCGCACAAATTCACTTTCGCGTGGTTTTCAATCGGGAGAGCTGAATGGTCATGGTTTTGAACCATTTTTACAGTTTTTGAAACCGAAATACTCAGTTTTAGGCTGTCAAGTATCGACTATACTGAAATTGAAGCTGATTAAAGGATGGATTAGCTTGATCTTATTAGAGATATGATCACATTACTGTTGCAAAGTATCGTGACCAACAAGGCCACTCAGGATTATCGGACGAGTTTCGTAGAAATATATAAAATTGGACCCGGGCTGTGAACAATATGAGTGTATCGCATTTCGCTTTTTTATCAGCGACTCCTTGAGTATTTTTAGCGTGTCTCGAGTTGCGTTGCTTTCATGTGGCAGTGAGGTACTATAAAATGTGTGCTAATTCAGTACGTCCGGAGTTCCGCGTTCCAAACAACTTGCTTTCAGAGTTTTGTTGACTGGAAGCTTGGTGGCTTTGACTCACAAGGCATAGTCCGAATATTTATCGTTATATAGAAACACTTAACTCCGGCGTAAATTTGCGCCTTTCTGAGTATTGATTGACCCACCAGTTGTCGTTTTTAGTCGAAACGAATCGTCGGCGCTAATGGCAAGTTCAAAATGGAACGATTGTTGTCGTTGCTGAAAACTTTGGTGACTCAACATAAGTCAAACTCCCTCCGGGCTAAAAACAAACCCATCATCACCCTGAGAAGGTTTCAAAGGTGGCAGCTGGGGGGGGCAATAGGGGGCGAAAATGTTAGAAGTCCAGAGTGATATATTTAATGAACACAGCTCAAAAATGCTCGTGACGATGGCTAATTCTGCATATAAGCCTACGCGAAAAAAAGGTCAACTCGACGGACGATATGCGTGGAAACCGGATATTGACCTTTTTGTAGTCAAAACACCAGGTGAATAAATTTCCAGTTTATATATTCTCTTTTTCTGATACGTAAATATTAGGGTGAAAATTCGAGTCGAGCTTGATAAGGTGGCGATGAGTCAAAAATGCTTGGGAGCCACTGGTTTATATTATACTTCTACTTGATAATTTTCAGTTTCTTGGGCAATACTAGGCCTAGAATGCTTACATTTTTTACTCATTATATATCTCTACCTATATACTTATACTTCATCGGAAATAAACGACCTTAATTATAGTACTGCTTGAGATCCAACGACAATGACTTTGATCACCTGTGTTAAAGTCGCAGTACAGGACTATACAGTGGGTAGTGTACACCTCTTAGCGTATACTTCATTGATTCGCATTGTCCATCGAAGCAGACAAATCTGCCCTAAATAAACATTGAATATGGTGAACGAAACCGTTGGGTTAAACTTACCAATCAAATTATTTCCAACAACCTACTGCCGTCATCTTAGTAACCAGTCTTGTCACTACTGATGGGTATCTCCGCGACAGTGACGTACGTCAAATTACGGTAAATATGAAGGTAAAGGTTTTCCGAATCATTCAGAAAATTCGCACATCTGCTGGAGCTGCTCGACCCCTTATCGAAAGAGCACTCCGCTGATGTTCTTTTCTGTAAGACAGAAATACTATGCTCCTTACACGTTTTTCCTTCGAAGCCAAGACACTAGACTCGCTCTATCTCTTTCAAATCAATACCAGAGGCGGTCTAATTAGCCAGAGTTACTATTCTCGGGTAGAAGTAGAAGTAGTAGAGGACTTAGCGATTTTGCAGACGTGTCAACACTACTCCAAGTGAGAGTGGATAACGAAAAGTCTGGAAAGTAGTATAGACTAGAATCTTTGGTTGAAGCGTCTGAAACTTTTGGCGGTTATTAGGAGGCGGCTACTTTTGAAATAGCAGTAGGTATCTCCGTGACTGTTGGGTGGAGATCATAAATTCGGATTGAATAAATAGTCGATTATCGCGTTCATCATGATTTAACAACCTGGGATTAGGGAAACAGGTTGATCGCTGCGCTTAAAGTTGATCGAGGTACGTTTGCAATCTCGTTATTTAGCAAACCTGGAAAAACTGTACACTGTGTAAAATTCACACGCAGAAATATTTCTGGCAATGACCGTGGCGATTGTCTCATACGTAATGACTTCACTCAACAATCGCACCTCGCGCCACGCACCATTACAAAGCAATAGGTCTTATCTATATTCTATAATCCGTTGCGTCGCTATACCGAACTAATTGTACGCGACAATCATTTCACGATGATGACATTCCTACCTGTTACAATCACGGGATCTTTTATCAGCAGCCTGTCATTTCATTCAGCTACCCGGCGACTGACAGCCAGGTCGCAACTCTGTGAACGGATTGATACAAACGACTAGGCTGGACGTTATATGCTCATTAAAAATCTGTTTCTCAATTTCGGTGTCTCATATGTTGCGATCATACCCAAAGGTGTTGTCGGAAGCGTTACCCAGCGTAATGTTCAAGAAATATTCCAAGAAATGCAGCAAAAGAATTCGCTTTGAAATGATAAAACTTCCGAATTTCTAGCTGGAAATTATATTGTTCTTTTGGAGCAAAGTCATTTTATTGCTGTTTATCACTAGCCTACAGTTAATATTTGCACACGACAGATGACGGCGCACGATAATTGAGCTAAATTTTAACGAACACTTGGAGCTCCGCGGGTCAATCACGGTGCAAAAGGGGTCCGCAAAGACAAAAAAGTTGAGAACCACTACAGTCTAGCTCTATAGACATACAGTTCATTTTGTGCGACTATTAGATATGAAGGCCAATGTATTATAAAAGTATCGTTGTGAATTTTCGTGTATGTAACTCGGCCAAATATTGGGGTCAACGAATCCTTGCAGATATGAATAAGTGTTCCACAGGCTAGTAACGTTTAATAACAGCTGTAGCAGACGTATAGTTGGATCTACGCAATGTTGAAGGTAGCTGGTGGACACTGAAAAAGAACATGACGCGTTCTACGAACAGTTGAACGCCGTCGGGAACTAAAAATAAAAATATGATCCAACTCAATGCGGATGGATGCAATTCATATTCTTAATAAAGAGTATTCCATATCAATAAATCTATTACATCATATATACTGCGCTTCATATAATAGGATATTGATATGACTTATATATTGGCAAAAACCATTTCCCAGGAAATCAGCTTTTGTTCCAAAAGATATTTCGAAATGACTTTCTCTGCGATCTGTCATGACGAGATAGCGTAGTGCTATAATCCACAGCTGCAACACCAATGGGTTGTGGGTTCGAGTCCGATCGAGGTCGACTCCAGAATTCCTCATTGAGTGTTGGAGGTTTATCTAGGCTCTTCGCCATATCATCCGCGTAAGTGGTGTCTTAAAAAAGCTCAGGAGGGGCCGTGCTACTATTCGGCAGCTACGAAATCAAAAATAAAGAGTATCAGCCAGGTGTAAATGACCACTGTGGTCGACAAACACAATGAATACCTGAATGGCGAGCTAGCGTAGTGGTATAATCCACAGCTGCAACACCAATGGGTTGCCGGTTCGAGTCCGACCGAGTTTGACTTCAGAATTCCTACCTAAGTATTCGAGGTTTACCTAGGCTCTTCCTCCCCACGTGATCCGCGTAAGCGGAGTCTTACATAAGCCTAGAAGTTTCAGTGCTACAAGACGGTAAATACGGAATCAAAATTAAAGTATATCGGCCTGGTGTAACATGACCAAAGTAGTCGAAACACCATGACCATCCAAAACAACAAAGCATGAATACTACAAACATAACAAAAACAATATCAACAGTGTGGCGAGATAGCGCAGTGGTATGATCCGCGGCTGCAACACTAATGGGTTGTGGGTTCGCGTCCGACCGAGGTCGACTTCAGAATTCAAATACCTAAGTGTGGGACGTTTATCTAGGCTCCTCCTCGCCACCTCATCCGCATAGGCGGTGTCTTCCAAAAAGCCTTGAAGTGGTCCGCGCTATGCCGGCAGTTTCGCGGAATAAATTAAGAATATCGGCTTGGTGACACGTTCCGTCTGTAAACCCAATCCGACTCTCTCGTTTTTGAAAAAGAGAAAAAGGCAAGTTGCTTCAAGCCGTCATGAGCTAAATCAGGGGTATTCGCTATCTAGTATAGTCGCAGTATGAAAGTTGTATGATCGACTTACTGTTACTATTGACTCATATGTAAATGCTACCCAACAAATAGGCCTACTTAATGATTGCTAGTCGTTCAAGAACGCAAACGGTTTGCGCAATCGCTGTCACATTGCACTCCTATACCTCACCATTAAAGCTGCTACACAATTAACTCAATTTCAAGAAGTGTCATCGTGAAGTTATTGTCGCATTAAGTAAGCTCTCGCAGACATTTCTCCGTATAGGACTATATACTCCGATCCATCTGCGTCGGTATAGTTTTGTTGGAAATCCTATTGATATTCAGGGCATCCCCTGGGGCAGACCTGGGCAAAGTGCGGCCCGCGAAGCTATTCTGTGTGGCCCGCGAAAGGTTGCTTGGAATTCAAAAGATAAAATTTGACTTTTGAATGACTAAAACGATAGGCTGTATCAAATGAACAGGTAATTCGTTTACTTTGAAGCCTGTTCAATAATATGCCACGATTACGCTGCCTAAGTTAAGTACCTGGCATGCGTAATCCAGATTCATAATAAAGGCAATGCGGCAAAGTATGTGTAGCAATTGAAGTCACAAGAAATCATTCTTTTCATATAGCTTAGTTCAAACCTTCCTTGTTGACATTGTCACATTACGCATTATACGGTATGTGTTTCAATTTGTGACGCGATATGTTTTCAAATCCCTAATTCGTAAAACAAGTCAATCAGTGCTCGCGATTACTATATGACTCATCATATCTATCACCCATAAAAGATTAACGGGCATGCCAAAAAAAGCCGAAAACTGAAATTCAAAGAAGGTTTAGGTTTAGAATTTAGAGCACTAAATATTTACATGCTGGAGTCAGGGGTAAACCCATCTTTTTCAGTTTTTGCCGATCATGTGGCCGAGATTAAGGATTTTAATTAAAGTCGGTCTTATGACAAAAGCACGATACACTCGGTAAAGGAAGGGCGAAGTTCAGAAAAACTGCAAGCTTCGCTCAACATAAAGGCTATTTAATCTGCACGCTGCTCGGAAGGCAGCGACCACGAAAATAAGTTTCGTACTATCGCATATAAATTTCTTCGAACTGGAAGACGTGAACGCCGAATTTTATTGAAAAACTTTTTCGCGCTCGGCGCGATATACCCACCTAGCTTATAGTTGTTGCTCTGTGTATTGTCCGACTTGGATATTTCACAATTATCTCATCAATAGCCATAATCTTCCATGCCATCAAACTATCCGTTGGGATTGCTAGCATTCTGGTTGCACTTTTTAATATTTTGTGATATCATGATAAGTGGGCGCGGAATTGTTCACTATCATAAAGGAAGACGTGCCTAAAAAAGTTAGAGAACCACTTTTTTAGTTAGGGTTACCATACGTCCTCTTTTAAGAGGATTTGTCCTCTTTTTTGACTTTTTTGAAGGTGTCCTCGGAGGACACTTTTTTGTCCTATTTTTTGAGATTTTGTCCTCTTTTTTGAAAATTTAGGTCATATTTAGAGCAAAATGCGAGTGATATGTCGTAAATTAGCACAGAAGTGACGCTCCAGCTGGGCGGAAAGTTGACCTTTTTTTTGTTTTTAGTCAACCACCTAGCAATGTGGAGAGAAAAACAGTATTTTGAGCTCTGAGCGGAAGGTTGACCTTTTTTTAGTCAACCACCCGGCAATGTGGAGGAAGAAACGGTATTTTGGGCTCTGAGCGTGAAAGTTGGCCTTTTTTTTAGTCAACCGATCACAAAGTGGGAAAAATTCACCGATTTTTGAGAATTCTTCTCCGGTTTTGCAAGTCTCAAATTTCTGAAAAAGTGTCCTCTTTTTAGATTTCCAAAATATGGTAACCCTAGTTTTAGTGTCTTAATACAAGAACGTGAATAGGGGTTTAAAGAGAGCCCAAATATATCATGTTTAACATTGTTTCGAATCATGACAGCTAATAGATAATTTTTAATTAACTGTCACTTTCTCATTATAATATCAACACATTCACTAAGCAGCATTTAATAACGATGTACTTTGGAAATATAATTAAAATACGCTGGAGAATATAGCTAATTTTTTTCACTCGGCCCACCAACGTATTTATTTTTCTCATTTGGCCGCGGGGGAAAATAATTGCCCACCCCTGCCATGGGGCCATACAATTCCAGTCTGTGATGGCGAACAGCGGTCAGTACGGTTGCCCATGTCGCTGGAAAAACAATTGTGACTCGGAAGCAGTCATTCTGGTCCGAGTAGATATGATTTTTGACGCATCGCACGCATGTTACAAATATTTTTATCGTTTTTCGCGAAGGCCAAATGTACGTCTGCAAAGTGACACAACGTGTAAATAGTTGCACAACATTTGATAGGTCAATTTTCTCATTTAAAATCATTAATGTAAACACTGGTTCATTTTCCACTTAAATAATAGCTCCCGTGGATAGCTAAGGTGTGATTTCATTTCGTTGTGTGTGTCATCTAAAATGGACGTGGGTGCCCATTCTGCAGATTCGAATTCATTGCGGTATTTTGTATCATTCTTAAGGTTGCAAGTACGAGTCCTTGACGCTGCAATAGAATTCTGAAATCGATGGAAGGCTGACTCGAGTTTTCGATGCCCGTCAGAGGTTCACCACCTTATTGAAATGGTGAAATGAGAGATAATGTGAAAATGACTGTTCTCAAAACAACGATTTGTTTCGTATTAGTATATTACAATCTTCACTATTCTTTCTCTGTCTATATTCTGACTCCATTGAACACGTTTTGCCCCATTGCGTAAAATATGATATTCATCGTAGCTGTTGCAAAATATGCCGAATTTAATCTAAATTTTCGTCTTGCTTTGTCTTCTTGTCGTATTCACTTTTTTTTCGTGATCAACATAATATCCCGTCAACTGTTGACTTCGTGTTATCCTGTAAACATCATTTATATATTGAGCTGTGATTATTTTTTCTCATTATGCTGAGATGCTGAGATTTCTTGTTATTCCACTAGTGCGCCATTATATGAATTTCTATTTTCTGGGTCGCCACAATCAACGTCAATACCAAACTGTGTTCGCTGATTTTTCGCGTGTCTCTTGTATCTGCAGTGTGCATGTATAAAATAAGATATAACGAAGCAAAATATTTAACATCAATTATGTATACCTCGACGTAAAGCAAGTAATTCTTTTACAGTTACAAGATCATACGAAGCATTTTGGCCCGGTGCCTTCATCGTTTTACCATCCCCGCTTACAGTAGGTCTAGCGGCATACACAGCACCATCACATCATTGAAAACAAATTATTTGAAACTGTGACGTCTCTGCAGCAGCATCATGCAAATCGGTTTCACATACCTTTGAGATTTTGGCATCGTTTTTTTTTCTTTAACCTTTCGATGTCCCTATATAATTCGTCCCATATTCGGTTTCTCCCCGAAAAATGTCACATTTTGCCTGGTCTTGTTCTATGCCGCTGTTAAGTTTATTCAGGTTGTAGCAGGGTTGTAATGACTCGAGTCATGACTCGACTCGAGTCAGACTCGAGTCACGATTTTCGGATGACTCGACTCGACTCGAGTCATTTTCTCAAAATACGGAAATGTCTCGACTCGACTCGAGTCAATCTGTGTATTGACTCGACTTGGACTCGAGTCATTGCGCATGACTCGAAGCAAGTCATTGACTCGAGATTCAGACGGCGAAGACCGACATTTCATTGTAATTTCGAAGCCAACACACTATTGGGATTTCGTTTGTTGGTACTGATGCTTGTAAATGCGACCAGAAACTGCTAAAAGTGAGGAAAATTTGCATATTATAAATGCGAACCATTCAATATCACCAAACAGAGTTAAGAAAGTGGGTTTAGGAAGACTTTAACTGGGAACTGAGCAGTCAACACAGTGACTTGGACTCGGACTCGAGTCATAATACCATGACTCGGACTCGATCCTCTGTTCGCTGACTTGGACTCGGACTTGACTCGGTGGGAACTGAAAATGACTCGACTTGACTCGAGTCAAAAATATAAAAGTGAGATTGACTTGTGACTCGGAGCCTATTAGTGACTTGGTTACAACCCTGGGTCGTAGTAACCTTGATTATCTAATCATAAAAGTAATATTTCATACAAATTTCATCTACTTTTGATTACGGATAGAATCAATTTTTTTTAAGAATATATTTCTCCGGGCACCCAAGTATGTTCCGCCGTATGTACTTTATTTCAGTGTGTACTACAACTAATATATCAACTACACATTAATTATCCATAGGGTTGCATTTAAAACAAAAAGTCAATTTAAAACAAACATGCTTAAACCAAGGCCCTTGTTTGAAACATGTTTTTTATTATTATTTTTTGTTTGTTTTTTCGACCATGACGTCACGAATATTCAATGGTATCGTCATAGTTGATTGGCATTGACAATTGGAAATAAAGGGAAAATATAGCCCGTTTGACGAAATATATGTACTATTGCTGCGGAACCGACTATTTAGAGGGTTCCAACCATCCCATATCGATATACGTCGGCTATATCAGCCGTTCGGAGACGTCGTCGCGTGCGGACGCATCGTCGTTTCAGTTCATTCAAGCTTATTAGATTGGGTAATGAAGAGAAGTGTCCGACTAGCAATTGGCGCAACTGGCGTAGCCAGATATGGATATGGAGACAAGTTCTTCCGCAAAGAGGAAGTCTTCAACTATCTTAACTTGTTCTGAGGAAGAATGCGAGGATGGGTTGTGAAGTAAGAGGAAAAATACCTGCCAAGAAATTTGCGCTGAGGGATAATGTTGTTGGGAAAAGGCGGGAATCTAATAGCCAAAAAACAACAGATCAGCAACTTGACGTGCTGCCATCCGGGTCTGGTGGAACACGCATGGGACACCAACATCCTACAAAGGTATGTGACGCACTTAAGATAAACATTGGCAATTATGGAAAAATACGTAGATTGCCATCTGGAGATCTAGTTGTAACTTGTAAAACCAAAGACCAGGCTGATGACCTTCTCACTATAGACCAGTGGTTCTCAACCTTTTTTTGGACACGCCCCCCTTTTTGATAGTGAAAAATTTCACGCCCCCCTTATCGTCATGTCACAAAATCCAACTGGGATGCTAGCAACCCCAACAGATTGTTTGGTGGTATGGTCGGTTATGAATGTTGATGAGAGAATAAAAAAATATGAAATTGGGTCTATATAGAGAAAAACACGCGTGCATCGGAGGTAAATCTCTCGAAGCGCGAAAATTATTTTCAGGTGATCGCTTCTTCGCGCCCCCTTTAGATGTTTCACGCCCACCCCCCAAAGGGAGCGCGCCCCCCATGTTGAGAACCCCTGCTATAGACCAAATAGGAAAGGACTCCAACCAGATTAAAGTCAAAACCTCATTATATGGTGCCAAACCTTACGGAGCACGAACAGTGATATCCGGTGTTCTGTTGGATATAACAGAAAAAGAGATCTTGAATGAGTTTTTTGAAATTGGCGTCAATTTCGTTAGACGGCTAAAGCGCAAAATAGAAGGGAAATACCAAAGCATCCTCTCGATTTTGTTATGTTTCACGTCTGAGACATTCCCTGACTACGTGCATTTTTCATACTTACGGTTCCGTACCAAACCTTTTAACCCGCCACCGGTCAGATTTTTTGAATCCAATGGATATGGCCACACAAAAGAGAACTGTCGTGGGAAACATTGCTGTTCAAAATGTGGGGGTCGTGATCACGAGGTTGATAAGTGTACCAAAGAGTTATGTTGAATTAATTGTAAGCAATCACACAGTGCTGGTTATGGCGGGTGCCCGGTATACAAAGAACAGGCGAAATTACAAATCATAAAAGAACGCTCCAAGGTTACTTACTCCGAAGCTAAATTAATACTAAATTCCGAAACATCCGAAACACAAGCTACGCGTCTTTACAGTGAAGTCGCACAGGATAGCTCAACGCGTGTCAACAATCAGCAACGATCAACAATCAACAACCCAAGTCACCGAGCTACCATCAGGAAGATTCTGCGAAAAACAACCTCGAATCACATGAACAAAGACAATGAAAGCAACGATACACACAATCATCCTGATTTGGAACCAAATACTCAATCTTCGTTAGCGTATATTGATCCGATCTCTCTTATCGCACTACTGGCTGAATAGTGAAGCTGACATTGGCGGCCCGCAACTCCGACACGGAGTGCGACGTATACAAAATAGTATCTAAAGTTTCTTTGAAATATCTAGGTCGACAGGCAGATGTTGTCATGATGAAAAACATTTTCGAACCCTTCCATGATATCAATGACGCCAATCCGATGACGAATCCCATAAATGATGGATAATACAGGACTAATTTTTTACAGTGGAATGGTAGAGGATTATATAGGAAGCATCACGGACTAAAACACTTTTTCGCGACTCTGGAACGTGCTCCAGAGGCGATAATTCTCCAGGAAACACACCTTATCGAAAATTATACTCCACCGAAATTTCCAGGATATCACTGTCACAGAAAGGACAAATCCCTTCATTCTGGTGGATTGGCGATCTTTAATAAATCTTCACATAACTCCAGCATCTAAGCAGTTGCTACAACTCACATCGAAGTACTTTGTGCTTACGCGACAGTGATGCGAACATTTTCGAGACGTTACCACCAAAATCCATCGTCTTTGGCGACTTCAATGCACATCATTGGTCGTGGAGTTACCGAACGAGCCAACGAGGGACTAAACTTTTTAATGTCCTCGATCACGCAAACTTAATCATGTTGAACTCTTCAACTCCAACACATATCAATCTCGCGAGCAATGCTGTCAATCGTTGGTCGTTACTAGATTTAACACTCGCTACTCAAGATATAGCCGCGAGATGCCAAACTTAAATATTTTCGTCGCTGCTAGTAAGCGATCATTTTGTAGTATTCTCGAAGTATATAACAAACTCGGCGATAACTTCTTTTTATCGACCACCATCGTGGTCTCTCAAGAAAGCCAATTGGAAGAAGTTCTCCCGAATTGCTGATGAAATGGTCGATTTGTCCGATCAACGAGATGCTGAGTCTGCAAATACTATTTTAACAAAATGCATAACGACAGCAGCGAATCGATCAATGCCAAAGACAAAGAATATGGACAAGAAATTTGTCCCTTGGTGAACTTCCGAATGTGGGAGAATGATTCGTAGGAAAAGAGTAGCATATTTACGAATGAAGCGCACATTTGATATAACAGACGTTATAAACTTTAAAAAGGCCAGGTCCGCATGCAGAAGAACTATACTCGAAGCAAAACGTCTTTGCTGGGAGTCTTTCTGTTCCTCGCTGAAGAATAAATCACGCTTAAATCGCGTATGGCGGGTTATTCGTAGCATCGCTGGTACAACAGCGCATCAGCAACTTCTTCATATCCAAATATAGATCGCAACGTACACACGTCAAAAGCAGGAATAATAGGCGGGCACTTCGCTACCATAAGCAGATCCGATAACTCCGCTTCGAATTTCCTCCTTTCCAAGTGTCAACGAGACCAACATATTACATCGCTTGCACCTTTTAATGTGGAAAATCCAATCAATGCGCCGGTTCAGATGTCGGAACTTAGGGAGGCACTACACAGTTGGAAAATCTCTTCTCCTGGACATGATTCCATAAATTATGAAATACCGCGAAATCTTTCGGCGTCAGCCCAGACCGAACTTCTTAAGCTATATAACATTTCATGGAGAGAGGGAGAATTACCCAAATCCTGGAAACATGCTGTCGTCGTTCCTATCCTAAAACCACAAAAGGATCCTTCTGAAGCGGGATCCTATCGACCCATCTCATTGTCCAGCCATCCATGTAAGGTTATGGAATTGATGACGGTAAATAGACTTCAGTGGTTTCTTGAGACGAACAATCTTCTCCATCACTCCCAGTCTGGTTTTCGGCACGATCGCAGTACCCTGGGCTATATACTTCGCCTACATGACACCATATATAAAGGCACTGAACAATCAGAGATCAGTAGTTTCAGTTTTTCTCGACATAGAAAAAGCATACGATATGTTATGGCGAAATGGTTTGCTCTATAAATTGTCTGCCCTCGGCATACATGGGAGGATGCTGAAATGGATAGCATATTTTCTTCGTGACAGATCGTTCTCGGTTCGCATGGGTTCTTCGCTATCCACTCCAATTCAACTTGAAAAGGATCTTCCGCAAGGAAGCGCTATAAGCCCCATCCTCTTTGCAGTGATCATAAATGATTTGGCATTTTTGCTGATGACTGTGCAGTGTGCAGTATGGGACAGTGAGTTGTCAATAACTAACTCAGTGGCGGAAGTTCAAAACTCATTAGACGTGATGCACAAATGGTGCTCCGAGTGGGGTTTCAAGATCTGTACTGACAAGTCAATTGCAGTGATATTCATCAGAAAAATCAAAGTTGCTCATCATACGCTCATTACATTGAAAATATTGCCTCGAAATGCACGAAGAGGTTGATTATTATACGACTCCTAACCGGTACTTTTTTGGGGGCAATTCGATCTTCTCTGCTACAATTGTATCGAGCGATGATTAGGAGTACAATCGTTTACGCGATGCCAGCACACTTTTTTGCCACGAAGAAACATTTGGATAGACTGAATATCATCAGAGGTGGTCAGTAACGAAGTACTTCTACGTTTTCGAATTACTCAAGTAGTTTTACTCTATTTCTGGTACTTACTCAAGTAGATCTGATTTTCGCTACTTCTACTTTTACTTCGCAATATTTTGTGATCTGCTTACATACTTTTCGCTATTTTCAGTTTGTCAAGTAGAAGTAGCCTAATCTCCCAATAAGAGGGATAGCCTGAGAAATTTCGGGGCTGTTTCACGGAGTACCAACATTTAATTTTCACAAAAGTCAAATAAAGCCCAGAACTTTCGTTGCGATTCGCGCACAATAGTTTTGGAATGACAAACATGTTTTCACGAAAGTATCGGTGAATATAATTTAGGCGGCGGGTTGCGTGGTTCCGTTCCCACAGCATTGTCGCTCATATGAAATAGTTCATCACAGTATATATGGCCCATCATGTGTGAAACTGATGTTTCGCAATCTAGCATTTACTTATAATATCGTAATCTAGCAGTCCATGGCGTGTCCTAATCTGGAAAGTGGACTTTGTCTTTGTTAGCTGTAGACCTGTTTCAGCATACCGCCTTTGAAACTTTCTGGACTAAAGACATGGAATACATTTTCCGCTTTTAGAAGTAGTATTTATATTTCACTTTCGAATCATACTTTCAGTTCTATTTGGTATCAGTTCTTTTGTCCGGAGAACATACATGTTGACTGATACAAGCAAGTGTAGGCTATAGCAATGCCTTTAATTTTCGGAAATAAAGCTGCACAATATGGCATTTTTACGATCTAGCTTATTTTTTATCAACGTTTACTAATCCGGTAAAGTTTTTACACCGTATTCGATACAACTTTTCTGTATTGCTCTTCGACTAAACTAAGGGCCTTATTATATGGGGGAAGGCACCATATCATGACACTTTCTAAAACGGGCTGTTCGAGTAAACAGAGGATTAGTATCGCATTTCCTTATCAATACTATCGTTTTCATCCGACAGGGCAGACGAATGCTTATGCTGTCGAAAATTGGATACCTCCGGGTATGCATCAATATGAATCAAGCTCTGCACCTTTCGCATAGCTCAATTTGCAGCTTTTACCAACTCATACGATCGAATCACGATCTTTTTCACAACTACTTACTTACTTGAGTAGATTTAAAGTCAGTAAATTGTACTTCTACTTCAAGTAGTTTTGGGTTGCTTATGGAAGAAGTACTTCTACTCATACTTGAGTAGATTTTTTCGTCGCTACTTCTACTTCTACTTGAGTAACTTTCTTGATCACTTTGACCACCTCTATCATACATAATCAAGTTCTGAGGCTCTGTTGAGGTGCAATGCGAAGCACTCCGATTTGGGCTTAAGTAGCCGAATGTGATGAGATGCCGCTTCACAACAGGCATTTACACCTCTGTCTTAATTATCGCTGTTTTCTGTTTGCTCATTCCGCTGACAACAATTCGGCAAAGGAATTATATTAGATGATACCTGGCACGAAATATACAGTTTGACAAATCCAAAATTTCGAACCTTCAGCCTTCTGTCAAAAATCGACTTGCTCCAACATTTCACAAGAGATACGTACCAACACACAACTGTGCAACCATGGAAAATTCCTGTTCCCAGTGTAGATTTTTATCTACTGCATTTCAAGCGGTTAAATACTTCATTTGAACAGTTACGTCAGGATTCCATATCATATATAACAGGAAAATACATTGGATACGACCATATTTATACGGATGGCTTAAAAAAACGACTTTGCAACGAGATGTGCAGTGTATATCCCCAACCACGTGTCGATAACCAAACGATGTTCCTTCTATCCGTCAAGCTTCACATTTGAACTTACTGCTATCTTTGCGGTACTGAAGTCGATTTTAGAAAACGGTTCGTATGTCAAGAAATATTTACTACTGTCGGACAGCTGCAGTACATTGCAACATCTACAAAGAGCGCGTTTCCGAAGGATGAGTAAGTTATCAAATGAAATGTTAACTAAACTACTTGAGCTTGATTGTTTGGATACCAGCACACGTCGACATTAAGGGCAACGAGACGGCAGATCAATTGGCAAGATCCGCAGCAACGCCATCTGAAGGGCGGAATCCTTCAAATACAGTTTTGACAAAGCATGAAGCGAAGCAAGTCATACTTGAATATTGCAAGCAAATTTGGAACCAACAGTACCTCGAAGAAGATAAAGGCTCTCATTTCAAACTTTTTCATGAATCTTTTCATCATAGTAGGCCTACACCACCTCTTGAAAATTGCATAAGCGACCAAATATTATTTCGATTGCGCTCAGGTCATTGCGGCCGAACGCACACTTGTTTGAGATTGGAATCGCACCATCACCACATTGTAGCTCCTGCAATGAACCTGCGACGGTTGGGCACATTATAATGAACTGCCCCTCGCATGAATTTCATAGAGCATTCCTGCGTCGTGCTTGTGTTTGTATGAATATTCCATTTCGCATCGTGAACTTACTAACAGATTCAAGCATTTTGAAATACGTGGTAGAATATGTGCTGAGTTGTGATCGATATATTTGAATTGCTGCTAAATTAAAATTGAGTAATGTCGTGGCGCACAAGACCTAACGGTGATAGACGCCACTCTTTTTCTTCTTCCAATAAATAAATGAATGAACGTCGGCTATATCCGGTGGTAATTGTCCGTAGGCTCATACAACATGTGTTTTGGAAAGTATTTACACAATCATCGGATAATTTTACAACTTTGAATATAACAATGAATAGAGCTTTGTTTAAAGCATTGTTTAAAACATTTTTAAAACAACATTTGTTTTAAATGCAACCCTAATTATACCGCTTTGTAAGACTTTTGTGATATGACAGAGATTTGGGACAGAATCCTTTGAAAAACGCCATATAATCCTGTCGTACATTAGTAGCGTTAGCCATCTCACGGGAATCGCAGAAATTTTAGTCGGATTTTAAAAGTTTGAAACTCGAATAAACTGTTGACAAATGAAGGTTAGTGCACTGGATCTTCTAATTACTTTGTTACCTTACAACCACTCGTTTCTCACATCAACCGAAAGCATTTCTGATTCGCTTTCGAAATCTCTAATTTGACTTGTTGCTCTTGACTTTGATTTCATGGCCTTATGTTCTCTATGCTCTAGTATTAACCGTGATTTCCTGGACCACCGATTCGCATTTATCATCATTGATATCAACGGCACGCTTATTTCGATAAACCTGCTCCATGCTCACATTGAATAAACGAATATACGAGGTTGCTCTGGCCGCAACCTTTGTATTCCACCTGTACCGCGTTTACACTTGATATATTCTGTGAAACACAGTATTCAGTAACTGGTGCATTTCAAATGTATAAATAACATATACGTATCACATTTTCCTTTGATAACATTCCGACAAAACAATGTACTTGATGCAATTTCCATACATTTATATCAGTTATATTGGTCATTGTACACTATACAGTGGTCTCCGCAACATAGATCAGACGATGTGGCAATCATGAATGCGACCCGTTTGCGGATATTATAACTCTCATGGTCTTCGAGATGTCTGAATGGAAAATACATATGGCTGTCAATTTACGTGTTTTACCTCAAATAGCCCATTCGTAAGCATTTGAATTTTACTGATGGTCATCATACCGTTTGTTTATATGCATTATTATTATGTTATCCGTAAGGCTCTGCACAAAAAATTAGGTACAGGAATCTGAATGGATTATTAATTCTACTGATTAAAGACATTTAGTGAGAGATGAATCCTTCGAGTACTGAAATTATGCGCTCCTTGCTGTAGCCTTCTTTGTCAACTAAAATTGCAGTTACGATGGTAATTTACAACTGTGGTGTTGAAAGCAAAAGACGTTGCTGAAGACATCGTATATTTTTGTCCTTGATGTTTCGCGGCATTTACACCAACTCATGAAATATATACACACGATCTGTGCGCATGCATACTAAGAGTACATGATGTGTGATGTGCATATGTCGCTGGACAAGGACGGTATAGATACAGCCTTGTAAGTTTTGCACCGCCCGCGCTTGGTATCCTGGTAATGCTGAGTCATGGATACCAATTTTACTAATCAGGTCATTGGTGTGACCCGGCCGGGGATCGAACCCACGACCTACCGATCAGGAAGCCGGACGCTTCACCAATAGGCTATCTTGTCGGTTATGGAAACCTCGCTTGGTGGTATCTGTGGCACATCTATATATGGGAAATGACATATCTATCAATATCACTAGGTGCAATGAAATAGACAAGTAGAAAAATATCAAATGATATTTATTGTGATGTAGTATGACATTTAATTTTTGTCGCAGCAAAATAGTATACATTTCATCTTTACGCATCTTTCATGCTGCTATGACTTAATAATAAGCGATCATACTCAAATTCTCGTCAGGACTCGAAGAATAATACTCAATTCATAATCGAATTATACCCAGGTAGATCTATTGGATTTTTGCCCACCCTAATTATCACTTGTTGACTATGGAAAATATGCAATATGTCACGAAAGATGCATTTACCGAATCCGACTCATCAACTTTCGCCCCTGGCGTTGAAAGGAAGTTAGAAAAACGTATGATGCGATTTTTGGAAACAGATCCCCGATTCCGATATACATATTTTGGATGTAGGCCTATTGGGCGATATCATTATCACATGCGCGGAGGTGTGAATTGTTACCTTGTGATCCTGGTCGGCTCAATAGATATGTCACTATTGATTGCAGGGCCGCTACCGAAATGTCTATCTACATTTGATCCATCAAGATAAATTGATATCCTGAAATTTCGTTATCCTTTCGTGGTTCGCTTTCCAAACATATGCGAGTCGATTTGGATTTTCTCTCATTTTGCCAACATACTCAAATTCAACGTACTATGAAAATCAGCCTGCTATCGAATATACCGGGTATAGCGGGTAAACTGTTTTTAAATAGTCAGGTAAGATTATACTTCTAATGGTAAACATTTTAGGCCTATTTAGATAATACGTCGTTAGGAATGCAACCAATATTTATCCTTTGACGTGCGTACGTTTTTCGATGAGATGCAGTAAAACTGGCACTTATAGGAATCCACGCTTCCGACGTTATATTTGCCTGTTTGGATCAATCTTGTTTCCTTAATATTGACAGCTCGCAGCGTTGCTCCCGGCGCTACGAATAGATCTGCAGGTTTTTTGATGCGTAATGTACGATTTTGTAATCGCTATAATGCGTAATGATTCGGAAGGATTTGGGGATCTCGCCATGTCTTTTCAAACGTCAGCATGCCTAAAATATGGGTAAAAATATCGGCCTCGACCTGACCTATCGGTTTTGATAAATGTGATCCCGTAGCTGTAACGTGAATTGGTGTGGGTTATCGGGCTAATAGATGGGGATCTGTCTTCAAGTTGTATCCAACGGTTATGGAGTTAGCGATGAAATCCTTCAAGATCGCATACGAATATGGACTCATTGTCGCAATCCGCGGTGCTTCCGAACTATTGCATCTAGGGTTGCATTTACAACAAGCATGTTGAAAACACAGCCTTTGTTTAAGACAGTGGTTCTTAACCTTGCCTCCAGCGCCCCCGAAGGGGCGCTGGCGATTTTGAAGGGGGCGGAAACGCTCAGGGGGCGATAAGGGGGCGCTGAAGAAAAAGGGCTTCGCAGTAGATGATGTAATAGTAGGACATATCCTTAATGAGTATTCATAGCAAATTAGCATTCCAAAAAACATTTCAAATCTCGAAATTTTTGGTAGCACTACGCGGTGTCGTTTGCTACATGTTTCCATAAATGTAGTGAGTTATTATAATTCATGTAAAATGAATTGCGCATATCTTTAGATCGCAAATTTCGTATCGTAGACGTCGACTAAATTTAGCGCAAGTCGTCGGAAGGCACATACTACATGTTTAAAATGTTTTTATAAATGACATTTGTTCGAAAAAACTTCAAACAAGGTGTTTCAAAACATTCTAAAGCAAAGTATTTTAGGCAAATGCGTCAAGAATTAAAACAAGACGAGTCGGGTTTTCGAAATACGCTGCAATCTTCAAGTCATTGCATTTTGCAAGAATATTGTTGTTATATTCTTTATTCACAGTAAAACTAGTAAATACACTCATAATCCGGGGAGCAACCTGCCCCCAAATGGAAAATGACGAGATATTAGAGTACATTTTTAAAATTTCAGTAATACAGTCAAATTGGTATTCCTATGCAATACATGAAGAAGTCAGATTACAGAATTACGGGACGTGAAGAATTGGCAAGGGTCGCAGAGCAGAGGTAAAGATGATTGAAAATTAATGAAAATTATTATATTTAAAAACAATTTGAGTGACGCATATAGCAACTATGGTGTTTTGCGTCACGACTGTACAGTTGTTAATCGAATAGATATGGTGATAATTAAATACAGTAAACTAAATATTTAGTACTGTGTCTTTGTTTTCGTTGCGACTTCCCACAGTAGATGTGATATATAATCGGTAGTATATTTCCCACGGTGAAGGGCACTCTCAAGTCCAGTACGGCAGCTCTAAACTGGTATATTTCGCTGCTGTACTTCCCACACTCGATGATAGCGTGCTCTGCAGTTTCTTCAACGTGGCATGTGGTACAATCAAGGGCAGGGGTGGGCAATTATTTTCCTCCGCAGGCAAAATGAGAAGTAGAAAATACGTTGGCGGGCCGAGTCAAAATTTTTAGTCATATTATCCAGAGTATTTTAATTGTATCTCTTAATTACATTGTTAGTAAATGCTGCTCAGGTAATGTGCTGATATTAGGTAATGAGAAATTACGGGTCATTCAAAAAGTATCTATTTGTCCTCATGATTGAAAACAATGTTGAACATAATACGTTTTTAACTCTCTTTAAACCTCTATCCACATTCTTCTATTAAACCTCTGAAACAGTGGTTCTCAAGCTTTTGTAGGCACGCCTTCCTTTATGATAGTGAAAATGTTCGCCCCCCCCCCCCACCCCTTATCATGATATTACAAAATATTATAAAGTGCAACCAGAATGCTAGCAATCCCAATTGATAGTTTGGTGGCGTGGGCGGTTAAGGTTGTTGATGGGAGAATTCTAAAATACCAGAGTCGGATAATATACAGAGCAATAACGATAAGCTGGTCGATGCCTACCGAGCAACGTGCAGCTTGAACAATCTTCTGTTGAGCGAAGCTTGCAGTTTTTCTGAACTTCGCCCTCCCTTGACCAAGTGTTTCGAGTTTTTGTCATAAGACCGACTTTATTTATAATCGGCAATTTTGGCGACATACTCTGCAACACCTAAAATAACGGGTTTACCCCTGAACCCAGTATACAAATATTTAGTGCTCAAAAGTCTAAAGTCTAAACCTAAACCTTCTTTGAACTTCAGTTTCGGCTTTATGTTTTGACATGCCCGTTAATTCTTAATGGGTGATATATATAATGAATCATATAGTAATCGCGAGCGCTGATTGATTTGTTTTGCGAATTAGGGATTCGGAAACGCAACACGTAACAATTTGAAACATATTCCGTATAATGCGCAATGTGATAATGGTAGGCTTACCATATTTTGGAAATCTAAAAAGAGGACACTTTTTCAGAAATTTGAGACCGGCAAAACCGGAGAAGAATTCTCAAAAACCGGAGAATTTTTCCGACTTTGTGATCGGTTGACTAAAAAAAAAAGTCATTTTTCCGCCCAGAGCTAAGATCACTGTTTTTCACTCTGAAATAACCACCGGAGCGTCACTTCTGTGCTAATTTACGGCATATCACTCGCAGTTTGCTCTAAATCTGACCTAAATTTTCAAAAAAGAGGACGTAATCTCAAAAAAGAGGACAAAAGGGCGTCCTCCGAGGACCCTTTCAAAAAAGTCAAAAAAGAGGACAAATCCTTTTAAAAAAGGAAATATGGTAACCCTAGATAATGGCAACGAAGAAGGTTTGGACTTAACTATATGGACGAATGATTTATTGCAACTTCAAATGCAATACTCATACTTTGCCACATTGCCTTTATTTTGAATCTGAATTACGCATGCGAGGTAGGCCTAGGTACTAAGTTGTAATCGTAATCGTTGCATTTTAATGAACAGGCTTCAAAGTGAACGAATTTACTGTTCAGTTGCCACAGCCTACGGTTTTAGTCATTCGGAAAGCAAGATTTATGTTTTGAATTCCAAGTAACCTTTCGCGGGCCGCACAGAATATTTTCGCGGGCCGCACTTTGCCCAGGTCTGATAAAGGATATCGGAACACCCAATTTTGCTAAGATGGGAGTTGAGACGACAGTGCCCGATCCGCAACGTAAAGATGGTGGGTTCGGAACGATGTGGCGTAGTTGTAGTTGGTAGTTTCGTGTATATGTCAGGGGAAGATGATTGAAGTACGGGTTGAGTCTCTAATATAGTTCTGGATCGAGTAAGGTATATCGCTTTCTGTATTCAACGGTGCGTCGTATCGCTCGCAGATACGTATAGAACTGCGAAACTGTACGGTCTCTGTATGTCATACACAATCCACCTACTCATCCATACGATCAAATTTAAGCCTCGAACAATTGTTGACGAGTAACGTTTAACTAACGCATCTATAAGCTATATCGGTCCGATTTAAATTTATAAAAGGTTCGTTTAGGTGCGTATTGAGCAGTCCATACATTATTATAGATGGATTTCTATACTAGCCTACAACCAGTAAGCTCTAATTACTTCGTTTGCGGTCAATATATTTGTGACATAACGACGGAGGCTGAGCAAAACCAGGATGAGCCATCGTCGAAGGACTGGTTGCTCACACAGTTCAAGTCAGCTTGTCGAGAACATGTATAGGCTCTGTACAGCTAACGCGATTTAGTCGACACCAATTAGGCCTACTTGATGACTTGAAATTGACTCGGAAATTTTGCTTGGAGTCGAGAGTCAATCCACATTTCTGAAACGCTAAGTCGAGTCAAGTCATTTTTTCAAAGTCACTCAAATCAAGTCAAGTCAGCAGAAAATGTTGGCTCGACTCGTCCCCACACTGCCGTAACCCACCTAACCTGACCCCTCACCCTAACTCGATATAATCTCACCCTTGCCCCTATTCCCAACTCTAAACCAAGCACCAATCCTTGACCTCATTCGCTAAATGCAGAAACAATTTATAACATGTGCGAGGTAGACTCCGAAATTCCTATCGAAATGTCGGAGGTTTTACCCGTGTCCCTTATCGTCATCTGCTTTCAGGAATTAAAATGCCCAAGATATAATCTGGTATGTAGTGATATAATTTGCTATGATTTAGTTCAGTGGTTCTTGACCGTTTTTCCTGCAGCTCCCCTTTTCGAAAATTGCTCAGGTCTGGTGCCCCCATATTTTAAGGACGGTAGTCAAAAGAAGGGGTAAGAGCTCGAAGTCCGGTCGGTCTTTTTGGGTTGGTATTTCACTATTGGAAATAGCTTGAAACTCGCCGGAGGACTATTCGACCAATTACAGCTATAATAATCGTATGTGTTACATTCGGGATCAAATCAAGGTAGTTATAACCGCCATCGGGTATACGGGCCCATGCCATCTGGTACGAGCCCAGTGTGTACACTGCACATCCCTGCGACAGGCAATACGGGGACGTTAATTTTATTGGGTTGTGTTTCATTGATTTCTATGACTAGAAAATCAGCTAATATAGTGTTGGAGATCTTTGCTCACATTGAATTTAGTAGTGCACCCAGTTATTAACTTTAACATGAATGTATTTCAAACGGAGCAACCCATATGGTTTAACGTTCATGTCAGGTTGCGGGTCACAACCACAACACTAAAGCTAGACAGTATCATCCTTTATGATGCAATAAAGAAATATTTTGAAAATTTGATTTTGTAGTTTTCAAATACAAATATATTTAGCATCTTTATTGTACGAAGGGCTCTCACTATTAAAAGTGGTAAAATGCCGCTTTCTTAGATTTCGACTCACCTAGTTCGAAACAGTTTGTGTAAAATAACCCGATCTAGCGTGACGGAAGTATTTAACGGGGAATTGGCGATATAAAAGGTCGCGCAATTGATTTTACAATTATTATACTAAACCACTACATACATGGAAACATGTTGCAAAAATTGTCAGCATATATTTCGCGCGCAGCGCGACGAAACATTTTGAGATTTGACAGATTTTGTTGAATGGTAATTTGCAATGAGAGCTCAGATATATATAGAATCGTTGTTCTACTATATAATCATGGCGACCAGGTTAAAGAACACTGATTTAGTTGAATTGCGCGAGTAGAATTTACCTAATTTTCATCAGTGATCTTCGCCGCTATAGTCCCAAACCTTCACTGCACTTGCAAGAGTACGCAAAATTTTCGTGGACCTTTAACGGACAATAGGTAGCTGACCACTGTGCTTTAGTAATGCTGCGCATGTGAGGCTAGAGTAGCATTTTAAATAAATGTTTTTTTATAACACTTTGTTTAAAACATGTTTTAAACTGTGTCTTAAAAATGATTTAGAAAATGATTGTCTTTTTTTCAAACGTTCTGTAATTATGTCATGAATGTACAAATAATGTCGAAAAATATGCATTATGAGCCTACAGACGATTTGCACCCGAGATTGTCCACGTATACGATAAATGTATAGCAAGTTATAATATATTTATTGGTACGGAATGGGTGTTCTGATAATGATCACCGCGGACTGTAAAAATGCTACATGCGTAACGACGTAGTCCTGGTTAAAGTTATTTTTGGTGAGTTTATGACTGGGCCGGAGCCTTTTTCGTCAAAGGAGTCACATTCACCTTATATTTTGAATTGTCAATGTTAATTCCATGTGACGTCACAATTAAAGATTCGTGGCGTCAAAGCTTTAAAAAACAATAAAAAACATGTTTTAACCAAGTTTATTTTATATTGATTTTTGTTTTAAATACAACCCTATGAGACAAAGTACCTCGACAATTTCGATAAATATTCCGCCAGGTAAACAGTTCAAAGCTAATTGGGAACGCTTTTCACCACGCCACCTTTTGCTTCACCAGTAAAGAAGAATCGAGACATCCGATGAATAGCTGGAGCATATAAGGACGGAACGGCGGCAGTCTGAGCATAATATATTTCGTAACGAAAGTAGTAGGACATTCGTAAATACTTCATTTCAATATAAATACAAAACTTTAATTGCATATGTGTCGACGCTACAAGATCAGGCCGTTCGTTCAGTCCAATGGCATAATGTCGCCGACGGTATCAACCGAGATAATTCATGCATGTAACATTCACGGTAAAGAGAGATTTCCCATTCTGTTTTTCATCTGTCGTGAAGAAAGTTGACGCTGTTAGGGAAAACGATTGAAGGAATGTCGTGCACGTGGATTATACCTGCGTGGAACAAGTCGTCCATATCCACCAAATCATCGCGAAGTCTGTCAGTTTCAGTGTAATCGGTGCAGTTTTTGGGACTTGCAGGACTGCATCGCTGCGGACAAATGGAGACAGTTCGTAAACTCTTATAGTCGGACATGCCTAAAGTATTCATTGGCCATAAGCAAGTACTGGTACTAGGGTCAAGAGCGAAATACACTACATGTAGGTGGTCAGAGAATGATGATGCTTATTCAACCAATCATTGAAATTGATATAGTTGTTTCATGAAAAAAAATCTAGAAGGCGTACGGGGTCAATCTTCAATTCATATGTTTATTGTATCATAAAAACCGAGTCCGTGAGATTTGGGAGTTGATGGGGGTAATATCTGTAGCAATTATAGAAACTCGTTTTACACTCTGCTCAATACCAACGTAGCAATACTCAGACGCCGAATACATTGTCCGACTGGCCTAGACCGTTAAGGCGTAAGCTTATATTCCCTTGCAAGCGACGGAAGATATTATTCAGTGTGATTATCATATCATTTGATTGTCCCAGTTGATACATTTGGAGACGTTTAAAACGTCAAAAAGTACTTTTTCAGTGTGGCCGGAGTCGTCGCTAGGTATCGTGTACATTAATATGGGCTATCACGTCACTGAAATGTAGGGTTGGAATTAGCAATATGACGCCACATGACGCCATGAGGTTCACGTTCGCGTTCACACATGACCTTTCAAAAAGGTTAGCGTTCATACGAACCTGAACCTTTCAGAGGTTCACACCATCCCTGTTTATATCACAAGATATACTCCATGCCGTACCCTATATTCAATTTCATACGAGCAATCATGCATCATTACCTCCTCTAATTCAAGGGATGTTCGATTTGTTAAATGTGCTACTATATGGCGCATATTCTCTACGTCTGAAATTGAGTCGAGCCAACTCTTCATCGACTGTAGAATTGTTTTGCCTGTAATATATATATATATGTTGGTTATTAGGCTATAAAATAAGTACTAATCAATAATTGCAATTTACCAATATAATGCCCGATAAAGTACATTTGTATTTTAATTTTTATCTACCGCATATACTCTGACATATAAGGCTTCTCAAACTCGTGTGCTTTCCGACCTCATATTTCACTTTATTGATTTTTCTCTTCTTCACACCGTCATTGTTCACTATAGTTCCGTTAAAAAGGCATTTTTCATCTATGGCACTGTCCAAAATATGCAGCACACCAAATATGGCTTGATTTCAACTCGTAACCTAGGATAAATTTTTATGTAATAGTTTTCAGGCTGCAAATTCTAGAAAATGATTAGCAACGTACGCGTATTCAGCTGATTAACCATGATCATCCGCTGTAACCCTGGCTTAGCATTGGATAATGTTTTGCGACCCACAGTTTGAGAAGCCCTGTTTCAACAAATACTTCTATACTCACTCTGCAACAGTGAATAAGCGAGGCCATTCCCACTACAGTTTAGAGAAGCAAATTGAGTATTGCACCAACGGCTGCGCGTCTGTGATAAACATAATATACGCAGTTGAATAAAATGCTATATCAAACAGAAAAACTATAATAAATATCGTAGTCGAGTAAAATGTCGTATAAACGTACACATTGTCATGTGTTGCACATGTTGGCTCATATATCCGTTTCGTCTACTGGAGAGTATTCACATCCTGAGTTGAACAACTAGCAAATTTTCAGCTTTTCCCAATTAGATTATATTACTATATTATTACATTATATAATTTAATTTAATTATAGCTACACAGTCTTTTTCAACTTAGTTTAGAATTAAAATTATAGCTAAACAGTCTCTTTTTCGTATCAGACTAGAATTAGAGTTATAGCTACACCGTTTTGCCAATAAGATTAGAATTGAAGTTACTGAAATCGCGGTAACTTAGAAATTCAACCAAGTCCATTTCGTATCAAATCAGAGTTCAGTGTCATAAGCATAAGAATAGCAAATGTTTTTACAGCAAGGTTGGCTCATATGGCGCTACACAGTTCTCATGTAGCATTTTGAGGAAAACCAGGAGTTCAATTGGAAATAAAGTTACAGTGTAGAAACATTTCACAAATAAGATTAGAATTAGCTTGGCGGCATCTCGTTCTAATTAGTCTAATTAGGCAACTGGAATTATCTAGTTGTCCAGGTCCGATCATATCTAGATGAAATTCAATGCATCGTTTGTTAGTTCGGAACCGAACCAGTCAGTTGAAAGTTAATTACTATTGGACGAGTGTGGTGCACTTATCCTCGCCAGTATCATCTTAGAAAGCTGACAGTACAAAAAATACCATTCACTTACAAACGACAAACGCTTAACGCATGGGCTTAATGTCTTAAAATCAACTTTAGGGCTACTGCTTACCACGATGTACACATTCTATATGTCTAATATTTTAGTCACCACTTCCTTGCATCTTATCGCCATCTGGTCTGGTTGAGGCCTAAAACTCTATGTGGTGACTACAAAAGATCGTCAACAATCAAACGCGATCATTCGTAGCCGCATATGTGGTCCGTCCGGAAGAAAAGGTAGGCCGTTACAGCGCTAAATGGTTTTACTTCAAAATAAACATATCCAATAACTAACACATTAAATGCGCTGCACTTTTATAGTGTAATCTTATCTCACATAATTTGTATCCAGAACCCAGTTCTTTAATTCCGCCAGCAAGACCTCTTGCGGTGGACCAATAAAAGTCATGTTGCATTTATCACCAGAGCACAGATCAAGGGATAATATGATGACTATTACGGATGCGATTCTTTGCAGCTCCATTCTTCGTAAGATCTGAAATTCGAGATGCGTGTCAGCCATAGGGCCTATACAGTAGGCGATTCCCTTCTCAATCTACGGCGCAGAGGTGGCTGGAATAGAACCACGTGGCGCTCGACAATAGAGACCGAGCTAGCGCAAGCGGGCTATCGCTCGAAGACGCCCACAACCGCCCACGCTGGAGGCGCTTAACACGGGCCCAAAACTGATTATCTTGATGTTCTTTTGTTTCCTGTTTTCTTTTTCCCTTTAATTTAATTGAAAGTCGATATATATATAATCTACGGTGTCGTAATGGGTTTATCTGAAGAATACGATTTAGGGGTCTGAATCCAAAGGGTGGAAAATATCACTCGATTTTAGTCAGAACGGAAATAGTTATGTGTGTTTTCGTATTTTGATGGTAAAATATTGCGACTGCGCAGGCACATAATATGATAACCTGCATTTAATACCGTCCACTGTAAGGGATCGGATTGTATTTGAAATAATATTGCCTTACAATCCACATCATGAGTACGCGAACTAGATTTCATTATTTCAAAACTCCCCTAGACTAGCCTACGATACAATGAAACGATCGGAAGGTGTCGAAACGACGAGGAGTATAGTCTTTGGAATAAGACACACACGTGAAGCTAGGCGATGTAAATAAGAGGCATTCACATGCACACTGGATGAAAAGAAATAAGGGATAACATAAAAGGACAAGTGATGAAAATACATGACGCATGTGGCGGTAGGCGAAGTTGATATGTTACATTGAGGTCCGGTAATCTTGAGGGCTGTCGAGTATTCAATTATGAACGAAATGGAAATGGATAATATCTTTCTCTGCGATTTACGGTACGGGTTTTCACAAATGTGAACCTCGGAATTACATATAGCCTCGCATCACTCCGTGTTATTTGTTTGGGAGATGGACTACGAATAAAGGTTCACATCACAACCAAGCACCCGGTAAGATGCAATGTCCGGCTGGATGCAGCACGCGGCTAAATGCAATTTTGTCACTAATATACATAATATATATATTCTCTAACAATGAATAATACAATTTCATATCCATACGATCGATCATTAATTTAATTCGTAAATAACGTTATGTTTTCGCTGCCGACGTTTCGACAAGAGCCAAACGGAATGCCAACACTTGACATCGCCCGTGCCTATAAATCTCGAAATTTTTAACAAACTGCTTTCACAATACAATGAATAAATAGGTATTATAAACCTTTGCACGGTAGTATCATATCAATTATAATATAATATAACACACCTCGCACATTATAGAATTGTCGGACATTCCGGTAACGAAATTGCGTCAAGGATAATCTATGCACGTCCTATTACTGCACGATTAGGAATCTACTACAGTATCTTATCATGATATTTCACTCACTTGCTTGCACAAATATATTCCTGTATAGATGAGCTGACTCCAACCAATGCTATGAGAGGGATAATGCAGCCCCTCGGTGTCAGCTTATTTATAGAGAGACCCGCGGACGTACATTCATGGGTAATTCTTACCAGGCTGGGCATTGCCGTCCACACTCAGATTTCTATCTATGACACCTAAATTTCAAAGAATATGACCTGCACGAAAGTGCCAGTTGCCAAGACTATCTGACGGAAGATGGGAATAGTCTCATTATTTTTACCTTGTATAAAATGGACATATGATGGCATCCTACGCAATACATGCAAAATTACACACACGACAGGTCAAGTTATTGTTTCTTTCCCCGGCCGGCACCTCGTGTATGATTTGTTGTTGTCTTTGTATAAACAAGTCATTTCTCACGATATGCGTCTCTGGAATTCACAATTCTCATATTGGATTGAGTATTTTGCGGGTTGTTGGTTCACATTTATAACCTATCTTAGACCAGAGTGCTCCTACATTGCAAAATTTCAGAATTCATTATATTGATCTGATTACACCCTAACCAATATTTCATCCCCCTAAAAAAGTGGTTATTAGACTTTCTTGGACGTTCCCCATTAGAAAATGATAATAAAATCCAGTTGAGCCCTAGCCCTCTTAGAAATCATTTTATGTGAATGACGTTGTTCCCAATAAAAACGTAATAAATCGTGATAATAAGGATAAGGAACACAAACGCATCTGCGGTTGGATTTACATTATGAGCGTTAGTCGATTCAGGAGTCGTCTTATCTCTGAATGTTGACTAGCGATCGCACAAATCCACTTCCGCCTGGTTTTCACTTGAAATTACTAAATGGTCATGGTTTTACAGCTTTGGAAACCGAAAGACTCCGTTTCAGGCTGTTAAGTATCGACTGTACTGAAATTGAAGCTGATGAATGCATGGATTAGCTTGATCTTATTAGTGATATGATCACACTACTGTTACAAAGCATCGCGACCAGCAAGGCTACTCAGATTTATCGGACGCGCATCGTAAAAATCTGTAAAATTTGACCTGGGCTGTGAACAATCTGAGTGTATCGCATTGCGCTTTCTTATCAGCGACTGCTTGAGTATTTTTAGCGTGTCTCGAGTTGCGTTGCTTTTATATGACATTGAGGTTCTATAAAATGTGTGCTAATTCGATACATCAATACATCCGGAGTTCGGCGTTCCAAACAATTTGCTCTCAAAGCTTTGTTGACTGGAAGCTCGGTGGCTTTGACTAACAAGGCATAGTAGGAATATTTATCCTTATATAGAAACACTTAACACCGACGTAAATTTGCGCCTTTCTGAGTATTGATTGGCTCAGTGGCCGTTTTAGTCGAAACGAATCGTCTGCGCTATTGGTTAGTTCAAAATCGAACGATAGTAATGATTGTTGTCGTTGCTGAACACTTTGGTGATTCAGCATAAGTCAGACTCCATCCCGGCTAAAAATAAACTTCATCATCACCCTGAGAAGGTACCAAAGGTGGCGATTGGGAGGGGGGCGATAGGGGGAGAAAATATTATAAGTCCAGTGGGATATATTTAATGAACACGGCCAAAAAATGCTCGTGAAGATGGCTCATTCTGCATATTAGCCTACTCGAAAAAAGGTCAACTCAACGGACGATAGGCGTGTAAACCGTTTTTGTTGAGCACCTGCTCAGAAAGTGACCTTTTTTTAGTTAAAACACCAGCGATCAGGGTTAGGTGAATAAATTTCCAGTTTATATATCTTCTTTTCCTGGAACGTAAATATGGGAGTGAACATATGGGTCGAGCTTGATAAGGGGGCTATGAGTCGAAAAAGGTTGGGAGCCACTGCTTTATACTATACTTCTACTTGACAATTTTTAGTTTCTGGGGTAATACTAGGCCTAGTATACTTAAATTTTTACTCATCAGAAATGTTTACCTCTATACTTATGCTTCATCAGAAATCAACGTCCTTACTTCTGGTACTGCTTGAGCACCAACAATGATGACTTCATCCACCTGTGTTAAAATCACAGTACAGGACTATACACGTCTTCGCGTATACGTCATCGATTCGCAGTGTCCATCGAAGCAGTCAAATCCGCCCTAAATAAACATTGAATACGGTGAACGAAACCGTTGGATTAGAATTACCAAACAAATTATTTCCAACCACCGACTGCCGTCATCTTAGTAACCAGTCTTGTCATTACTGATGGGTATCTCCGCGACAGTGACGTACGTTAAATTACGGTAAATATGCAGGTAACGGATTTCCGAGTCATTCAGAAAATTCGCAAAACTGCTGGAACTGCTCGACCCCTCATCGAAAGAGCACTCCTCTAGAGTTATGTTCTGTAAGACAGAAGATACTATATTTATACAAGTCTTTCCTTCAATACCAGAAACGGTCTAATTAGCCAGCATTGCTATAATCGAGTAGAAGTAGCAATAACGTCGTATTTTTCTACTAGATTGAAAGTGGACTTCGTGATTTCGCAGACGTGTCAACACTACTTCAAGTGGAATTGGATAATGAAAGGTCTGGAAAGTAGTATTGTCAAGAATCTTTGATTGAGGGGTCTGATACTTTTGGCGGTTACCAGAAGGCGGCTACTTTTGAAATAGCAGTAGGTACTTTCGTGACTATTGGGTGGAGATCATAAATTCGGATTGATCAAATAGTCGATTATCGCGTTCATCAGGATTTAACAACCTGGGATTAGGGAAACAAGTTGATCGCTGCGCATAAAGTTGATCGAGGTACGTTTGTAATCTCGTGATTTAGCAAACCTGGAAAAACTGTACACTGCGTAAAATTCCCACACAGAAATATTTCTGGCAATGACCGTGATGAATGTCTCCTACGCAATGACTTCACTCAACAATCGCACCACGCACCGCGCACCATTACAAAGCAATAGGTGTTATCTATATTCTATAATCCGTTGCGTCGCTGTTCCGAACAAATTGTATACGGCATTCTTTTCGCGATGGTGACAATTCTACCGGTTACAATCACAGGATATGTTATCAGGAGCCTGTCGTTTCATTAACAACCTGACCACTGACAGTCAAAAACGCGTTTTCAGACTATGATGCACAAATGACACCGCACATACCACTTGACTGGAAACCCGGGACACCTGAGGTAATCGTCGCGCCTAACCTTAACCGACGTTATGCACCACGATTAACAGTTTTTAATCACACGATTAGCATTCTCCGGGATCAGCTAACTTTATGGTCTCCGCCCAAAATGCGCCACGTTTAGCAGTTTTTAAATACACAAATACACGGCTAGCATTCTTCCGAATCAGCGAATTTTTATGATCTCCGACCAACAAGAATGCGCAATTCGGATATATATTCGATGCTCACTGTGGCTGTTAATTCCCACGGTCCTTACGACTATTTCAAACATACTTATCCGAAAACGAATTCTACTTTTCAAAATGCAAAGTGTTAACAGTGAATTAGTCTTGCCTAACAACTTTTGTATTGTTTATTATTTCCTTTTATCTTACAATTGACTTTATTCTTTCTGGATCCTACAAGTAAAGTATATGCTATATTTTATGTTATATATCATGGGTGGGCAATTATTTTCCTATGCGGGCCAGCTGAGAAGTAGAAAATATTCTCCACCTTATTTTAATTTTATTTCTAAATTACATTGCTAATAAATGCTGCTCAGTGAATGTGTTCGTGTCATGGAATGAGAAATTGACGGTCAATTAAAAAAATATCTCTTTGCTGTCATGATTCGAAACAATGTTAAACATGACACATTTTTAACTCTCTTTTACCCGCTATCCACGATCTTATATTAAGATTCTAGAACAGTGGTTCTCAAACTTTTCTAGGCACACATCTCTTTATGATAGTGAAAAATTTCGCGTCCCCCCTATCATGATATCACAAAATATTAATAAGTGCAACCAGAATGCTAGGCATCCCAACGGATAATAGTTTGATGGCATGGAAGTTTATGGCTGTTGATGAGTGAATTCAGAAATATCAAAGTCGGACAATACACAGAGCAATAACTGAAAGCTGAGAGTAAATCGCGCCCTTCAGCTTAAACTTCAGCTTCGCGCCCATCTTCTGATGCTTTCACGCCCCCCACTCCGAAAACCCCTGCACTGAAATGTAGCCTATATGCAATGATGCAGAGCTTATTTTCTTGGTCGCTGCCTTCCGAGCCATGTGCATCTTTAATAGCATTGATGTTGAGCGAAGCTTGCAATTTTCTGAACTTCGTCCTCCTTTGACCGAGTGTTTCGAATTTTTTTCATATGACCGACACTAATTCAAATCCTTAATCTCGGCGACATGCTCAGCAAAAACTAAAAGGACTGCTTTACACCCCTGACTCCAATTTACAAATATTTAGTGCTAGAAAGTCTAAAGTCTCAAAACCTTCTTTGAATTTCAGTTTTCGGCTTTCTTTTTTGGCATGCCCGTTAATCCTTTATGGTTGATAGATATGACGATTCATATAGGAATCGCGAGCACTGATTGACTTGTTTTACAAATTATGGATTTGGGAACGTAGCACGTAACAATTTGAAACATATATTGTATAACGCGTAATGTGACAATGGCAACGAAGAAGGTTTGAATTAAACTATATGGGAGGAGTGATTTCTTGTAACTTTAATTGCTACTCATATTTGCCACATTGCCTGTATTTAGAATCTGGATTATGCATGTGAGGTACGTAGGCAGCGTAATCGTGGCATTATAATGAACAGGCTTCAAAGTAAACGAATTTCCTGTTGTTTTAGTCATTCAAAAAGCAAGTTTAATGTTTTGAATTCCAAGCAACCTTTTGCGGGTCGCACTTTGCCCAGGTCTGATCTATATGATAAAACTCAGCCGTGTAGGCATTGAATTAATTACTAGTTTCAGTTGTAGCCACATCGGCTGCCACCACACTTGAGGCGATTACTGTATCAATGTAGTCGATCACGATTATGATTACCCCAGAATCACACAACTGTGACTATGTAAAACAATCTCGCAGTACTCTGTTGCGATATGAGCCACATGGAAAATAAATCATGATTAACTTCGATTTACGACTTATTTTCTTACGTGAACTTGAGCCTTGAACATGTATTCAAAAACTGTTTAACGATTGGGCTGAGGCTGCATCATGAGAGTTCAACTTCATGAAAAGTGTGACGTCATTTAAACTTGGGTATTATTTCTAGTGACGGATGATTGTTTTACAGCACTGGACATCAAACTTATTATGGTCGCGACCTAATTTCTGATTTGAAAATATTTTGCGACCCAGCAATGCATTTGGTAAGATGATTACTAAAGAATAAAGTCAACAGCTTCGTGACCCCCTGGTTAAAAACCGATGTTTCAAACTGAGCGGACCGCTTCCTTTTTATGACTTGTCGCTTTTATGTAATCTTCTATTACTTTTATTCGGGTGCACATCTCTTTAGGTCAAGTTGGTTGTTCAATTCAAATGGGTATACTCCATATCGTTTCGACACATTCGTGTGTGTTCAATATATGGCGTTCTTGTAGTGTATTTTAATTGATAAAAATATCTTTAAATGACTAACTGACTTACTGAGGGATTGAGCACTCAGCTTTTAAAAAGAGATCATGTGGTTTTGTTCGAATGTTCTCTCCATCTTAATGTATGCGGCCTTCTTCGATCTAATCAGGTCAAGTGTTGGAATTTCTTCTTAGGTTGCATTTCACGTTCATTGAGCGTGATGTAGAAGGCCTGCCTATAGGCGATAATGGTGAATGATATACCATAAGAAGACAATAATAACATGTAGAACGGATTCAACTTGACTTGACTTCACTTGACCGATTCACCCCATCTCCAAAAATCGAGTAACTTGACTTGACTCGATTCAAATGCGAGATTATTCGATGTGACTTGTGACTCGAAGGTTGTGTGACTTGTTCCCAACAATGGGGTGAAGTCTATAGCGGTTTCAGTTTCCATTATTAGTGGGCTACGTAAAATGATATGCAAAATCCCCTGTCAGGATTGATCAACACCAACTAGCATTTCGCATTTTTGTTCTTCGAACTGCTGTGTACATGAACCCAGAGAGAACTGATACTTCCAAGTAGACCTATATCTTCCATCGAGGCAGTTGCACATTTGCTTGCAATATCAGCGGATGTCTAGGATATTAAGATCTATTAGTGACCATCTTCTTTTTGCATTACAGGTGATTTCATATGTGGTGATACAATACCAAATTTTTCCAATGCGTCACACGAACTTTTTCCTGACTTATATGGTCAGCGATTTCATTGGACTTGTGGTAGCCTATACATGTTGTACATATATTTACAATGTTTGACGCGACATTACTTGCTTGGTTTGAATACGAAGATGCGAGATTCGCAATAGTAATTGCTCGTCCGATGCTGCTCGGTAGAATAGACGGCGAGAATATATTCAGGATGACAAGATACAGCATAAACGAAGGACAGTTGAATTGCATACTAATTCCCTAAAATCGGGAGCGATCACAACATAGAATAAAATTGAACAAATAACATGCGCAATCGCCGATATACACATTTCATCGGATGAACGAAGCAGAATGTTTAAAAATAGCAATTCGCTGGCCAAACTGCAATGTATTACCTATATAGGTACAATCAAACTGCAGGGGGTACGATCTAACGATGGCGCGTGAAGAATGGCCTACTGATACAATGAAAGTCAATGATACCAATGGAGCAACGAATGCCAAAGCGGAGGATTTACTGACAGCTGCATCAATTGACGTAACTCGCAGCGATTCCCAGCTTCTCGGACGGGTCACTTTGGGAATTTGTTGAACCAAATCAGTATTGATTACCGGGTGTTCTTTTGTAATGTATTTTGTGATGATTTAGATACATACTGGGCAGTCAGTCGTGTTTATATTGCGCGCAATATTTAATTCTAGTGTCAACAACAAATTTGGAAACTACAGGACGGACGACCGGACGTTAGCATCCCGAGTATACGGCTGACCTCTTACGGGGACCAGTTGATTGCATATTCAGACGGCTTTAAGATCGTAGCCGGTAAGATCACCCGAGATATCTCATAAATCCTCACTTAAAGAGGTACTGTGCTCAAAATACGATGTAGTGTCAGATTAAAGATAAAATCTGGAAAAACAGAAAGGTTTTGTCACGGGAAGTCGTTGATTAGGCAGCGCAACTTTTCCTCGAATCTCAGATTGAGTCTGCCTTCGGATATTACATAAGAATAAACCACGGGAAATGTGACTTAATATTAACTCCTTAGTTGCTGTTAAGCTCTGCCGAACATCATATGTGGCTCATAATACAAAATGAAAATCAGAACTCATCATAATATATCATTTATATCTTATCTATTATTATTTGTCGGTCAATTTGCGTTTTTAGTTGAAGAACTATTCCAAGTCTTTTCAACTCCTTCCCGTATTTTCACTGTATCGCTATCTCTCGGTGTTGCGAACAGGTGAAAATTGTCAAAATGATGATGATGATCGGGTTGAAATCTCAACTTCATGGAAAGTTGGAAACCGGTCGCAGTGTTGTCGGGAACCAGTAGTACTTAGTCGGACTTCCATTCGTGAACTCCATTCATATGCTTTATTTGTGGATGGTTCTTGCATGCTTGTGGTGGATTTGTGATCCATCAAGCATCGATCGTTTCCTTCCCACTTGTTTACTATAATGAACTAGATTACTAGAATAGACAGAATTTGCAGTTCCTGCAGCCGGCACCTAGCTAGTAGCGATAGGCGGAATTTCACGGTACGATATATGCGTGAATTCATCAGTTTTGTGATACCGACCTCCCCGGATAGTGACGTTTGCAACGCGGGCTGTAGGCTACACGTTTCTCTCGATTCCTACGTTTTGCGGTATATCATTTTCATTGCTCCAGCAGTCAAAGTTGCAGAGCAGTGTTTCCCAACCCACTTGCGAGGAATTCAGGGATTTCCAGTGGGAAACAGACGGACTTGTAAAATAAATACACAGTCCATTCGAATTCTGGCTAACCAATATTGGGCTCACAAACACGTTTAGTATGAGCAGCCTGAATTGCAATAACGGCTTCGTAGAATTTTACTGGTTGCCAGTAGGCTACATATCAGGTTTTATGTTACAGTAAGAGAAGAGTGTTTATGTACAATGTCCGGCGTCCCAGGAATATTTGGTGTACTCAAATAAGCAAATAGCTTGTCCGTGACATCCGGCGCGTCAATCTACTGAGCTTTAAGTTAGGTTGTGTGGAATGAAGACTCGAAAGAAATCTGAAGTGGGGAATGAAAGAGTAAAGGTTGGGAACCACGGAATCCGTGATCACGATTTTCGGTTTCGCTCTAATTGTAACGGTAAATGTTGATTCCTCACTGTGATTATATTTTATGATCTCGCCCATTTAATTAATAGCTGGGACATATACCAAAGAAAGTGCAGTTGTAAAAGCACAATATAGTTTAATACCAATGCATAGTGGTATATTGTTAAATACTTTATTTAAATGTAAATATAAACTGTATAGTTGCATCACACTCATACTGTGTATTGCGTGGGATTTATTAATATGTATAGATACTGTTGAAGGTACAGAGCTTCAATCTACGATTGTATAATATATTCATATTGACATAAAGCAGAATATTGTCTGATGATTCTCGTCAGGCGTAATCTTCAGCAACTTGTGTATCAAAGTTATTTTCTATTTGCTAACGATCTCCGAAACTAATAGGTTTTATATTCATTCGAATAATGAATATTTTATTGCATAAGCGTTGACGCTACAATTTCAGGCTGGTCCTCCATTTCGACAGCAATTATTATCTACGCCAAACGGTGGCTTCCCATGTTGTGTTTCCACTGTCAAGAAAAAAATTACCGCTGTTATTGAAAATGATTGAAGGAGTGTCGTGCATTAGAGATATACCTCCGACGTGAAACAGCTCGTCTATTTTCGTCAATTCTTCGAGAACGTCGTTACCTTCAGCGAGATACTTTGTACATGTGGGAATTGTAGGATCGCATCGCTGTGAACGAATTGAGACCCTTTTTATTGCCTTATACTTGGAGATGGCTGAAGTAGTCATTGACCGTATACTCAAGTAGAAGTAATGCAGCAAATTCCTACTTAGTTACAAGTAAAACTATGTAAGTCAAGGTATGCTAAAACTATGGTTGTATAGTGAAAATAGAAAACGAAAAGTCTGTAAATTACTCAAGTATGAAGAAATGGATTAGAACGAGACGGGGACGAATTTTGTTGGTCAATGCGCACGTGACCTATGACAGGGATACTCATGCAATTGCACACCTTTGAAGTGTTGTATCCGGAACTCTGCCCTTATCTGTTTCAGTATATATGAGTAAGATATTCGAATCTGATAGACGAGGGCCGGCAACCCGTGGCCCGCGAGAAGGTTTTGAGTGGCCCGCGAGGTAATTTCCAAAATTTTTAATATCATCAAAAATGGATTGCACAGATTGTGAACTTGCAAGGCCAACCAAAAATTTGATTAGTCTGGCCGCAACGCTTGAGAAGTGATGACTAAAATATCAGTTTCGACTCATTGACAGATCCATCAACCATTCACATATTGGTAGCCTATATCTTCGTACACTACAATCGAGCAGAATAATTTGCGATATATTTATCAACGGTAAAAAATTTCTACAAGCTTAGCGCAATATGTTGTCACTTGATTTCTTGTTTTTAAAATTGTTGCCCTTTTGTGAAAATTGAAGAACACCCAATGTATCAGATTGAGTCTAACTATATTCGCGATTGCGAGACAAAGTGTCGTTCAACACATGCGACCTTGCGTTTGCGCTCGCAGTAAGACCGTCGATTATGAAACCTAGGCACGAATTGATTGACGCATGTTGGTCGCAGCTTTCGATATCGATATGTTCATGCGCCGAATAGCCCAGCCCTCGCAAACTTAGCCCAACGATATACAGCAGGCCGCAATATAGTCAAGTGACAATATTATTGACCTATGAACTTCAAAAAAATTTCGCGCTTCGCGTGGATAGTGGCCCGCGCAAAAGTTCGTCAATCGAATGTGGCCCTTTGGCTGAAAAGGTTGGCCAGCCCTGTGATAGACAGACCCGTGCGTTAACCCTTTATGTTTTTAGTCGCTACCACAAGCATATGGAAAATCAACGTTAAAAGATCAGAGAAATCCATTCTTTAAGAACAGATTGCGCGAATTTGGCAGACAGACGGGAGCGTTGACCTTGTTTTAGTCCACTCATCACCACAAATATAGCTAACCAAATAGATTCATACTAGCGGATCTAAAATAATTTCAGACTTCTGAAAATAGTCGAGTATCCCTGGTCTATGGGGCCTTGGGATCATATGTCTACGTCGACATCCGAAACATCATATGTCCAATAGAATTGAATGTTATTGGCTAGTTGTTGCCTTTGAGAATGGGCCAGCATGAGAATTCCGAATCGGGGTTTGAGAATCGGATTTGGTGGGATTGAGTAGCTTTGTCACGCTCTTGCGGTTAATTCCCGTTCTACAGAAACAACGCATCGCGTTATCCCAGGGGGACATGCGAGTGCAGTAGCTTTGAAAGATAAAATGGTGTTAATACAAATTTGTCTCGCTTTGCGAATGGGTTCGAAGTCAAGACTACATGAGGTTTATCATGTGAATGCAATCTTCCAAATTGCTAAGGTTCGCCTACAGAACACGGCCGCAAACCGATTTTTGAGTATCGACACACCGACTGTGATACTGGACGAGGCTAGCCCATCTTCAAGATTACGGGACTACGATCCGACATACCTACCTCGTCTTCAGGCATACGTCACACTCATTTTCCTCGCAAGTCATTTCATGTTATTCTTATATTTTCTTTTATCCGGTGAACAACTGTAGTGTAAGCCTACATTGCTCTTCTTTGCATCGCCTAGGCCCAGTTTGGTGTCTGATTACAAAAACGACTCCTAATCGTTTTGACAACTTCCAATCCTTTCTGATTTTCGGATCCGGTAAAAGTATTAATAAACCGATACTGGTACTGAGGCTTAAGATGTCATCTGCTAACTCTGTCACGAATACTGCGTGGCAAGAAGAATTAGGTTTTGAGGTGATGAGACCCTGCTTTTACAGAGATTCCAACGAATAATTGCAGCTATAGAGAACCAACTAGCCATACAGATACCATTTTTCATAAACCTAATTGTCCGTGGCACACAATGCCAGGAATGGCGATACGCATCAAACCTGCCCTCCCATTAAAGGGACACTGCACTCTAAATATGACATGGTCTCAAATGAACGATAAAATCGGAAAAGAGCATATCTTCTTCAGAAAACCGCCTTACTGGAACTGCAGCTAAAAGCTTATTAAAATTTTGTCAATTGCACCCCAGGAGCATAGATAAATCTATAGGGTGTCGCGGTTGCGCGTCGTCGCCTCTTAAATTAGCGATTCGATTCACTCCCCAATATCCCGACGTGATTCGTTATAGATGTAGCTGACGTTTGACGCGATGTAGTGATTATTTGGACGCGTATAAAATACTATGGTATGCATCACGTAGAAAATCCCGCCGGGAGCTTTTGTTCCATTTCACGCAAACACACAATGCCTCATTACCTTCGCTATTTCGTGCGATATTTGTTTTTGTAATGAATATAGTAGATAGCGTATTTTGTGTACTTTACAGCTGGGCTTCGTGTGTTCGGTTCCAAATGATTCCAGAATGGTTTTGCCTGTAAGATGTTTAGAGATGTACGCTTTTAGAAAATGCAATAATTACTATTAAACAATTGTAATTCACAAATACATTAAACGATTAAATACGTTTGCCTTTCAATTTTTCCTATCGCATACTCCAACACAGGGTTTATCGAACTTTTTTGATTTTCGACTTCACTTTAAAAGATCGTTTTTTATATAATATAAGCAGGGTTTCCATACCATCCTTATTTCACAGATTTGTTGTCATTTAACAGGGCGATCTCTGATGAAACTAACATATCCTTATGTCTCATATTCCCTAGGGTGAGATTAGGACTGGAAAAAGTGTGTTGATGTTTTTTAGGTCATCAGTTTAATAATTTTGCAACTTTTTTGTCTGTACTTATTTTTCATTTTTGTGAATTCAAATCTACTTCAAATAGCCGAGTTTTACGAACCAGGGGCTTTACAAATGACAGCACAACGATAACATTATCGTTCTAGAAAATGATACATAACGTACGTAGATAGCTTATTAAACATCAAATGTATCCATGGCTTTGCAACGGATGGATATTGTTTGAGTGTTTGAGAAGCTTGCTCTAGCACAGGGGTGGGCAAACTACGGCCCGCGGCCGCATGCGGCCCGCCACACCGTTCTGTGCGGCCCGCGAGAGTCTAAAGAAACTTTTTTTAAATGTTGATAAAATCCGCACTAAAAATCGAATTAATGCAGGGATTTCATTAAACTTTTTCTTATTATATTTCACCATGATAATTCGAAGACAGTGGTTCTAAAACTGGGGTACGCCCTCCCTCCATTGAAATTTTTTTTTTGCGCTTCGCGCGATTCTCATTCGCTTCATGATTATTGCTCTGTATTTAGTCTCAATTTCATATTTAAAAATTCCTGATCCACATTCGTAACCCTCCGTGCCATCAAACTTTCTGTTAGGTTGCTAGCACCCTAGTTGCGTTTTGTGATATGACGATGAGGGTGGCGCAAATTTTTTCACCATCACAAGGGGAGGGGGGGCGTGTCTCAAAAAATTTGATAGCCACTGTTATGACGTAAATACTTCCTTACTTTATGATTAATTTCTGGGGCGACAGCCCGATCTCAAGGCGCACGCAGTTTGAAAGGTTTCAACTACTAAACATCACAGAAATCCTAAACGAGACTGACATAATTCGGATGACGAGTGGGATTTCATATTGGCCACTTCATTGCAGTTTTAGTTATTTCAGTGATGTGCTTATAGAACCGATTTGCGCGTGTCTTAGGTAGATTCGTTCTATGTATGCGTAGAAATGGGGTATTTATATTTTATCTACACATCGTAGATGCGTGTTTGAAGCAAACATGGTTATGATGCTGTCAGTATTGCGTCCTGGAACTGAGCCAAAAGTGGAACTAGTAATTCTATGAACGGATCACTGCTCATAGATTTAAATTGCAATCCTGTTCTAAGAATCGGGACAAATGACTTTCACCTCTATAATTTTGACAAATTGGTTATTGAGGTCGACCAGCCTATGAAATCTCGCCACTATGTTTCTGACGTGTGTACGATATCATCAAAGCAATGTTTTTTTTAAATAAGAACATATATAATCTCCATGTCCTCACCATATAATCTCAATTTTATACAATGCGGCCCGCGAATGGATTTAGATGTTGAATGCGGCCCGCGAGCTCAAAAGTTTGCCCACCCCTGCTCTAGCATATAGAGGCCTACTCTAAATATTCACTTTAAAACAATGAATACGAGAGATTCCTATTCTCCTCACAGTGTATGGAATCACTTTGCAACATTTGAGTTGTTGGCGCTTCGTCGTGATATACCCGTTCCCATAGGGTCTGTATAGCGTTAGTTAGGGTTTCTTATCATTATTTCTTTGCCTTCTGCGTTCTATCTGCTCTTTTCAGTGTTGTTACCCGTTTTTTTAATGATTTTCCTTTAAGACGGAGACTGCAGTTGCGCTGTCTTTCTTCTCGTCGTTACTGCAAACCGTCATTGTCGTGATTGTGACAGTGACGAGTTGCTAAATGATGATCCATTTTGCTACCGGTTCTTGATATTTCATAAATGTATTGGTCACCTTGAACCGGAGTATTTCTTGCATATTTGTTGAATGGCGTAGCACAGCGAGCACATCGGCGCACGGACGTGTGATATTACTGACGGCTTTTCGATTGAAAGTTTAGTATCAACCATCTTGAATGTATAATCAGCGCTTCATTGACCAATTCTCAGATACGTACACTGTACAGCAGGGGTGTCAATTACAATTTTGGTCGCGGGCCGAATTCAAATCTTTTGATCACTTGCGGGTCCGACCAGTCACATGATGCCGAACTATTACTCAAAAATCCCTATCTTCATTTGTCACCGGTAGGATTTATCATCGAGCCTATACATTACGGATATAATAGAGGCTCTATTTTAGCAAGACCTTCATCCGCAAACAGCAGAATACAATGAAATGCGGATTGCATGCACTTGAGCTGCTAAATCAATGTCTGTAACCGGTGGGTACCCTTGTTTACGACGTTATGCGGCGGAATTTTAACGCGACCAATAGGCGTCAATCTTCGTTTTCTGAAGCAGATAATGTACGTACCGTTCACGCATCCGTCTGTTTCTCTCTTCTTTATTCTTTTCAAACGCATGCGTCGCGAGGAAGAATTGTTTATCGAATTGTATATTGTGAGTGTCTTAATCGGATGTAAATACTGACGATTATAGATTATATGATTACACTGGGATACAATTTTTAACGACAATTTTGTTGACTTTGATTTTGCACTCGATTTAGGCTAATTTTGGCGTGCTGATTCAAAAAATTCCGCTGGTTTTCTTCTATCACGTCCAGTTTTTGCTCTGTGACATATGCCCACAATATGAAAATTTTCACGAATTCAGCCATATTACTGTTCCATACCATATAAAGATCTACATTTCTACCATATAATAAGTTATATAGCCAAAAGCTCAATTGAATTACTAAGGAAAAAAGGTGCTGGTATCGATCTAGGCCAGAGGTCTCAAACACGCGGCACGCGGGCCGCATGCGGCCCGCCAGATCATTTTGTGCGGCCCGCGTCGGCAGTTGGGATTTTTAAATATTCGACAATATTTGACTGCAACATATCTATTTTTAGATTTAAGAACTAGAAATTCGCTCTAAAACTACTCAGAAATCCTGAAACTATAGGCCTACTCATCAAACTTCACCATAGCATCACTTTCAAAAGTTACCATGCGGTGGAAGATCAGCTATATACGTCACATTGTTTGTTTACGATGATAGGACTTGACTCGTTGATAATTCGTGACTGAAAATTGTGATTTGCACTTGGGCGCGATGCTTTGTAGAATTACTCGAACGCGTACTGAATGGGAGAAAATATAAGGATGACTCGAGTTGAGTCGGGTGAAACGTTACAATCAGAGAAGGACATGTGTCTCGGAAAGCCGTGACTTGGTACAAGCACAGACGCAACAAACTACCAAGATGTTATAGTAAATGAACTGAACAAACTGAAATAGTACTATATCAAAAGGCCGTAGCATGCGTTGCGGAGCTTATTTAGCTATCCAAGTAGGCCGGTAAGTAGGGATGGTGTGAACCTCTGAAAGGTTCTGGTTCGTGTGAACGCGAACCTTTTTAAAAGGTTCTGGTTCGTGTGAACGCGAACCTTTTTAAAAGGTTCTGGTTCGTGCGAACGCGAACCTTTTTAAAAGGTTCTGGTTCGTGTGAACGCGAATCTTTTTAAAAGGTTCTGTGTGAACGCGAACGTGAACGTCATTTTGCTAATTCCAACCCTACGTTTCAGTGAAGTGATAGCCTACGACTCGGCAACATAGTGCCACAATGCTCAAGTACATAATGATGTTTTAAACTTCGCCAAATGTATCAACTTGGGCAATCAAATGATATAAGAATCCCATAAAATCAATATTTTGCGTCTCTTTGCCAACAATTTCGACGAGGACTTACAAGGGGGTATAAGCTTGACCGGACAATGTATTCGGCGTCTAAGTATTGCTAAATTGATATTGAGCAGGGTGTAAAACGGCTTTCTATATTTGCTACCGATATTACCCCATTAACAAGTTATACAGCATGCAGTAGCCAACACCCCAATCGAACGGATTTGATTTTTATGGTACAATAAACATATGAAGTCAAGATTGACCCCGCACGCCTGCTAGTTTTTTTTCACATCAGTCAACGTTATCAGTTTGATTGATTGGTTGAATAAGCATGATTCGCTCACTAGATGCAGTGTATTTCGCTCTTGAGGTTGTGTGATTGTGGATCCAGCTCAGAGAGTCACTAAATATTCGCAAACGGAAAGCTAGATATTTTGAGCAAACTTTTGTAACGAAGCAAGTTAATTTTTTGAGATTGTGAAGGTGCATGGTCGTTTGGTGTTGATTTTGTATGGTGCCAGCGTCATGCATACAGTGGCCCACAGGTAGATTGCAATAAATTTCAACCAAATATGTTATAATGCAGTTAAAATTGTAATATATGAAAAAGGTTCACAGTACAGTACCTATCAAGGTTCGTTTGTGAACGTGAACCTCTAAATTTCAGAGGTTCACACACAGAACGCGAACGTGAACCTCACGTTCACACCATCCCTACCGGTAAGGCAGCCATTGACAATCTGTCCCCCTCTTAATGTGAAGTTAGTTATTTCCTGCGTAATATTGGGTCTCTTTGGCCATGGTAATATTGCCTATTGAAGGTGACGAGCATAAAGTAGCGGTGTTACGCTCCATTGCTGCAACACCAATGGATTCGTAAGCGACTAGAAATTTATATTGCTATGGCACATTACTCAGTCGGCAGTTGTCATTGATCTTTAAATCTAACGCTGATTTAATTTTACTTTGGTAATGACATGATCAATAGCCAAGTTATCAGGAGTATGACCGCAACCCAGATTAGGATGTATTGCTCCAATGCTTCGATCGGATCAATATTTGTTAAACTTTTATATCATCTACCAATAATTGCGGCACGTCAAATGTCCGCTAGCTGCCAAATTATAACGCGACAGCTTTTACGATGTCATGAGATGCATTTGTACTCTCGCATGGTGTCTATAACTACATATTTTGACAGACTATGCCAAGTACAACAACAATTTCATTCAAACATTTGAAAATGTGATATTTTTTGTACCAGGCGTGAATTCACAATAGTAAATCACATTTCGCTTTGCGTGTGGTATGCCAGTCTGCAAGGTCCCGTAAAATAAGGCCTATACTTGGAAATACATTGAAAACTCCTATTATTGTTTCTGCGGCCCGCGGTGCCATCAAGAACTAGAAATTGGCCCACGACCACATTTGAGTTTGAGACCTCTGATCTAGGCCGATGCTTTCACCCATTTATGGTTGCAGGGGTTCTCAACCTGAGAGGCGTGAAACATCTGAAAGGGGGCGCGACGAAGTGGTCACCTGAAAAAAAAATTCGCGCTCTGCGCGATTTACCTCCAATACAAGAGTGTTTCTTTCTATATATACCCAATTTCATATTTTTCATCCTCCCATCAACATTCATAACCGACCCTACCACCAAACAATCTGTTGGGGTTGCTAGCATCCCAGTTGGATTTGGTGATATGACGATAAGGGGGGCGCGAAATTTTTCATTATCAAAAAGGGGGGCGTGTCTAAAAAAAGGTTGAGAACCACTGGGCTAGAGGATGCAATCATCCGAGGATACTTCAGACACCTATTTGATGCAAACGGCAGGATATGGCAAGAAAAATAAGCATTGCATTGACTATCAGCTTTTGGTCCAATGCCCCATTCAGCTTGCCCAGTGTAACTTGAAACTCCTATACGCTCGATAATGTGGATCAATATGAGGATCTTAGCGATAGCATGCCAAACGGTGAAGATTTTGAAATCGAAGATGATTCCGAACGTAGAGTAGTCCATCAACACAGGCTGTTGATGTAACATAAGCTTTGGGACTTAGACTAGCCATCTTCGGAACTTTTAACATCCTTACCAAGTGAAACAAGATTAGGCCTACTTGGCAAGGTAGATAAGGTATCTCACTTTCGATCAGGAGAAACAGCCTTCTCTTCGTAGGCCTACTTTCGGTAGCTTTGTGTGTTGCCTTGATATTGGCTTTGGCATGATACTGTTAAATGGATTGCTGGAGGAGTTAGGAATCCCGATTTACAACTGAAAGTGAATGGCAAATGCCTATAGGTAGCTCAAAAGGATCCTGTAGAGTGGTATTCGCCAAAATGCCAATGTCTTAGGTGCAGTAACAATTGCACACTCAGTTAGTCTTAATGAATAATACAGAAACATTAGGAATAATACAGAAACATTAAATATTTGCAATATCACTAGCACGTTTGGATCATATGTGTACGCTTTGAAATATTGTGTTTTCTTAATGGCCAGACAATAAGGATGCACAATGCACATGTAACCCTGATACACATGTGTCACTGGCACATGTCGGACAGTAGACATTCAAAAAAGATCAAATATATAAATAATTTCCCTGAAAACCTGGACATAGTCAGAGAAGAAGATTATGGGGGTAAGATACCAGAGTAGATTGGAGCTTACATATGTTTGCTGACAATTGCTCGGGCATCAAACTAGACAACCTACAGAATTATTGGTAATTAGCGTATATTTGGACCCTCACAAATTATTTGTCCTGTAGAAGCAATACTAGTTGAAATTCAAATCAACCAAATAAAGAAGTGCAACTGATTATTTGAAGTCTATTGATTTACCTTCGACTGCTTGTGGTTTTTGAAACGTTTTATACAATAAATACAAAATATTAAAAGTAGTGCTATTAAGTGGGTTATGAGACAATTTGGTGGGTGCCTAACCCACGTGATAGAAAAAAAAACAGAAGTCATTTTTGAATTCAACGACCAAAAGTTAGTCAAAACCAATTGTCAGATCAAAGTCAACAGGAAATTGTGTTGACCAGTGTTATATACAATGATATGTATTATGCTTAGTTAGGATATCAATATTTTTCACTATCTGGGTAACGGATTTATCCTTATATTTAGAATGTATCCAACCGGTTAACCGGATAATAACTGCTACGTGAGACATTCAATTTCACGAGGTCTGTATGAAACATGGATCGCAAAATCATTTCACAGTACTAGCGAATAGGAGAAAAATCACGCAAATTTAATGTTCACTAATTCTGCAACGCCCTCCTTATAAAGCGCAATGCATCAATTGTTGCACAGTGTTAGTATCAAGTCACTACCTTCGAGTCACGAGTCAAGTCAAGTCACTCGTTTTTTGGAGGTGACTCGAGTCAAGTGGATTCAAGTCAAGTCAAGTCACGATTCAAGTCAAATTGAATTTTCTAAGTATGAGTGATGGTGCCAAGTCATTACATTTTGCTAAATCAGTGAAAGACGGATTAATTGGTCATTTATCTTGAATCAAATACAATATGCGTATTGTTTTTGTGTTGTCTCTTTCCTTATGGTTTACTTAACACTTGAAGAAAGGGGGAGGGGCGCTACCCGACTACGGGGTTAGAACTTTGTAATTGCACTGTCGAATCGAGTTCACATAAACGTTTCCATCGCAACAATGGGGCATGGACACTTGAACAATGGTCATCAATCAATGATTTTTGTCCGTGGCGCACAAGGCCGGAAACAGCGACACCCACCACTTAAAACTCCTGATTAATAAGAATAATCACGGTAGCGCATGTCACAATTGTGAATACGGCTTTTTCATTTATATCAGTGATTCCCAACTGCGGCCCCCAGCTAAGCTTTCTGCAATCCCACAAAAATATTGAGAAATCGATTTATGAAAAAAATATATTTTTAAAATACTCTTGCTTGGCTTCGAGTCTGGAGTTTTCAATTATAAAGAATTGCAGAAAAGTTGTGAGTAGACTGCTAAGATTACGCCACTGCTGTTTCAATGCAATGTTCCCTAACTTTCCAGTTGAACGAGCAGTACCTATAGATATACATATTGACGGGACCGTAACTGCCGCACCCCAAGTCCCCCAATTGGGAAGAACGAGCTCGAAGTAGGCCCAAAATTATTTAGTGAATTAGCATGAATTATTTCATTAAATTTTATGCAACTTTTTCAAATTTTTTTCGCGCTGCGCGCTATTTCAAGTTTCCAAGTACCTTCATTATTGGATACTTTGCCACCAAGATAAAATACGCAAGATTTATGGAAGTGGGCATATCGGCATTGGCCATTACCGCGTCACGACGCACGAAGACATATAAAGTTTTAGGCCATATAACATGCGACTCTAAGAAGTGTGCCAAAGCGATCGACAGCGAGAAAACCTTGGCCGAAAAGGACTGCCCTTACGCTGACCGGAAACTTCGTTATGTATATACAAACACATATAGGTATAATTGACCATAGACGCCTAAATGACTGGCGCCGTATATTCCTGTATTGGCAATCTGAACCTCACGAGACAAATAGGCTACCAGAATTATATGCCAGTGAAGAACTACCAATTTGGAATCGTGTGCATCTTTTAGTTTAGTACGTTTGGGCGATTCTATATTTTTTGATATAGCAGACTGGAGGTCACAAAATAACATTATATAACGAAGTCGTACCAACGGGTTCGAATATGTTTAAATATTATTTACGGGCCCTACAGTTTCCAAGACACCTCACTCAGCTCTACCGGTAAATCTAATTACGTGAGCAGAGAGGACAAGTAATTGATAGCAATATATATGGAATTCCCGATCTTATTGACCTATTTTATTTTGAATTATCAAAAATTTTCGCGATCCACGCTGGCTCACAAAACGGTGATCCTGATTTCGTGGCAGAAGCGAACAACGGGACTGGGGGTCGGTTTATCACCCTATGGGATCTCAAGACTTGATTGTTTTGAGGGGCCTGACGAAGTGCTGTTTCGTTCCTGCTAACTGGTATACGCCCGAACATGTTTAATTACTATTGAGTGGTCCTACCTTTTCAAACACAACTCATTCGGCTCAACCGGTCAATCTGATTACGTGAGGAGAGAGAGGATAAAAATTGATATCAATATATTCTCAATTCCCGATTGTATTGACCGATTCAATCCTGAATTATAGAAATTTTTCGCGATTAGTCGAGAGAAGCTACCTAAAACGGACACCCGATTTAGATGAAAAATAGCGGTAAACAGCCATCTAGCCTGAGGGGGCCAAGAGCAACATTTGGTGGCGGGGGCTGACGAAATGCTGTTACAGCCCTGGGTATTGATAACTAATTTACGGATAGATGTGCAAACAGTGACTCACGATTAAATACGTCGAGATGCGTACTGCTTAGCCGGCAAAAAACACAATAATTGGTAGTCCTATAGCTCGCGACCCAAGCGTTCGAATAATTTGATATGACGGTGGTTATCGAAAGGAGGTGTCGCACTGATTCCAAAAATACGAATTTAAATCTCGCCAGGGCAATAAAACTACTCCGAAATAGCCAGCAAAGGTTGATTGTTCTGAACAACGGGAGCGCGGCAACACAATGGCCAATGGCGTCAAGTGAATGATCGAAACAATGCGAATTTTGATATTTTGGTGACTATTTTGGGTTCCCTTCATTGCCCTGGCATTCGTGCGGCCCCGACCGTACTCTGAAATTCTAAATTTGGCCCTGCCACCGAAAAAGGTTGGGAACCACTGATTTATATTGTAAAGGCTAGCAATAACTGCAGAATTTAACGAAGAAAATGTCGTTGAGCGAATAAAGTATGTACAGGAAAATATAACTTTTAAAACAGAATGAGAGGAAAAGTTGGCATTGCGTGATGATGGCGGTAAGCCACTATGCTTCATACGTCAAGACTCGCTCAATTATTACAAAGGTATAACTTGAAACGTTCATTACGAAACCATACACCAAAACTTTGCCACGAGTTACCTAACGAAGACAGAGTAATAAGATTACCGAGCTGAAATCTTCAACAAATGCTCAGCAGCAGTTGAGGAGCTAATCCGCACTGGTTTGACGTCATATCAGCCGGATTTAGAACACCTTGCAGCCCACATGGAGACGCACCACATCAATAAACTTCATTCGATAGCCTACATTTCATAGTGACGTAATAAATTCGCATTTTTGAATTTTCGCGTTGCGATTCTTTTAAAATTCGGATTTGTCGTATGCGGCTCGCGCATGAAACAGATCTGCCCACCCCTGCTGTATATGATGAAGTTATGTCGTCAATGCCTGTACATATGTATATAATTCAGATTTAGTGGATATGTAACTAATCTATTGATATGATGATGATCATCATGCATTAAGCATAATAATTAGGACGTCCATAATGCGTTTCATCCCATTAATCATGGCAATAAGAATATATTTACTGATACGGCACTGTATATTCAAATTCGCGCTCCAACACACCAGTAAAATACGCCAAATTCGGATTTTTTTTTACATATAGCGATGCAAGGTCAGAATGTCCTATGCTTCGATGTGGTGTGTTGGCATATTATTATTATTTATGATAATATTATTTATAGATGCTTGTAATCATATATTAGGTAATGACGCTTGTCTCTTAAAAGGGTTTGATGTGTCACATTATATCAGGCGCGTTTTGAATATTTAAAAGTCAGCTACGCATGCACGACTCAGACGGTTGTAAAGGAATCTGTGTCATGAAATCACGAGCTCAGCGATTGGGATTACGAGCTCAGACATGTAAGATTGATCTCCTCGACCATCTTACCTGCAGTTGTTAACATCGGGTTTTTGCGTTTTCGAACGAGGGTTTACAATCCACCTCCGACCCGTTGTTTTAATTGCAACCGCTACGGGCACAGATCTAAGCACTGTCGAAGTCGCCAGCGATGCTCGAAATGCGGCATGAATCACAGTAACAAAGAGTGCAAAAACCTTCCATATTGCGTGAACTGTGGCGCTGCGCATTCAGCCGCCTATGCAGGTTGTACTCGATTCCGACAAGAGGCAAAGATAAATTCTATAATGGTGAATGAGAACGTTAACTATTGGGAAGCAAGACAGCTTTATCTTCAAAGACAAGCTCCACCTAATTGGCAGTCTGAAACCGATTTTGCTTCACTAACATCGAGTCATGGAGACGCCACAAGATATTCAACAAAACCTCCAACAGTGCCTCACAACCAGAGTTCGACACCGGCAGCAAGCATTCCTCCTAATTCCTCATTCCAAGATCGACCTAATACAGTGCACCCGCAAGAATTTGTTACAATCCCAACCATGAGGGAGGGAAAGCAACCACAAATTGATGAAATCATTGCGAAGTCAGCCGGCGATCAACTGGGAATCCATATACCGGTCATTGAAAATATCAAAAACCTTAGTAAGCCATGTGGGGACGAAGGAACCCCCTCACGCATGAACGAGAAGACTCCAACCATTGCTACAAGTGCCACGCCCAGTGCGAGTTCCGATACACCAGAGTACCAACCGTTCGTTCCAACGCCCATGAGAGGTGTCGATCTAACAACTCCTCATACTGCTTTGAAGCAGCATAGTACGCCTATCCACCGAACCCTTCACCCTAATGCAATGGAATTGTCGAGGAATCTACCGCGAAATTCATGAGTTGAAATATTTTCTGGAGAGTACCTACCCAAACCCTGATGTCATTGCCTTCCAAGAGACCCACCTCGTCGCCAAATATACGCCTAAGATACCGAATTATGTACTAGTTAGGAATGATCGTGACATACACGGCGGCGGTGTGTGCCTGTTCATTAAAGCGGGGATATCTTTCACAGAAACAATAATCGCAGATATCGAACCGATCGAACTCCAAATGGTCCACCTTGGAGGTATTACAATCGTCAACGCATATGTCCCTCCGAACAAGTCCATACCCAGATCGGTTTTTCGCAAGTCGTTCGCGAAATTCGACTTTCATGTGCTTATCGTTGGCGATCTCAACGCGCATCATCCGATGTGGGGAAGCAATCATCCGAACACTTATGGTAGGCACATTTTATCTGTGATGGAGGACCTGGAACTAGTGATGATCAACACTGCCATCCCCACTCGTATCAGCTTATCTTCAACCAGTCTCGGCGCAACATCGTTACTTGATCTTACAATTGCGTCAAAAGATATTGCGCACAGAGTGCGAACAACAATCACGGACGAACTGTTTGGCAGTGATACTATGTCATATTGAACAGCCTCGACATAGAAGTCAATATCCAAGATCAACATCATCACTCAGTCGGGCCAAGTGGCCAGATCTCAAAAACATTTGCCATCAGCAACTCTCCAATCTTAGTAACGACGCCGATCGATTGACGATCGAAGATATAACTAACGTCATGTTCCAAGCCGCCAAGCATACCATTCCGCTTACAAAGGAAGTTAGAAAAAGTAGTGTGCCTTGGTGGAATTATAGCTGTACGCGAGCTGTCCGGTTAAAGCGAGCGTCTTATCAAAAAATGAAGCGATTCTTTAGCGCTGATGACGTTATCAAGTTCAAGCAACAGCGAGCGCGTACGAGAAAAACGCTACTCGATGCAAAACGATCTTACTGGGAGTCTTTTTGTAACAGCCTAAAGCGCAATTCCAAATTGACGAAAGTCTGGCACGTAATTCGTTCGATGTCAGGCACGCGCTCGTGGAATCAAATAAACCAATTGGTCTCGAACGGCGCGCTAATCACAGACAATGCCAACATGGCAAACACACTGGTTCGGCATTTCGCGTCAACCAGTAGTGATGAAAATATAGACGTATTACACCGTCAACGCCGCTCCGATTTCTTCAGCGACACCATTCCCGCAGTCCTGGCCGAAATTCCGTGCGATGACATTATGAACCTACCTTTCACACGCTCAGAATTGTCTGATGTTTTGCGACTTAGGAAGAATACTGCGCCGGGCATTGATGGAATTTGCTCCGCAATGCTTCTAAACCTCAGTGAATATAGCCTCCAAAAACTTTTGGATTCTATCAATAATTTGTGGGTTTCGGGCCAGTGAACCGTGCATCTTGGCGGCATTCAATTATTGTGCCTTTTCTAAAAGGTAGCAAACCCGCGAATAATCCCTCTTCTTATAGACCAATTTCTTTGACGAGTAACATCTGTAAGACAATGGAAAGGTTAATTAATAACAGACTAACTTGGTGACTTGAACGGAATAGAATACTGCACCCACGTCAATGCGGCTTTCGACGCAAACGGTCTACTCAAGATTGCATAATGTCACTACACGACGATATCTATAAATCATTATTCAACAAAAGATTCGTTTTAGCGGTATTCTTGGACTTTGAAAAGGCCTACGACATGATTTGGAGAGACGGACTCGTACTTAAACTGCGGAAAATTGGCCTCACAGGAAACATACTGCGGTGGGTGCATTCATTCATTAACGACAGGACTTTTCAGGTTCGTCTCGGTAACACCTTATCAGACACGTTTGCGCTCGATAATGGTATTCCACAAGGAAGTGTGTTGTCTCCGACTTTGTTTGCAATCATGATCAATGACCTCCCTCATGACCTTTCGACTAACATCAATGTATTTGCAGATGACGTATGCATTTGGGATATCGGAATAAACGCTTGCGATATAGCCTCAAACGTGCAAGCATCGCTCAACTCCATTCAGGAGTGGTGCCACCATTGGGGATTCAAAATTAACGCTACAAAATCGGCCGGTGTGTTGTTCACGAGAAAGCGCAAGTACCCTAATATCAAGTTACTCATCGGACAGGTCGAATTGCGCTTAGAACGAGAGTTTAAATATTTAGGGATGACATTTGATGCAAAACTCAGCTATGACCCGCATTCGCGTATGGTAGTCGCGAAGTGCTCAAGACGGCCCAATGTATTAAGGGCATTGGCTGGTACTATCTGGGGTGCCTCGAAGTCTTGCCTTATGATCGTATACAAAACTTTGATAAGATCAGTTATGGAGTATGGTATTGAGGCGTATTTATTCTCACCAAAATACGTATTGAAAGCGCAACAGTTGCTTCAGAACAAAGCGCTGAGAATATGCAGTGGTGCAATGTCGAGTACGCCATCGTATGCATTACAGCACTCGTGTCATGAACTGCCTATGCACTTGCGACATCTGCCTCGACTATCGCTGCCATATCATGGCAATCGAAAACCACCCATGTACACCGCTAACAGAGCAGAGTTGGCATGAAATTTTTCCCGATTCATTTCGATTCGGAACTTTTAATATGCTCACAAGGTTGGATGAGGGCATAAAAGACTTTAAAATAGCAGAATATAATCTTTATCTCGACGCTCCATGGAATGAACAACCATGTTACACCGTCGATACGCACTTGCAATGGATCATATCCAACATACAACACCCTGATGTTATCAAGTTTGAATCCAACCACTACATTCTCTCCACATACGGTTCTTATATACAAATATTTACTGATGGGTCGAAAACGAAATTTAGATGTGGAGCAGGTTTCCACGTAAAAGGACTCGGAGTCGATTCCAGCATTGCCTTGGATGGGAATCTATCAGTTATTTCAACAGAACTTATTGCGATTCTGAATAGCCTAAATTGGGCGCGTAGCGAGTGTCCAGATCAGTCAAACATAGCTATACTATCGGATAGTCTAAGTGCCCTTCTCGCTCGACAATCTCGAAAACCTGATAATCAGATTGTTTCCGATATAATTATGCTTTGCAGGAACCTTTCTGGGCATTCAAAACGGGTCACCTTTATCTGGATTCCAGGACACAGGGGTGTTGGTCGAAACGAAGAGGAAGATCGGCTCGCAAAATCCGCAGCATCAGACGAAAGTCCTGACATCGCTCAGACCCACAGTCTAACTCCAAAAGAATGCAAACCCATCGTCACTGACCATTGCTGGAATAAGTGGAAGTCTGAACTAGTCAACGAAGACTCGCAATACCAAGGTCTCGTACGCACTAATGCTGAATTTCGCGGAATTTCTTGTCTCTCTCGTCGTGAGTCGTCGATCCTGATCCGACTCCAAACTAGCCATTGCGGGTTGAACGAACATCTGCACAGGATCGGATGCCATGAAAATGGATTATGTGAACTGTGCGCACAGCCTGAATCAGTGGAACATTTCCTGCTGAAATGTCCGAGATACTCAACTAATAGACAATATATCATCGAAGCTGCAAGGAACCATGGCGTTAACTTTGTATTATCAGAAATTCTTACTAGCCCTTTCACTGCAATGCCTATCATAGAATTTGCACTCCTGTCGAAACGAATAATTTAGAAGTCTTGTCCTAATCAAACTTTCGGCCTGGTGCACAAGGCCACAGTAGCCGGGCACCAATAAAAAACCCATACCAACCAACCAACCGACACTTTGTTGTGATGCTCACTCGGTGAAATTACCGAGAGCAATAAATTTTTGAAAACCCGCTATACATGGCTTCTTGGGGCTGGAAATTTTTTTCGAAACAATCAAAAAAAGTAAATTGATTGAGATCGATAGTGTCCTACTCGTTTTACCGACATAAAACAATGCTATTCACACACCATAATTATTTTTCGGACGATTACGGTGATATCGGTTGCAGTGATGTCGAAAATAGAACTTACTTATGCACTGGAATCTAACTGATGTTTCTATATTTGGACAACATGTACTCCAAGAATTTTCCATCGTAATTCGACTGTGGAACAAAATTGGAGTTTTCAAAATTGAAATTGATTGATATATTACTATTGAAATAAAGTCGGAATGTTTTAGGCTGAGACTAGTCAGGTGTAATCGTGAGCAACCAGTGGAAAATTATATACGAACTTGTTGGAGGTGCATAACTTCAACATACAATTGAATAGTATATTCATATTGAAATGAACCCGAATATTTTCGGCTGACACTATAGTCAAGTGTGATCGTCAGCAACTTGTAGAGATTTGGACAGAACATTGTATATCAACGATCTTCTGACAAAATATGACGTCACCAGTATGCAATTTCGAACAACCGAGGAGAAGAGATCGCTCAAGCTCGATGTACTATTTTAGATGGTAGACGAAATATTTCTGTAGACATAGACATGATTTGCGTATTTGGATAAAAGTCGACTCCAAGACACCAAATGAAATTGTGAACGACCTCTCCCGACGACGCGAAATCCGTCGTCTCGATAGTTTCTCGCACCAACGGTATTGATATTGATTTTTGAAAATGGCGGCGGTACACCTGCCGCATAGCAACCTTTTCACTGCGGGCGTACGCTCGATGATATCGGTGGGCCACAAAATACAACATAATGGAGTCTGGATTTTTATTCGTTTGTTGCCGTGTAAATTCCGTACAAGAAATATTGGTCATGCGTAAAATGACTCTGTATGTTGAAAGAGCATAACGGTAAAACAGCAAAACTGATAGCTTCGATATATACAGTATACAGTACACCGTATGTACTTGTAAATTCGGTTCCACAACAGCGATATATAAAATGACTGTTAAGAGGAGTGTATGAGCCCTTCTTAACAAGCCAAATTATTCTATGCCGAATCATTTTGCTCGGGCGCGAAGCTAAGGCTACCTGATAATATCTGATTTAAACATTGTCCAATCCATTTTGACTGTCTGTTACACAATTACGTATTATTGGTGATATTGAAGAAATTACTTATGACGTTACAAAACTGTCAATATTGCTATCTAGGTCAGTGGTTCTCGACCTTTTTGGCCACGTGGACCAGCAAAACTTCAAAACATATGGTGCGCACCGATGAAACGTCAAAAATCAAAATTAATCCAACGTTTATTCACACCAAATGTATACAAGTCAATTGTAATGATGGAAACTTAATTTAAAGCTGCTTCTTATATACTGGGTAATTATGCGTGCATTTCGTGGTATGATGGACGTTTGTGGAAGGCGAAGCTGTCGAAGTTCTGTTAAAGAGCGCTAACTTGATTGCGATTGTTAGGTAACCTTTGAAATAAATGCTATACTTTGCTTTTTGCTATATCTCCTAACAAATACGCAATGATCACTACGCGAACAAGAACGCAAACCGTTTTCGCATTCCCCATTACATTGCACTCCCATAAACTTGACTATTAATGCTGTTACACGTTAAACTCGATTTGAAGAAGGGTCATCATGAATTTTTTGTCACATTAAGTCAGCTCACACTGACATTTCTCCGTGTATAGGCCTATATACTCCGACCCATCTGCGTCAACATAGTTTTGTTAGGGAATCCACTGGATATTCAAGGAATCCCCGGAACCATACACTTACTGTCTGTGATGACGAGCAGATAGTCTGTACAAATAATTTTAACTCGGACGTATATATTCTCGTCGGAGTAGATTCGATTTTCTCACGCGATATACATATATCTCTGGGAAGTGACGCAACGTGCAAATAGTTGCACAACGTATTATAGAGCAGTGGAATATTTTATTTTCTCATTTTAAAATTATCAATGTATGTTTGTTAACTTTGTTAACTCACTTACGTACGTACATCATGCCCTCAAATATACCGTGAATTTGAAATTATGGAATTTCTCGCCATAAATATACTATTTTATCAAATCAAACATTTGATAATCCAATAACTTCGCTTCTACGGGTTGAAATTGAGGCAAATACGCCACGCATCGTTTTGTTCGTCCATGTAATAATTTTTGGGGTATCCAGTAACATTTGAAATAATTTTTTTTATTTTTTCCTAAATAAATCATTTTTTAATCTAATATATACGCTTCTACAGGTTGGAAGGAAGGCAAATTTGATGTAAGTCGTTTTTCCACAACCGAACGATTTTATCAACCTACCAGTAAATTTGAACAACTTAATTATGCTTGAGCCGCACACCTCACTCAAGAACTGCGCTATTTAATTTCGGATATTGAATGACATATCGAAAGAGTGATCATCACTGCCAACAAATCTTAAATTATGACCTAAGAGCTCAAACTGATTTTTATACTGTATCGGTCGTGTAACGTCGGTGAAAAGGTCAGGACATGTGAGTGTGAGCATTGTCGTTAAAGCTTTTTTTAGCCAACTTGGGTATTACATATATTAGTATACATGTGTATAATTTCTCCTTTTCAATCGCTGAAATGCTAAAATTTACGACTTATAGATTCGTCATTACATATATTGGCTATATAGACGTAGAAATTCCTATATGCAACTAAATTGACGCATAGCCTTTGCAGAAACGTTTCACTACGTTTACTGCCGGGCATTTGACTCTGGGCAAGTAGTTTTGAGCAAACAATGACGCAAAATTCATTGGATACTAATAGCAAGAGTCTCACCGGGGCCTACGTAGGCCCCGGTCTCACTTTTATGCCCTTTACAAGCGTGCGATATAGTAGGCCTGTAGACCGCGGTTTTCAATTGATGTTTTTTTCTCTGTTAATGGTTTGTTTTTCATCTTATCATTGGTTGCATTTGGATGAAATTTGATTTTACGGTAACACCAAACCATTTTCGGTATTGGGTATGATGAATGTTTGAAGATTTGTAGAGAAAGGGAAGTGTGTCATATGTGAGACGCGTGTGCGAAAGTGACCAAAGATATCTCACACCGGTTTAATGCGTTTTTTTCGTGGAGAACGGGCCCGTAATAACATTACCTCCATGCCCCGAGTGTTTTATAACCCCTCTTGTTTTAAATGCGACCCTAGCTGTATACGCCCAAACATCTTTACTCTCTAATCGCTGCTGGAATTCGAATACCCTACGAAGCTATATGCTATAACTCATCATGTAACTCGTCTGCGAGTATTTGATAGTAATACGAAAATTATGCCAAATATTTCTTATTCATATGTGAAAATATACCGCTGTTACTTGAGGTTCATTGATGCATGCAATTTAAAAGATAAAATATCGTGACATATCATAAATTTAGCAAACGTGACACCTGATCATAAAGAGCGCTGAGTATATACCTTAGTATAGTATCCATACAATATACGTTACAAATTGCGTATGTAAATAGGTGGAAAGTGAAATCGAAATATTGGCAATAAAGAATGCTGAGTAATATAAAAAAATCTTTTCTATATAACGCTGTGCATATATGGAAAAGCAACTATGAAAAAAATTGGCGTCCTCGCAGGATATATTCTTCATGAGATTTCTTGCGAAACGAGGACATATGGTAGATTGGTAGCTCTATTTTACGTTCTATTTTCTGAGTCGCCACAATCAACGTCAACACGGAAGTGCTCGTTGATTTCCCGCTTGTCTCCTGTGTCTGCAATGTACATGTATAAAGTAAGATATATCGTGGAAAAATATTTTACATTAATTATACGTACCCCGGCGTAAATCGAAAAATTCCATTACTTCTACAAGATCATACATCATTTTACTTACCACGCTCACAGTAGGCGTAGCTGCGTACCCAGGACCATCACATCTCTGAAAATAAATTATTTGGAACTGTGAGTCTGTACTGCAGCATCATACCAATCGGTTCATTATACCTTTAAGATTTCAGCATTTATTTTTTTCTGTAACCTGTCGATGTTCCTATGTACTCCGCACCACATTTGTTTTATCCCCAGAAAAACGTCACCTTTTGCCGCGTCTTCTTATATACGCCGCTCTTCAGTTTATTTAGGATGTAGTAACCTTGATTGTTTAATCATAAAAGTAATATTTCATACAAATTCTATCAACTTTTGATTACGAATAGAATCTATTTTTTCTAAGAATATATTTTAAATGCACCTGCCGTTCGTAATTTATTTCTGCGTGTACTACAACGAAAATTTCACCCATACGTATAATTATAGAGCTTCGCAAGAATTTCGTGATATGAGAAATAGATTTGGGACAGAATCCATGTAAAACGCCGTATAATCCTGTCGTACATTGGTAGCGCTAGCCATCACACGGTAATCGCAGAAATTTAACTCAAATAAACTGTTGACAAATGGAGGTTTGTGCACTAGATCTTCTAATTACTTTCTTATCTCACAACCAAGCGTTTCTCAGATCTCCCGAAAGCATTCCATCAGATCCGCTTTGCGAATCTCTAATTTTACTTGTTACGCTTGACTTTGATTCAGACATGGGGTGATTACTTCATGAATGTAATCGATTGCGATTACGATTACTTCTGAATCACGCGATTACGATTACGATTACGATTACAGCAAAATCAGGACGTAGTCGATTACGATTACGATTACATTGGAAAAGTAATCACGATTACTCACGATTACATTTATTTTGCTTCTTAGAACTAAACTCAGAAGACATATTGGAAGACAATATAAGGATTGCGATGAAAAGGCCTAATGAGAAAACAACATTCTTTTAGATGATGGGTCATTTGCTTGTTACGTCATAATTTACCATTGCCCTACTTCACTGCATATCGCACCCTACGATTTACATTCTTGCCAGGTCCGTATCTGCTGCACCCCAAACTCCCCTTCGGGATGGGGAGCGACCTCAGAGGGACTCAAAAGTATTTCGTAAACCAACATAAATTATACAGTATTTTCGAGATATTTAATTAATTTAAAAATATTCTTCGAGCTTCGAGATTTAAATGTCTCTAGATAACTTGTGGCGAATTGAAATGCATAACTCTCTCCCTCAAGAAAAAGGCATGCAGAATTTATAGGAATGGGGATTTCGTTGCCGGTCATTACCGCGACACGACACACCAAAAGTCGTGCACTTTCGGCCAACATGCGACATGCTATATTAAAGAAAGAAATTGGTCGAAACTTTGGGTATATGTCTATTGTCAATAGCCACGTTGGGTGGGTGTGACTAATAGTACTGTCCTTCCAATCCGAGCCCACAATACAAGTGCCACCTGGGCCTCCACAGAGGAATACAGACATGAGAAATTGTGCGTGTCTCTCACGAAAGTTTTTTTTTAGTCTGCTACGTTTGGGCGACAACAATCTTTTGAATGGACCGGAGGTCACGAATCAACAACATATAATAAAGTCATATCATAACAACGTACCAGATGTTATAATTATGAATTACGTGTCCCCAGCTCTAATTGTAAACCTGACCATCGGGGGCTCAGAGAGGATTAAAAATGAATACTAATTTAATGCAATTACCAATATTATTGACAAAATCCAGTCTTCAACTTGAAAATTGACCGTCCTATGAGGGCCCCAAGACCAACGTTTGGAGTGGGGGACGAATTGCTGTTTCAGTCCTGATTCTAGCTACGACCCACGCTAACATGGTGCATAAGTGAACGGCTATGGCGGCAGGTCCAAATGTTGAGTAAAGAATTACGAAATAACGATTGGCCCCCATTCAAGGATAGTAATATAAAAATAAGATTAAGAATAAGAACATAAAATTCAGCCATCCACTTAATACAGATACTGCATGCTGCCGTTACGAGTAACAACGAAGAACGGCTTGGTTATGATATATATCAGCAGCTGCTGATTTTTAATGCTTCGTTGTCGAAATCGTATAATGTATTATTTGACGAGTACAACTTTTCAAATCTTTGTCCAGTCAGTGCACTTTTGTACGTACTACATAGGCCTGCTGCTCGCCAAGCAGCAAAGGTAAAACTGCATTCAACTAAGCATAACCAAACATACAATACATATAGTTACTATTTGAAACTAGGCAGAGTTGTGATCATTATCCTGTTACGAGGTAATGGCGATTCAAGTGTATTGATAACCTGATATACAGCACGGCGGGTGTTCTTACAATCACACTACCATCTACATCAGGGGTATCAAACATCCGACCCGTCAGACGATTTCATCCGAAGCCATTATGAGTAGATTGAAAATGTGTCCAATATCCTGCACATTTCTAACAAATGTTGATTTTTTTTAGTAGAGATTACTTCCGTCAAACAATCCCGCAAGACAGCAAATGTCGAGCATGGTCAGGCCAAATTAAAGCCGTCTGACAGTGGCATTGTATTTTAACTCTATAGTCTATACATCATTAGAAACAAAATCGGCGATATTAGCATCCAATTCCAACGCTGAATTTTGAGTTCTATGCCAAAAATTACCGAGACACAGTTATTCACATAAACGAAATCGCCAGTGCGAAACTGTTATATTCAAGTTACACGAAAATATACTTCAAATATCCGCGATCGCAGATTCGCAGTACTGTTTCCCTTCTGATTCAAAAGTTCCCGGCTTCCAGAGCAAACCGTATCAAGATTTCATATTAGCCTAATGAGCTAAATTTCAACGTCCGACTTTACGGTTATATATCCCTTGCAGCCCGGCTAAAACAAAGGGATCATCGAAATATGCCAACTTATATTGCCGTTAGAGTAGGCTTACCATATTTTGGAAATCAAAAAAGAGGACACTTTTTCAGAAATTTGCAACTTGCAAAACCGGAGTAAAATTCTCAAAAACCGGTTAATTTTTCCCACTAAAAAAAAAAGGTCATCACTTCTGCTCAGAGCTCAAAATAACGTTTTTTACTCCACATTGCCAGGTGGATGACTAAAAAAAAAAAGAAAAAAAAAAGGTCATCTTTTGGCTCACAGCTAAAATCACCGTTTTTCACTCCGAAATACCCGTCGGAGCTTCACTTCTGTGCTAATATGCGGCATATCACTCGCAATTTGCTCTAAATCTGCCTAAATTTTCAAAAAAGAGGACAAAATCTCAAAAAAGAGGACAAAAAGGCGTCCTCCGAGGACACTTTCAAAAAAGTCAAAAAAGAGGACAATAAATCCTCTTAAAAGAGGACGTATGGTAAGCCTACGTTAGAGCCACTGTTTCAGTGGTAATAACTGCTGTATTTAACCGGTACATCATCGTAATTGCCAATTTTGTTGTTTGGTACTAACGGTGTTGCTAGAATAAAACCCCTATGATCCGTAATACAATGAAAGCGTTCAAGTCAATGGATTTCGAGCTAAAACTATGGAATCATTTGAATAGTGCGGCCCGCGAGCGACTTGGAGGTTTGAATCCGGCCCGCCATGCAAGTTGGGAGTTTGACAACCCTGACCTACATCGAATCTGTATTTATATGTGCGGGGACTTCTTAAGCAATAACGAGCAAAGCTAATACTTCTGACGTAATAATAAGCAGTGGCGTTTGTAAATCAGACGTTTGTATCATCACTCACCTGTTACAATATATCTTTCTTGTTCACGAATGTTCAGTTTATGTCATAGTCCTTGTACAAATAAAAAGTAATCGTACTTTCGCAAAGAAATCGATTAGATATGGGAAGTAGTCGATTACGATTACGATTAATTCGGATTTTTTTCGAATGTAATCGATTGCGATTACGATTACTTGAAAATGCTGTAATCGTTGTAATCGATTACGATTACTAATCGCGATTACCCCATGTCTGCTTTGATTTCACGGCCTTATGTCCTCTATGCTTGAATATTACCCGCGATTTACTGAACCACCGATTCGCCTTAATTATCACGAATACCAACATTATGCTTGTTTCGATAAAGCGGCTCATACTCACATTGAATAAACGAATATACGAGGTTGCCCGTGCCACAATCTTTGTATTCCACCTGTGCCGCGTTTACACGTGCTATATTCTGTAAAATACAGTTAAATATGTAGTAATTGATCCATTTCAAATATATAAATAACGTATGCTCACCACATTTACCTTTGATAACATTCCGACAAAGCAATGTACTTGATGCAATTTCCAGACACCTATATCAGTTATATTGGTCATTTTACAGTTGCCCCCGCAACATAGATCAGACGAGATGACAATCATGAATGCGATTGCTGTTACGAATATTATGACTGTCATGGTCTTCGAGATGTCTGAATGGGAAATATTTGGCTGTCAATTTACGTGTTTTACCTCAAATTCGAATTTTACAGATGAGCATCATACCGTTTGTTTTCTGCATTATTAATATATTATCTACAGGGCAATACACAATGAATTAAATACACTAATGTGAATGGATTATTAATCCTGCTGATTCCAAACGTGTAGCGAGAAATGATTCCTTTGGAGCGCTGAAATTACGCGCTTCTTGTGGCCAAGAGTTAATTTGTGAGCGGTTCACCATTACTTACACCCCTGGCGGTAAGAAGAAGTTAGAAAAACATATCCAATAAACATATTGTGAATGTACGTCTATTTGGCGATAGCATTAGGCTATTACACGACGAATAAATTCTTACTTTGCGATCCTGGTCGGTTCAATAGGTATGTCAGTATTGATTACAGGGACCTCAGAAGTTTATCTATATACGATCCGTCAATCCAAATTTATATTCATAAAATTTCACTATCCTTTCGTGGTTCGCTTTCCAAACATATGCGTGTAAATTTGGATTTACTCTAATTCTCTCATTTGGTCAACATACCCAAATTCAACGTAGACCACTATGAAAATCAGGCTGGCATCGAACATACCGGATGTACTGGGTAAACTGGTTTTAAATATTCAGGTAAAATTATACCTCTCAGGGTAAACATTTTAGGCCTATTTGGATACGTCGTTAGGAATGCGGCCAATATTTATCTTTTGACGCGCGTACGTTTTTCGGCGCACTAAAGCCGGCAATTATTTGAACTTGTTTGCATGTATGGATTAATCTTATTTCCTTAATATTGATAGCTCACGTCGTTGCTCGGGAAGCTACGAATAGATCTGCAGATTTTTTGTTGCGTAATGTATGACTGTGTAATCGCTATGATGTGTAATGATGGAAGGATTTGTGGATGTCCCCGTGTCTTTTCAAACGTCAGCATGCTTGAAATATGGTTAAAGAAAGACGGACCTCGACCTGACCTATCGGTTTTGATAAGTGCGATTGCCGTAGCTGTAAAGTTGGTTGTATGGTTTGTCGGACTAATTGATGGGAAATCCGTATTCGTGTCGTATCCAACGGTTACGAAGTTAACGATTAAATCCTTCAAGATCGTAAACGAATATGGACTTCTTACCGCAATCCGCGTTGCTTCTGAACTACTTTTGCAACCAGGGTTGCATATAAAACTAACACGTTTAAAACACGACCCTTGCTTAAAACATGTTTTCATTGTGTGTTATTTTAGTCATCACATCATGAATCTTGAATTGAGACGTTAAAGGGGATTGACATTGTTAAATGGCTCCCTAAAATTACAATTGAGGATGTATGGTAAATTTGGATCCTAAACTTAATGTGGGTCTTAAACGGACGAAAAAATATATTTGAGCAGAACACCAATTTCGTTCCATTGATCCATGACTCGTGCGGGGCGCGGATCGACAACTTTTCTGGCCCCGACTGTCAAGCCTGATTTTTGAAATGACCTAGATCCGATCCGAAAATCTCCGATTATAATAATCATACGCATAGGCTCCGAGTTACGGGGTGGCGGGGTGGCACAGCCACCCCATGACACATTTATGGGGTGGCGGCCACCCCATACAAAAAGGGTAAACGCCCGCCGTCTGCGATTTTAAATCATCAGCGCTGTCAATTAGCGGGTCCGTGATAGCGCGTAAATGCCAACTATTTACCATTAATCGATACGCGCGCGAATAATTGAGTACGCAGCTTAGTCGGCGACGACGAACTATAGTGCAGTGGTTTTCAACCTTTTTGTCTTTGCGGACCCCTTTTGGACCTTCACGGACCTCCGCAAACCCCTCAAGTATTCATTGAGAGAGATTAGAAAAACATCAAGAATTTCAGTAGGCCATTGGCAATTTGTCAATTAAAATGAGTTTTCACAGAAGGATATTGTATATTCGACAACTAATATACTGATGTGAGTCTTGAGGTTTTAGCAATTATGAAGCGAAACTATCTCATGCTTTCCCTAATATAAAAATACAAATTAGGTTATTATTCATTTTTCAAATTTAGAGGTTTCGTGGACCCCTTGAAAATGCTTCGCGGATCCTTAGGGGTCCACGAACCCCGGTTGAGAACCAATGAACTAGTGCTTAAAACGCCCAAATAAATTGTAATCCGCAATTAGTAATCAGACAATCGAAGTAACCTCGTTCACGACGTCGATTTCGACACGCTTGCGCTGAGAAACAAACCATCTTCTCTCTCGACCGGACGAGCGAATTCACGTTCTCCTTCTCTTAATTAAATTGTATTTGCGCCCATATTGGTACACAAAATATAATTCTTGAGTTAGTTCCATGATGGTCTCTTTAATTGGAGGCTTGGAGCGCCAAATAGGACAGAGTGTTTGTGTGCGCCTGCGAATTGAAAGTCATTCCTGCGCAAAGTGCGCATGTTCATTAATCTAACAAGGCTTTGCCAACTTTTATCGGGAAATGCAACAATGCAGCTCAAACGCCGTTATAATGAGCAAGCAATTGTCGCAATGTCAGACTCGGAACCCCATTGTGCTGTACGCAAGTTGAGGAATTACTCATTAGATGCGCGCTTTCTCGTTTGCTATCATCTGTAGGCTACTAATTCTTGACTGCTTTATACACTCGTATTCCCTCGATGTCACTTGTCAGTGTTTGATTTGCTATTAATACGGCGCATTGTGAAGTGCACGACGTTGAATTACGTTGTCAAATATTGATGTAACACTAGATTCTCGGTGGCGCAAATTCTGAATTTATTCGATTAGTTTGAACGAGAACCTTCTATGTTCCAATAAACTTCATTGCTGGACGAACTCTATCGAGCGCAACCATATCGCGGATCGAATTTCGCAGATCGAATTTGCTGCAATAACACGTGGATAATTAAACACGCACCATTTTACGATCAAATTCGACTGGCTGATCGGGGCCTACGGAGGCCGTAGGCCCCGGGCTCACATTAAACAGCGTGTTGTCGGTATGACACGCTAGGTGCGTAGCCAGAGAGTTTCTCATTTACAGCTAAAAGAGCTTCTTGGAGGTGCAGAACTTCAATTTACAATTGAATAGTATATTCATATTGAAATGAACCCAAATATTTTCGGCTGACACTCGTCAGGGGTAATCGTCAGCAACTAGTAGAGAAATGGAAAGAGCATTGTATATCAACGATATACTATATTCATTTACAGCTAAAAGTCCCGTCATTTTGAGTTGCCAATTCATTAATTCGTATTATCGATGCTGTGTAACTGCAAATTAGCGAGAATCATTTGCATGCGAAATAGGGCATTTAAATCTCATGTGCACTAGCGTCGGTGGTTTGATTTAGCGCGTCCGCATGTAAGTCTGCTACCGTCCCCAGAAACACTTTCGCCAAACAGTAACAAATCTCTGAGTGTAATATTGAGTGTGTTTATGTATCGTTTTGATTAAAACTTTTGCCCGCGTCTAAACGAATTGTGCTCGTTGCCTTTGCGGAATCTGGCTATTTAGGTATGAATCTTAGCGCACCCTGTAATTGTAATTATTGCGGGTTTGCGGCATGTCGGCATTTTCGTTATTAGCGCATATTTGCCGGCCGATTATACAGTCCGATAAAATTGATCACTATACTATGTATTCGCACAGCGTACTGATGCTGAATTCAGAAAACTAACGATCATTATTAGATGTACATATTCGACCTCATCGTTAGAAGCGCAGATTTCATCGCGCGGTCTGAGAAACATCATGTCCTATCGCGATTTGACGACCAAATATACGTTCACCTTCTACAAATTAACAGTGTTTTATTGTGTGTGCCTGCTAGCTGAAATTTATTCCAGTGCCCATAATATTAATCCAATTATGCTTTGCGGACCTAAATCGGGAAATGCAGCAATGCAGTCAAAATCGATGTTTTAATCTGCAACAAATTGTCGCGATGCGAGCTACTCAATAGGCCAGGCCTGGACAAAGTGCGACCCGTGAAGCTATTCTGTGCGGCCCGCGAAAGGTTGCTTGGAATTCAAAACATAAATCTTGCTTTTGAATGACTAAAACCATAGACTGCATCAAATGAACAGGAAACTCGTTTACTTTGAAGCCTGTTCATTAATATGCCACGATTACGCTGCCTACTTACCTGACATGCGTAATCCAGATTCAAAATAAAGGCAATGTGGCAAAGTATGAGTAGCAATTGAAGTCACAAGAAATTAATTTTTTCATATAGTTTAATTCAAACCTTCCTTGTTGCCATTGGCAAATTACGCATTATACGGTATGTGTTTCAATTTGTTACGTGATGTATTTCCAAATCCCTAATTCGTAAAACAAGGTAATCAGTGCTTGCGATTACTATATGACTCATCATAACACCCATAAAGGATTAAAGGGCATGCCCCCCCCCCTAAAAAAATGCTGAAAACTGAAATTCAAAGAAGGTTTAGGTTTAGAATTCGGGACACTAAATATACTATACTGGAGTCAGGGGTAATTAAAGTCGGTCTTATGACAAAAACACGAAATACTCGGTCAATAGAGGGCGAAGTTCAGAAAAACTGTAAGCTTCGCTCATCATCAAGGCTATGCTGCACACTGCTCGGAAGGCAGCGACCAAAAACATAAGCTTTGTACTATTGCATATACATTTCAGTGCAGTGGTTCTCAAACGTAAAAGCATCAGAAGGGCGGCGCGAACTCGTAGTTTATTTAAAAAAAAATTCGCGCTCGGCGCGATATATATCCCCAGCTTATAGTTTTTGCTTTCTATATTGTCCGACTTTATATATTTCACAATGCTCTCATCAACAGCCATAATGTTCCATGCTATCAAACCATCCGCGTGGGGATTGCTAGCATTCTGTTTGCACTTATAATATTTTTTGATCTCAAGAAAAGGGCGCGCGAAATTGTTCACTATCATAAAGGGAGGCGTGCCTAAAAAAGTTTGAGAACCAAAGTTTTAGAGTCTTGATAGAAGAACGTGGATAGGGGTTTTAAGAGAGCTAAAATGTATCATGTTTAACATTGTTTTTAATCATGACAGCAAATAGATATTTTTTTAATAACCGTCACTTTCTCATTACCTAATATCAGCACATTCACTGAACAGCATTTATTAATATGTAATTCAGAAATAAAATTAAAATAAGCTGGAGAATACAGCTATAAAAATTTTCACTCGGCCCACCAACGTATTTATTTTTCTCATTTGGCCCCCCAAGGAAAATTATTGCCCACCCCTGCAATAGGCCTACTAAGTAAAACCCATTGTGTTGGCGGTACGGGATAATTACTGATTGGCCACGCGTGTTTGTAATCATCATTCTTGTCCGTCTTTCGTGTTCCAGAATTGCCGCGCCGTGATACTACTCAGCTCACAGTGCTCAGTGCACAGTCCAGTGATGAATGCGGACACTCGGCAATCAATTACCTAAAGTCTCAATCATCTCAGCGCGAGATCGCGTAGCGTTTCCTTGTGCGATATGCATGCACATTGCACAAGCACAGACGAATCTCTGTTGGTCGCGGCTGCGCGCAGCTCTGATAATACTTGCTGAATTGCAATTGAATATTAGCATCAGAATGGTGATTGCCAGGCTGCGCAATCGTTCAATGACTGGTTGCTAACACAGGCCAAATCAGTGTGTCGAGAACATGTACGTAAACGTACAGCTAACACGATTTAGCGGACACCTATTATGCTTGATGTCTTGAAATTGACTCGGAAATTTTGTTTGGAGTCAAGAGTCAATCCACATTTTTGAAAAACCGAGTCGAGTCACAGATATTTCGTCAAAGGAGCTATATTTACCCTATTTTTCTATTGTCAATGTCAATCCCCTATGATGTCACAATTAATATTCGTGACGTCATGGCTTTCAAAAAACATTTTTAAACAAGGACCTTGTTTTAAATTGATTTTTATTTTACATGCAACCCTAAGTATGAGTAAATGCGGACGATTTGCACCCGTTTTTGTCCACGCATACGATATATGGAATGGAATGGTTGGAACCCTGGAAATCGTCATTCAACAGTTATAGCATGTAGTAAGAGATCATTGGTACAGATTGGGTGTTCTGATTATGATGACTTGAGGACTGTAGAAATGCTGCATGCATAACGACGTAGTCCTGGTTAGTCCTGGTTTTTGGTTCGTTCATGACTGGGTCGAAAGCCTTTTTCGTGAAAAGAGCCACTTTTACCCTAAGTTTTGAATTATCAATGTCAATTCCTGTGTCGTCAAAATTGAAGATTCGTGACGTCAAGGCTAAAAAACATGTTTTTAACAAGGGCCATGTTTTGACAATGTTTGTTTGAATTGATATTTGTTTTGAAAGCAACCCTATGAGAGGCCAAGGTGTTGCGGACGACATTCCTCGACAATTTCGATAAATATTCAGTCAGTTAACCGTTCATAACAAATTGTTAACACTTTTCGCTACGCATTCTTTTGCTTCAACATTAAAAAAGAATCGATAGAGTAGACATCGGATGAATACCTTGAGCATAAAATGACTTAACGGCGACAGTCTGAGCATAATATATTTTATAACGAAAGTATAGCAGGATATTCGTAAATATTTCATTTTATTATAAATATAAAACTGTAATTGCATATGTGTCGAAGCTATAAGATCAGGCCGTTCATTCAGTCCAATGACATAACGTCACCGATGGTATCAACCGGGATATTTCATGCATTTAACCTCCTCGCCAAATAGAGATAGTCCGTTCTGTGTTTCGCCTGTCGTGAAGAAAATTGACGCTGTTAGGAAAAACGATTGTAGGAATGTCGTGCACTTGGCTAATATACCTGCGTGGAACAAGTCATCTATCTGCACCAAATCGTCGAGAAGTGTGTCAGTTACATTGTAATCGGTGCATGGTGTAGGAATGGTAGAATGGCATCGCTGTGGACAAACAGAGACAGTTCGTAAAACCATATGTCCCTACCAGGTACAACTCGATGTGATGCCGCAAATTTCTCAGTAATCATTAGTAGCAACGGTTAAGGTATCCTCCTGGGGTAAAATGGAGGTAGTCCGTAAATTCTCATAGTCAGAGCTGTCTAAAGTAGTCATTGGTCATACCCAAGTACGAGTAGGAGAAATGTCGCAATTCGCTATCCAATCTATTGACCCTACCGCAATTATCTTTACCGGTCACCAAGTTCATTATTTTATTTGGCACACATTTGTAAGTTTTAAATTGAACCTACATTTTCCAACTATTCATATCCATTCCATTCACATCCTATCCATATCATTCACATGTACACATGTGAACACTAGCCAATTTATCATTTTCATAACCTAGCACGATCGCCAGTGTTTTTTTCATACCAGACTTGCATAACTAGATAGTCCTAGTTGTCCAATCCGACCAGTGGTTCCCAACCTGGAGTCCACTGACCCCTTGGGAGTCCGTGAGAAGGCATTCGGGGGTCCGTGATTACCTTGGTGAATTTTTTGAGAAAAAGTAAAGCGATCTTTTTACTTTCATCTCTCTCTCTCTCTCTCTCTTTCTCTCTCTCTCTCTCTCTCTCTCTCTCTCTCTCTCTCTCTCTCTCTCTCTCTCTCTCTCTCTCTCTCTCTCTCTCTCTCTCTCTCTCTCATGTGTCAAGCTCTAACACGCGAGTATAAACGATACCGGTATGCATTAATATAAAATGCTGCAGCTGATGCATACAGTGTTTACAGTACACTGCAGAGGTGGTCAGTAATGAAGTACTTCTACTTTTTGAAGTATTTGAAGTAGATTTTGCCCACTCCTACTACTTTTTAAGTAGTTATGATTTTAGACTACTTCTACTTCTAATGGACAGTTTTCAGTTTTGTAGGCAAAACTAACCGTAGAATACCTACTTACTTATTTACTTACTTACTTACTTGTGAACCACCACTCCTGCTTCTACTTGAGTAGAAATTCCGGCGTTACTTCTACTTCTACTTGAGTAGCGACGATGACTACGTTGACCTTACGCTATGGGTCTACGTGTTGTCGTAGTCATGTTCATGCCATCCCTATCAGGCCTTCACAATTTCTTTATATAGGGTGAAATCGTTGATTTCGAATAATGTTTTGACGCAAATAGTAATAATACCACGCCTATAAAATGCGGGTGTAAATCACAAGATATATTCGACACCGGATACGCTATGCAATTTCATGCAAGCAGTCGTGCGTCATTACCTCCTCTAATTCCATCAATATTCGCGTTTTTAACAAATGTATTTGATAATCTTGACCGTATGCGACTGTGCGTTGAGTGGTTGAGTTGAACTGAGTTCGATTGAGTTCGCTCCTCATCGACTCCAGAATTGCTTTGCCTATAATATATGCGTAGGTTTTCAGGTCTTAATAGGGCCAGTTTTTGTTGCAGTCAAATCCGTGTAAAGTTGCAATTAATTTTCATAAAAGTTGCACGAAGAAGTATCATTTGCGGACAAGTTCCTTGAAATTATTAGGGTATGAGATACTGGAATCATTCCTTATCCAAGGCACTTAGCAAAGCTAAATGTTGGCGACATCAACGAAATCATTAGCCTTAAAAAATGACCCAGTGAAAATAGAATTTTCGGCGGTCTAGCCTCAATGTACGTCAAATCAGAAATGAACTCAACTAAAAACGGCAGTGAAATAATAAGGCGATCTGTTTACTTATAGTGCTAAATATTTCCAGTAAAAAATTAGTTGCAAAAAAATCGAAAAAACTTGCAAAACGTTGCATGAGCAATCAAAAAGAGTTGCAAAAAGTTGCATGAAAAATCGAATAAATGAACAAAAGTTTCAATATAAGATTTTCTCAAACAGCTTGAAACACCATGCTACATAACTTCTGAGTATTTAGGACGCTGCCGTAATTTCTAAAAAAAAGTTGCAAAAGTTGCAAAAACTTGCTCTACTAATAACTAAAAGAAATCATCAATAATGCCAGATAAAGTAGATTTGCATTTTAAATAATCTATCGCATACTCTGACGTATAGGGCTTCTCAAACGTTTTTGCTTTTCGGCCTCATATTTCTCTTCATTGATATTTGTCGTCTCGGCAACGTTATTTTTCATTAGGGCCGTTAAAAAAAAGCATTTTTTCAACTGCCGCTGCCTAAAATATGAAGCACACCAAATGTGGCTTAATTTCATCCAGTAAACTCGGAATATGTTTTAAATCATAGTATTTAGGTGGCAAATCCTAGAAAACGATTACCAGCGTACACGTACAGCTGATTGACCATGCCCATCCGCTGAACCATGGCTTAGCAACGGATGTTTTGCGACTCACAGTTTGAGTAGCCCTGCTTTAACATATACTTCAATACTCACTCTGCAACAGTGAGTATGCGAGACCATTTTCATTACAGTTTAGAGAAGCACTTGGAATATTGCACCGGCGGCTGTGCCATGTCCCCGTCTGTGATAAACGTAATATATACGCTGTTGAGTCAAAATGTTGTATCAAAGAGAAAAATTATATTCGATATCGTAATTATGAGCAGGCCTAACATATCGCATAAATATTGAATTTTCTCAACATTGTCATGTCTAAAAATATAACCGTTATTGCATATGCTGGCTTATATATCCGTTTCGTCTATTGGGAAGTATTCACATCCAGAGTTTAAATACAAAAAAAAAGTTCTCGGGTTTTCCAAATTAGATTATAATTAGAATTATAGCTACACAGTGTTGTCAAAGTGGCGAGATAGCGCAGTGGTATAATTCGCGGCTGCAACACCAATGGGTGGCGGTTCGAGTCCAACCGAGGTCGGCTTCAGAATTCCTATACTAGGCTTCCCCTCGCCACCTCATCCGCGTAAGTGGTGTCTAACAAAAAGCCTAGAAGTGGGTCGTGCTATAAGTCGGCAGTTACGGGGGGAAAATAAAGAATATCGGCCTGGTGTAAATGACCATAGTAGTCGCCAAACACCATGAGTACCATAAAAAACGCAGTGTTTTATTTCAAATTAGTTTAGAATTGGAATTATGGAAATTTTTGCCATGGCGTACCAGACCGATAAGAAGATAAGCGCCACATTGTCTCATTTTCGTAGTTAATTATTATAAATAATAATAAATTCACATTTTTTGCAAATAAGATTAGAATTAGAGTCACTGGAGTCACTGAACTCCCGGAAACTTGGAAATTGAACCAAGTTCAGTTCGTATCAAATCATAGTTCATCCTCTTAAGCATAAGAATAGCAAATATTTTACCGCAAGGTTGGCACATTTAGCGCGACAGAGTTCTTATGTAGCATTTTGAGGAAAACCAGGAATTACATTAGAATTAAAGTTAGACTATAGAAACATTTCACAAATTAAATTATAATTAGATTAGCGGCATTTGGCTCTAATTGGTCTAATTAGGCAACTAGAATTATCTAGTTGTCCAAATCTGTTCATATCTCTAGCGATCACTTGTAGGCAGCAGATGAAATTCAATGCATCGTTTGTTAGTTCGGAACCGAGCCAGTCAGTTGAAAATGAATTACCGTTGAACGAGTGGTGTACGCATCCTCGCCAGTATCGTCTTAGAAAGCTGACAGTGCAAAAAATACCATTCGCTTACAAACGACACCTGCTGAACGTACACTCGTGGAAGTGCGCAATATACATGGGCTCAATGTCTTAAAATCAGGTTTAGGACTACCGCTGACCACGGTGTACGCACTCTATATTTCTAATATTTTAGTCACCACTTCCTTGCATCTCATCGCCATCTGGTCTGGTCGGGGCCTAAAACTCTACTTGGTGACTAAAAAAGATCGTCAACAATCAAACGCGATCATTCGTAACCGCATGTGGTCCGTTCGGCGAAAAAGGTAGGCCGTTCCAGCGCTAAATGTTTTTGCTTCAAAATAAACATATCCAATAACTAACACATCGAATGCGCTGCACTTTTATAGTGTAATCTTATCTCACATAATTTGTATTCAGAACCCAGTCGATTATTTTCTCAAGCAAGATCTGTTCCGGTCGACCAATAAGAGTCATGTTGCATTTATCACCAGAGCACAGATCAAGGGATAATATGATGCCTATTACGGATGTCATTCTTGGCAGCTTCATTCTTCGTAAGATCTGAAATTCGAGATGCGTATCAGCAATACAATATAGGGTATGCCCTTCTCAATCTACTGTGTCGTACTGGGTTTATCAGAAGAACACGATTCAGAGATACGAATCAGAACGGCGGAAAATATCACTTGATTTCAGTCAGAATAAAAATAGTTATGTGTGTTTTCGTATTTTGATGGTAAAATATTGCGACTGCGCACTGCGTGCATTTAATACCGTCCACTGCAAGGGATCGCATTGCATGCTAAATATCATTGCCTTCCATTCCATATCATGAGATGCGCGAACTAGATTTCAATATTTCAAAACTCCACTAGACTATACGATGAAACGATAGGAAGGTGTCGAAACGACGAGGAGTAGTCTTTGGAATCAGACACCCACTTGGACCTAGTGTAAATAAGATATAAATAAGAAGCATGCACATGCACATTGGATGAAAAGAAATAAGAGATAACATAAAACGACTAATGATGAAGATAAATGACGCATGTGTCGGTAGGCGATGTTGATATGTAAGATCGAGGTCCGGTAGTCTTGAGGGCTGGCTAGTATTCAATTATGAACAAAATGGAAAGGTTTAATTTCTTTCTCGGCGATTATGGTACGGTCTGTCACAAATGTGAACATCCAGATCACATAGCCTCGCCCCAACCCGAGTTACTTGGTTGGGAGATGGAGTACAAATGTAAGGTTCACATCACACAGAAGCACCTGGTAAGATGCAATGCCAGGACAGATGCAGCACCCGGCTAGATGCAATTTTGTAACTGTATGGCACGTCACTAATATATATCTTCGCACACAATGAATAATACGATTTCACATTCATACGATCGATCATCAATTTTATTTGTAAATAACGTTATGTTTTCGCTGCCGGTGTTTAGACAAGAGCCAACCAGATACAAACAGTTGGCATCGCCCGTGACTATAAATCTTGAGATTTTTAAGAAACTATCTTTACAAAACAATGAATAAATATGGTATTATAAACCTTTACACGGTAGTATGATACAAATTATAATATAGTATAACACACCGCGCACATCATAGTATTGACGGACATTCCGGAAACAAAACTGCGTCAATGATAATCTATACATGTCATATTACTGCACGATTGAGAATCTACTGCAGTATCTTGCCATGACATTTCACTCACTTGCTTGCACGAATATATTCCTGTGTAGATGAGCTGACTCCGACCAATGCTATACTATAAGAGGGATAATGCGGTCCCTCGGTGTCAGCTCATATATATAGCGTAATAGACCCGCGGACGTACATTTTTGGATTCTTACCAGGCTGGGCATCGCCGTCCAAATTCACATTTCTATCTGTGACACCTAAATTTCAAAGAATATGAACTGAACGAAAGTGCCAGTTGCTAAGACTGTATGACGGAAGATTGGAATAATGACATTATTTTTACCTTGTATAAACTGGATATATGATTGCATCCTACGCAATACATGCAAAATTACACACACGACAGGTCTGGTTATTGTTTATTTCCCCGGCCTGCACCGCGTATATGATTTGTTGTTGTCTTTGTACAGACAAGTCATTTCTCACGATATGTATCTCTGGAATTCACAATTCTCATATTGGATTGAGTATTTTGCGGGTTGTTGTCCATATTTGTAACCTATCGTAGTCCAGAGAGCTTATATGTTACAAAATTTCAGAATTCATTAAAATGATCTGATGACACCCTAACTAATATTTCATCACACTAAAACAGTGGTTCTTAGACTTTCTAGGACGATCCCCATTTGGTAATGATAACAAAATCCATTAGAGCCCTGACCCTCTTAAAAAACCATTAAATCTAAATGAGGTTGTTCCCAATAACAACGTAATAAATCGTGCTGATAAGGAATATAACCGCACCTGCGGTTGGATTTGCATGAGCGTTAGTCGATTCAGGACTGGTCATAGCTTTGAACGTTCACTAGCGATGGCGCAAATCCACTTTCACCTGGTTTTCACTTGGAAGAACTAAATGGTTATGGCTTTACAGTTTTTGAAACCGAAATACTCAGTTTCAGGCTGTCAACTATCGACTACACTGAAATTGAAGCTGATGAATCTATGGATTATCTTGATCTTATTAGAGACATGATCACACTATACTCCTACAAAGTATCGTGGCCAGCAATGCCACTCAGAATTATTATCGGACGAGCATCGTGAAAATCTAGAAAATTTGACACGGACTGTGAACAATATGAGTGTATCGTAATGCGCTTTCTTATTGGTGACTCTTTGAGTATTTTAGCGTGTATCGAGTTGCGTTGCTTTCATATAGCAGTGAGATTCTATAAAATGTTTGCTAATTCAGTATATCCGGAGTTTGGCGTTTCAAACAACTTGTTCTCAAAGCTTTGTTGATTGGAAGCTTATTGGCTTGGACTCACAAGGCATAGTGGGAATATTTATCCTTATATAGGAACACTCAACTCCGGCGTAAATATACGTCTTTCTGAGTATTGATTGGCCCATGGGCTGCAATTGCCGTTTTTAGTCGAAACTAATCGTCGGCGCTAATAGTTAGTTCAAAATCGAACGATAGTAATGATTGTAGTCGTTGTTGAACACTTTGATGAAGCTGTCAAACTACCTCCGGTCTAAAGAATATCCATCTCCACCTTGAGAAAGTTCCAAAGGTGGTGACTGGGGGGGGGGGTAAAGTTGGGGGCAAATGTGTTAGAAGTCCGATGAGATATATTTAATGAACACGGCCCAAAGAAAGCTCGTGAAGATGGCTTAATCTGCATATTAGCCTACGCGGAAGGCGTGGAAACCGTTTCTTGGGCAATACTAGGCCTAGAATACATAAATTTTTACTCGTTATAAATCACTATACCTAAATACTTATACTTCATCAGAAATAAACGACGTTAACTCTAGTACTGCTTGAGATCCAACGATAATGATTTTGACCACCTGTGTTAAAGTCACAGTACATGACTATACACCTCTTCACGTATACGTTATCGATGCGCAGTGTCCATCGAGCAGTCAAATCCACCCTGAATAAATATTGAATATGGTGAACGAAACCGTTGAGTTAAAATTACATATCAAATTATTTCCAACAACCTACAGCCGTCATCTTAGTAACCAATCTTGCCACTACTGATGAGTATCTTCGCGACAGTGACGTACGTCAAATTACGGTAAATATGCAGGTAAAGGTTTTTCGATTCATTCAAATTATTCGCACATCTGCTGGAGCTGCTCTGCCCCTTATGGAAAGAGCACTCATCTGATGTAATTTTCTGTCAGAGAGAAATACTATGTCTCATACACGTTTTTCCTTCAAAGCCAAGACACTAGACTCGCTCCATCTCTTCCACGTCACTACCAGAGGCGGTCTAGTTAGCCAGCGTTACTATACTCGGGTAGAAGTAGAAGTAACGCCTCTGCGCGATTGAAAGTTAACTTAGCGATTTCGCAGACGTGTCAACACTACTCCAAGTGAGAGTGGATAATGAAAGGTCTGGAAAGTAGAATTGACAAGAATCTTTGGTTGAGGGGTCTGATACTTTTGGCGGTTAATAGGCGGTGGCCACTTTTGAAATGGCATTAGGTATCTCTGTGACTATTTCACGGATATCATGAATTCGGATTGATTAAAGAGTCGATTATCGCGTTTATCAGGATTTAACAACCTGAGATTAAGGAATCAGGTTAATCGCTGCGCATTAAGTTGATCTAGTTACATTTGTAATCTCTTGATTGAGCAAACCTGGAAAAACTGTACACTGCGTAAAATTCCCACGCAGAGATATTTCTGGCTATGACGGTGACGATTGTCTCCTACGTTATGACTTCACTCAACAATCGCACCGCGCACCACGCACCATTACAAAGCAATATGTCTTATCTATATTCTATAATCCGTTGCGTCGCCGCATCGTAATAATTGTACACGACATTCATTTCGCAATGATGACAATTCTATTTGTTAAAATCGGAGTATCTTTCATCAGTAGCCTGCCGTTTCATTCAGTAACCCGACGACTGACTGCCAATAACGCGTTTATTGAAAACTCGGGACATCTGGGTTCATCATTGCGCACAACCTAACCGACATTATACACCACGAATAACAGTTTTTAATCACACGATTAGCATTCTCTCGGATCAGCTAATTTTATGATATCCACCCAAAATGCGCCACGATCAGCAGTTTTTAATAAACGCGAATACCATACTTCCGGATCATCGAATTTTATGTTCTCCGCAGTATGTGCAATTTTTTCGGAAATAAATTCGATGGTTACTGTGACGGCTAATTCACGCGGTTCGTAAGACAATTTTAAACATGCTTATCCGAAAACGCATTCTACTTTTCAAAATGCAAACTGTAAACTGTCAACAATCAGTCTTACCAAACAACTGTTGTAGTGTTTAATATTTCCTTTTAATTTTACAATTGGCTATATTCTTTCTGGATCCTGCAAGTAAAGTATATGCTATATTTTATGTTCTATATGACAAAACTTCAATTCAGTCGATGACGATTATGATTACCTAAGAATCACACAATTGTGATGATACAAAATAATCTCGCACTACTCGATTACTAGTAAAATCACGATTATTTATGATTTGCGATTTATTTTCGTTCCTTGAACTTGATTGAGCCTTTATCGTTTAAGAATAGCGGCAATAGAGTTTGTTTTGTTGTCCGGAAGAGGTATTTAATGGAATGAGGCGTATATAACTAATCGACCTTGTGCACGAGGCCATTGCTGCCGAGCACCAAAAATTCAGTACCTACAACAACAACATCCTTACTGCGGCGTCGGCTCGATGATATCGATGGGCCAGAAAATACAAAATGGCGTATGGATTTTATTCAATTTGTTGTCGTTTCAATTCCGTACAAGTACCATGTATTTTGAAACAGCATAACCAATAAAACAGCAAAACCGATAGCTTCGAATTTATGACATAGAGTTATACAATACACCAGTGGTTCTTAATCTTTTTGGTATCGTTACCCCCAAAAGGAAAATGACGCGACAAAATTACCCCTTTTCAAATCTTAACAAATTACAGCTTGCACTCAATTAATTGTAATACAGCAAAAAGATAACGTCATAATGTACACTGAAATTCCTGTTAAAATTTTAGGTAAATGGGAAGGCTTATGCTGTTTCCGTGTTATCCAGTGGTTAAAATCTAGTTAAAGGTGAGCATAATAGACAGCAGCTCATGTAATTGCCAATCGTAAACTTATCTCGTTTTGGTAGATACCATTGCAGGAAATCGTATTGCACAGCATTTAAGGAAAATTCACTCAGAGAAATCAATGCCATTTAATTAATGACATGATTCATGACAAAGATTGGTTATTCGTTTTGAAGGCGAACCCAAAAGGTTCCAAAATCTTCCCCTCGTTTCTTCGCAGGCATTTTGATGATTTCAGACTTAATTTTGTGCAGAAATGTATGATCCGCACTACTGTAAAAAAATTGGACTCACCTAGCACTTTACTAAACTGCATTCGACCCTGTTATTCATAATCACTAATGGTTACTATGATATCACAGCAGGCGTGGTGTGGAACGAAACAAGTGGTACAAGCTCGCAAAAATATATGTTAGCCTACATTCATATTTACGTTGAAAAATATTTCACTGCAGTGTTATAAGTATGTAAACAACGTAAATTTGAATTACCCCCCAAAAAATGTTAAATTACCTCTTTGGGGGTAATTACTGCCAGGTTAAGAACCACTGCAATACACCGTATATAGGTAGGCCTACTTGGAAATTCGCTTCCATAACAGCGATATATTAAATGAGTCTTAGGAGGGATGAATGGACTATTCTCAACAATTGAAATTACTCTATACGCCTAATACATTGCTGGGCTGGCTGTCGCAACGCGCTAAGCTAAGGTTATCTGTTTATTTCTGATATAATCATTTTCGAATCCATTTTGACTGTATGATACACAATTCTTTGTTATTGGTGATGTTATCGGGTACCACGACTTATGACGTAGCAACATTGTCAATATCACTTGCTAGTAATATTTTGATGATAACAAAATAAAGTGTAACAAAGTTTATTAAATCCAAATATAGCATGTTAAATATGGCGCTTATCACTGCGCAGGTTTTATGCGCCACTTCTATAACAGTAATCATCAGGAATATGCTTCACACAAACGTATGTAATATCGCTCAGTTTTAGTGGGTCACCAACATGCACATTCCATATAACGAACTAGCCGACAACATATAAGATGCAACCGCGACATAAACACAATCGGACATATTTAGTGATACAAATAATGCAGGGCAATTAATGTCTAACTAAATTAAAGAATTACATTTTCGGAAACATACATTTACCGACGGAAAAATGTTTTTGATGTTAGACCAGTGGTTCTAAACTATTGTTCCATGGAACGGTAGGGGCTGCCTGGGCCAGTCTCGGGCGTTCGTTTGAGAGTTCAAGGAGAGACAAACTTTACCCATACATATCATTTGTGATTATATACGCTCGTCTCGGCAATAATTCGCTGGCAGTATTTAGGCCGGATCCGTAATCGAATTGTGAATGTTCCGAACCGTCGTGTGCAGTGACGTACGCAGGGTAAGTTGAGGTCCGAAGTCGAAACCCAGTCCGTCAGAAATGCCTATTCCATCTCCAATTTAATCAAACAATTTGTATTCGCCCTGTTGCGTTTCGACCGAATAATACGATGACACTCTTCGAGAGTTGAAGCCTCGCATTTCTGAACCGAAAAAAAAAACAGAATTTGCAGCGATTAGCAACTGATATTGATTACAATGTTTTAGTCTTACGTAAATATCATATTTTATTGGTTTCGTTCTTTTAACACTCTCTAGCTCGGTACTTCTGAACCAGGGGACCGCGAACCACTTTCACGGGGTCCACGAAACCTCAAAATTTTTAAAAATGTTTGATAACCTAATTTGTACTTTTTTTTTAATTTGAGAAACACGAGGCAGTTTCGCTTCGTAACTGCTAAAACTGCTGGACTCACATCAACAGAATGACCGTATGAAATGAAATATTTTACTGTGCATACTCATTTCAATTGCCATTTTATTTCCAATAACCTACAAATTCAAACATATTACTGTTTAGAGATGTTTTAATGGGGTTTTTGAAAAAGTTTGTTTTCAACAATCCATTTTCTCCTGTGATATACACACCCGTTATTACAGAATAATTTCAAGATGAGCTACCAGGGTTGTAATGACTCGAATCATCGCTTGACTCCAGTTCGACTCGAGTAAAGACTTTTTGGTGACTCGACTTGACTCTAGTCATATTCTATAAACTGGAAAATGACTCGACTCGACTCGAGTGAATCGGAACATTGACACGACTTGTACTCGAGTCATTGCGCATGACTCGGACCAAGTCATATAATTCGTGACTAGGACGGTCTAGATCAGGGGTGTGCAAACTACGGCCCGCGGGCCGCATGCGGCCCGCAACACTGTTATGTGCGGCCCGCGAGAGTCTAAAGAAACTTTTTGAAAATATTGATAGAATGCGTACTAAAAATCGAAATAATGCAGGGACTTGAATAAACTATTTCTTGGTATATTTCCCCATGATAATTCTAAGACAGTGGTTCTCAAACTGGAGTGCGCGGAAGCATCAGAAGTGGGGGGCGAAGCTGAGCTCAACTGAAAAAAATTTCCGCGCTTCGCGCGATTTACCACCAATTTCATAATTGTTGCTTCGTATTTAGTTTGAATTTCACATCTATAAATCTCTCATCCATACTCGTAACATCCCATGCCATAAAACTATCCGTTTGGTTGTTATCAACCTGGTTGCGTTTTGTGATATTCGCCATCATAAGGGGGTGGGTGGGGGGTCGTGTCTTAAAAAGTTTGAGAACCACTGTACCAAAGTAAATACTTCCTATACTATTTTTTATGTTTAATATCTGGCGCGACAGCCCGATCTCAAGGCCCTCACAGTTTTAAAGGTTTCAACTGCTAAATATCGCCGAAATCCTAAACGAGATTGACATAATTCGGATCACGAGTGGGATTTCAGATTGGCCACTCCAGTCTTAATTATCTCAGTGATGTGCTTATCAAAACGATTCGCGCATGTCTTAGGTAGATTCGTAGATGCGTAGAATTGGGGCATTTATATTTTATCTACACATAGTAGAAGCGTGTTCGAAGCTAATATAGTTATGATGTTGTGAGCATTGTGTGTCCTCGAACTGAACCAAGAGTGAAATTAGTAAATCTAGGAACAGATCGCTCCTCACAGATTTAAATTTTTATGCTGTTCTAAGAATCGGGACAACCTACTTTCATCTCTACAGTTTTGACAAATAGGTTTTCGAAGTCGACCAGCCTATTAAATCTCGCCACTATCTTTCTGACCCGTGTATACGATATCATCAAAGCAATGTTTGTTTTGTTTTAAATAAGCTCATATTTTATCTCGATGTCCTCATTATATAATCAAATACCAATATTGAGTTTTGGTTTATAATCCCATTTTATATAGTGCGGCCCGCGAATGGCTTCAGATGTTGAATGCGGCCCGCGAGCTCAAAACTTTGCCCACCCCTGGTCTAGATCGACATTTTATTGCAAGTTCGTAAAATAAAAAAGTTACCACACTTTTTGTACATCGTTTATTAGTACTGCGGAGGTACTTGAAAATGCGACCAGAAACTGTTGAAAGTTAGTAAAATTGCTATATTATGGATGCGAGGCATTTGATATCACCAAGAAGAATTTTAAATAGTTGGTTCAACAAGTCTTCCTCGTATTATTATTATTATTATTATTACAGATAAAAACACAAAGGGAAAAGTGGCGCTTATCGCAACTAGGGGCTTTTTGTGTTACTGACAGAAACAAGTTAAACGCTTCAGAACGTTCATAATATATATATGAGAAATGTAAAGCTACACATGTGCACATGAAATGAATAAATAGGTTTCACAGCGTTACTCGCGTCGATCTAACATATTCAACCACATATCGTAACTGGACAGTGAACAGATGAACACTATGACTCGGACTCAAACCTTTGCTCGCCAACTTGGACTTAGACTTGACTCGATGGTGAATTGAAAATGACTCGAGTCGAAACTATAAAAGTGAGATTGACTTGTAACTTATGGTTACAACCTTGTGCGCGGATTGATATAATCGACTAGGCTGAGCGTTTTATGTTCAATAAAAATCTGTTTCTCTATTTCGGTGACTCACATGTTGCGATCATACCCGAAGGTGTTGTCGGAAGCGTTACCCAGCGTAATGCTCAAGAAGAAAATGTTCAAGACATGACCGCATATTTCAAGGAATGCAGCAAAAGAATTCGCTTTGAAATGATAAAAATTCTGAACTTCTAGCGGGATAGTATGATGCCATTTTAGAGCAAAGTCATTTTATTGCTGTTTATCACTAGCCTACAGTAAATATTTGCACACGACAGATGACGGTGCACGAAAATTGAGCTAAATTTTAACTAAAACTTGGAGCTCCGCGGGTCTGTCACGGTGCAAAAGAGATCCGCAAAGACAAAAAGGCTGAAAACCACTACAGTTCAGTTTGTGCAACAATTATCTATGTAGGCCAATGTATTATAGAAGTATCGTTGTAAATTTTCTTTTATGTAACTCGGCCAAATATTGGGGTCCACGAATCCTTGCAGATAGGAATAAGTGTTCCACCAGCTAGTAACGTTCAATAACAGCTGTATCATACGCTTAGTTGGATCTACGAAATGTTGAAGTTAGCTGGTGGACACTGAAAAAGAACATTATGCGTTCTGCGAACAATTGAACGCCGTCGGAACTCAAAATAAAAATATGATCCAATTCAATGCGGATGGATGCAATTCATATTCTTAATAAAGAGTATTCCATTACAATAAATATATTATATATATTGCGCTTCATAAAATAGGACATTGATATGACTTATATATCGGTAAAAACCATTTCCCAGGAAATCAGCTTCGGTGCAAAAATATATTTCGAAATGACTTTCTCTGCGAAGTGTCCCGGCGAGATAGCGTAGTGATATAATCCACAGCTGCAACACCAATGGGTTGTGGGTACGAGACCGATCGAGTTCGACTCCATAATTCCTACCTTAGAGTTGGAGGTTTACCTAGGCTCCTCCTCCCCACGTGATCCACGTAAGCGGTGTTTTATAAAAAGCCTAGAAGTTTCAGTGCTACAAGTCTGTAAATACGGAATAAAAAATAAAAAATATCGGCCTGGTGTAACATGAGCAAAGTAACACCATGAATATCAAAAACAAAACAAAAAACCATGAATACCGCAAGCATAACCACAACAACAACACGATACGTCTGTAAACCCAATCCGTTTAAACTCCCTCGTTTTAGCAAAGAGAAAAGGGCAAATTGCCTCAGGCCGTCTTCAGCTAAATCTGCGGTATTCGATATCTAGTAGTCGTAGTACGAAAGTTGTATGATTGCCTTCATATCGACTTACTGTTACTATTGACTCATTTGTAAATGCTAACCAACAAACAGGCCTACTTAATGATCGCTAGTCGTTCAAGAACGTAAACCGTCGGCGCAATCCCTGTTTTATTATTATTATTGGTACAACACAGTGGCGACTATCGCTTTTTTCAAGCTATGTGCTGCCACGACACGAATTGTGATAATGTCCATAGTGTCTTTGCTTTTCGTAATCTGGGGAACGGCTTTCATTCTCTTCCCCCAGTCAATCTTCAGTCACTCTCACTAGCATGCGCCCCCATCGTTGTCTCAGCTGCCGACTTGTAGCACGGCTCGCTTTCAGTCTGGGCTTTTCAATGTACTACTGCAGTAGCGAGATCGGCGATGAGGAGCCCAGAGAAACCTCTGGCACGTAAAAGTTCGTCATAACCGGGATTCGAACCCACTTCCATTGGTGTCGCGAGTGCAGTGTGTAACCAATTACGCCACTCGCTTCCCGCGCGATCCCTGTTACATTGCACTCCTATACTTAAACCATTAAAGCTGCTACACAATTAACTCAATTTGAAGAAGTGTCATCATGGAATTATTATCGCATTAAGTAAGCTCTCGCGGACATTTCTCCGTATAGGCCTATATACTCCGATCCATCTGCGTCAGTATAGTTTTGTTGGAAATCCTATCGATATTTAGGGCATCCCGTGGGGCCATACAATTCCAGTCTGTGATGACGAACAGTGGTCAGTGCGGATGCTCACGCCACTGACAAAATGATTGTGACTCGGAAGCATACATTCTCGTCCGAGTATAGATATGATTTTTCTGACGCATCACACGCATGTTATAAATATTTTTATCGTTTTTCGCAAAGGCAAAATGTAAGTCTGCAAAGTGACGCAACGTGTAAATAGTTGCACAACATTTGATAGGTAAATGAAATATTTTATTTTCTCATTTCAAATCATCAATGTAAACACTGATTCCTTTTCCACTTAAGGAGTAGCTCCCGTGGATAGCTAAGGTGTAATTTCGTGTGTGTGCCATCTGTAATGGACGTTGGTACCTATTCTGCAGCTTCGAATTCATTGCGGTATTTTGGATAATTTCTAAGGTTGCAAGTACGATTCCTTGACGCTGCAATATAATTCTGAAATCGATGATAGTCTGAGTCGAGTTTTCGATGCCCGTCGGGTTAGAATTGAGCCAAATACGTTATGCTTCGTTTTGTTGGATAGCGTAACGATTTCATGGGGTAAACGCTAAAATTTCGGATTATTTTTTTTTTAATAAATCAGAATTTTTAATCTAATATATACGCCTACGTTTCTACAGGGTGGAAGGGAGTCAAATTTGATGTGCATTGTTTTTAGGCAACCTAACGATTTTATAAAGTTACCAGTAAAATTCGAAAAAAAAACTAATTTATGAACTCCTTAATTTGGCGTGCACCGCAGCACTCTCATTCAAGAACGGGTATTAAATTTTTGATATTAGGTAACATATTAAATGAGTGATTCTCACCGCCAACAAATCTTAAATTATCACCTAATAATTCAAATTGATCTGTACTACAACGTTCATGTATCGTCAGTGAAAATGTCTCACCTTTATGCCCTTCACAAGCGTGCGATATAGTAGGTCTGCAGACCGCGTTTTTCAATTAATACTTGTATCTCGGTTATTGGTTTAGTTGTCATCTTCTCTTTGGTCGCATATGGATGGGGTTGGATTTTAAGGTCTCACCGAACCATTTTCGGTATTGCTGTTATCTAAAATATCGTTGTTCATATATGGAATTATGGACTACTATATTTTCAATACCCAAAAAGAGGACATATTTTAGGCGATAAGTGTGAAACGAAATTGAGATCGTTACGTTTGAGTTGTTTAAAGTTTTGCATTTCCCTGATAGTTGCTGGCAAATACGAATACATACTCGAAAACGACAAACTCAGATTCAGTTCATGAATGCTTTGCGGTTCCCGTAACTTTTGCCAATAAAGTATGATCATATTTAACGAGTTCGTGAAATTGTTTACACAAAATATAATTGAAATTATATACAACCGTCAAATTTACTAGAAACTGATCCAACTCAGAAGTAATATTTACAGTACGAGCAACTATAACTGAATATGCGAAAAAAAAATCGTGCGTCCTCTCAGGACCATTCACTTTTCTTGCAAAACGAAGACATATGGTAGGCCTATATTTCGTTCTGTTTTCTGGGTCGCCACAATCTACGTCAATAGCGAAGTGTTCGCTGATTTTCCGCGTGTCTCTTGTATCTGCAATGTGCATGGGTTAAGTAAGATCTAACGAAGCAAAATATTTAACATCAATTATGCATACCTCGGCCTAAGGCAAGTAATTCTCAAACAGTTACAAGATCATACGAAGCATTTGGGCCAGTTGTCTTTGTCGTTTTACCTTCAACGCTTACAGTGCGTCTAACGGCATACCCAGCACCATCACATCACTGAAAATAAATTATTTGAAACTGTGACGTCTCTGCAGCAGCATCGTGCAAATCGGTTTCATATACCTTTGAGATTTCGGCATCGATATTTTTCTGTAACTTTTCGATGTCCCTATATATTCCGTTCCATATTCGGTTTCTCCACCGAAAAGTGTCACCTTTTGCCCGGGCTTGTTCTACGACGCTGTTCAGTTTATTTAGGATGTAGTAACCTTGACTGTGCAATCATAAAAGTATTATTTCGTACAAATTTCATAAACTTCTGATTACGAATGGAATCAACTTTTTCTAACAATATATTTTTCCAAGCATCCAAGTATATTCTGCCGTTTGTAATTTATTTCAGCGTATAGTGCAACGAGCATATCAACTGCGTATAATTATAGAGCTTTGTAAGAATTTGCAAGAACTAAAATATCAATTAAACGTTAATTATAGATACTATTAGATACTACTATCTATTAGATAGTGTTGCATTTAAAACAGACATGCTTAAAACAAGGCCCTTGTTCAAAGCATGTTTTTTATTAATATTCTTTGTTTTTTCAAGCCATGGCGTCACGAATATTCAATTGTAACGTCATAGTGGATTGACATTGACAATTGAAAATATGGGGCAAATATAGCTCCTTTGACGAAATATTGCTGTTGAACCGACTATTTCGACCATCCCATATCGATATGCGTCGCCTATATCCGGTGGCAATTGTCCGTAGGCTCATACAACATGTTTTTTGGAAAGTATTTAAACAATTATGGGATAATTTTACAACTTGAAAAAACACATTTTTTAAAAGTCTTTGTTTAAAACATTGTTTAAAACATGTCTTAAAACAACAATTATTTTAAATGCAACCCTAATTATAGAGTTTTGTTGAACTTTTGTGATATGACAGAGATTTGGGACAGAATCCGTGTAAAACGCCATATGACCCTGTCGTACATTAGTAGCGTTAGCTATCTCACGAGAATCGCAGTAATTTAACTCGAATTTTAAAAGTTTGAAACTCGAATAAACCGTAGACACATGAAGGTTTGTGCACTGGATCTTCCAATTACTTTGTTATCCTAAACCAAGCGTTTCTCACATCTCCCGAAAGTATTACTGATACGCTTTCGAAATCTCCAATTTCACTTATTTTATTTGACTTTGATTTCACGCCCTCATGTCCTCTATGCTCTAATATTAACCGTGATTTCCTGGACCACCGATTCGCGTTTATCATCGTGGATATCAACGGCATGCTTATTTCGATAAAGCGGCTCTATACTCACATTGAATAAATGAATAAACGAATATACGAGGTTGCTCTGGCCGAAACCTTTGTATTCCACCTGTACCGCGTTTACGCGTGATGTATTCTGTAAAACACAGTTGAATATTCAGTAACTGATCCATTTCTAATGAATAAATAACATATAGGCTACGCATCACATTTTCCTTTAATAACATTCCGACAAAACAATGTACTTGATGCAATTTCCATACATCTATATCAGTTATATTGGTCATTGTACAGTTGTCTTCGCAACATTATTATTATTATTATTATTATTGGATACGACAGTGGTGCTTTTAGCCAGGTTAAGGCCTTGTGCTCCACGACATTGCAATTACACGGACAGTACACAATGAATTTCATTTTTTCAGGTCTCTGACGTTCTTCCACTCTCGCTTTATCGTCGTATCTTTGCTTCACTTTTTCATTCTTCTTGCACTCTCACAGTCTCTTTCACGCACACTTCATCAGTTGATAATCGTCTCTGTTGCTACCGAATTATAGCTCGGCTCACTGTAGCTGGGCTTTTAATGTCACTGACTAGCAGTGAGGTCGGCGATGAGGAGCCCATAGAACCTCCGACACATAGTAATTAGTCCGAACCGGGATTCGAACCACCACCATTGGTGTCGTGACGCAGGCGCTTAACCCACTGCGCCACTCGCTTCCCTAATCTTCGCAACATAGATCGGGCGAGATGGCATTCATGAATGCGACCGCTGTTACGAATATTATAACTCTCATGGTCTTCGAGATGTCTGAATGGAAAATATGTATGGTTGTCAATTTACGTGTTTTACCTAAAATAGCCCATTCGTAAGCATTTGAATTTTACAGATGGTCATCATACCGTTTGTTTTATATGCATTATTATTATATTATCAGTAAGGCTCTGCACAAAAAATTAGGTACAGGAATCTGAATAGATTAATAATTCTACTGATTGAAGACGTTTAGTGAGAGATGAATCCTTCGAGTACTGACATTATGCGCTCCTTGCTGGAGCCTCCTTTGTCAACTAAAATTGTAGTTACGATAGTAATTTACAACTGTGGTGTTGAAAACAAAAGACGTTGCAAAGGACATCTTATATTTCTGTCCTTGATGTTTTGCGGCATGTACACCGACTCATGAATTATATACACATGATCTGTGCATATGCATACTAAGAGTAAATGATGTGTGATGCGCATATGCCGCTGCACAAGGAAGGTGTATGTATAGCCTTAAGTCTTGCGCCGCCCATGCATGCTATCCCGGTAATGCTAAGTCATGGATAGCAATTTTACTAATCAGGTCCTTGGTGTGGACCCGGCCAGGGATCGAGCCTACGACCTACCGAACAGGAATCTGGACGCTTCACCAATAGGCTATCTTGTCGGTTGTGGAAACCTCGCTCGGTGGTACCTGTGGCACATCTATATGGGAAATGACATATATATCAATATCACTAAGGGCAATGAAATAGACAATTAGACAAATATCAAATGATCTTCAATGTGATGTAGAATGACATTATATTCTTTTTCGCAGCAAAAAAGTATACATTTCATCTTTACGCATCTTTTATGCTGTTATGACTAAATAATGAGCGATGATACTGGAATACTCGACTGGACTCGAAGATTAATACTCAATTCATAATCGAATTATACTCAGGTAAAACTGGCACTTATTTGAATCTGGCACTTATTTGAATCTACGTTCCAACGTTATATTTGCCTGTTTGAAGTAATCTTGTTTCCTTAATATTGGAAGCTCACAGCGTTGCTCCCAAACCATGTCTTCGTCAGGCTGACGTTTGTAAAAACATGGCGAAATCCACAAATCCTTCCAAATCACTACGCATTATGGCGATTACACAATCGTACATTACGCGTCAAAAAACCTGCAGATCATATTGTTTAACATTCATGTGAGGTTGCGGGTCACAGCACTAAAGATAAACAGTATCATCCTTTATGATGCGATGAAAAAACATTCCGAAAATTTAATTTTGTATCGCTCTCAAATACAAATATGTTTAGCATCTTTATTGCACAATGGGCTCTCACTATTAAAAGTGGTAAAGTGCCGCTTTCTTCGATTTCGACACACCTAATTCGAATCATTTTGTGTAAAATAACCCGATCTAGCGTGACGGAAGTATCCAACGGGGAATTGGGGATCTATAAGTACGGCAATTAATTTTACAATAATTACACTGGTCAACACATATTTTTAGGCAGACAAAGTAAGAGTGGTTTTGGAGGTTCTGAAGGGCACTGATTCCGAATATGACCTTGGTTTTTTCAAATTGGCTCTTGATGTGGAGATAACTCATGGGGATATTTTGGCCAAAATCTCCCATTTTCGCGGTATTGACTAGATACAAAATAGGCTTAGTCGTACTATAAAGTTTAGAAATTCAATCTACTTGTTATTTTTACACACAGAGGACCATTCTAAATCAAAACACAGCAACAGAACTATATTTAGGGGTAATAGATTTGTCACAGTTACAGACTTTCACGGACATAATGTACATAAATAAACTTCAGTCATGTATATAAGTATTTACCTAGATACTCAAATAACGTGGCATTAATTCCATCAGTTTTTCGTCAACCACCTATTATAAATTTGAAATAATCAGTTGGAATGCAATATTACTGATATATTTTAAATTGAAATTGTTTTCTGTACGATTTTCGCCTGTAAGCTATTTAGTGCAGTTTCTTGAAAGGTTCCGGAAATGGTCTGACATAATATGTGCAATAGTCCATCTCATCTGCCCTGGTATCTTTCGTTTGTTGTTCTGATGTCTTGGTAGAACCTCCTCCCTTGCTAATCAACAAGATGATAAGGAAATCTATCAAGATGACTGAACAGGAAGTGAGCTTTTATGCTCATGTTTGTGCTCAAGTGTTCGATATGCAGATACGAATTTTCGGACCAACTGTTTGTAGTTGGGTGCTTTGTGATCATCTAAAAAGTTTTATTTACTACATCTTAGGAGAAATTACATGCTTTGAACCAGAGTTGGATCAATGGTAATTTGTAATTGAGCTGAATGTAACCAATTACATTTTTTCATGTAATTGTAATTGTAATTGTAATTGAAGCATTTCTATTTTATGTAATTGTAATTGTAATTTTGATCAAAATTTTGCTCAATTACAATCTCAGTTACATTTTCATGGAAACCTGACAATCACAACATAAAATAATCATTTAATCAATCATTTATTCGTCGCACCAGTGAAAATCCGGTACGAACCAGGATGACGACGAGGGGCCTTAAGGCCTTAGTAAACAGTCACCACATGTAATAATTAGCCTATTTACATCGCAGTTCTATGCGTGCTGCATTATAACTAGATAATTCAGTCACGCTAAACTGTTTCCCATAGTAGCAACAGAAAACTTTGTGAATTACAATGTAGGTTAATCCAGTGGTTCTCAAACTGAAGGCGTGCCCCCTTGGGCGGCGTGAAAGCATCTGAACGGGGCGCGGCGCTCCAGTGAACTGGAATCTTTTCCGCGCTTGGCCCGATTCACCTCAGTTTTATGGTATTGCTCGGTATAGTCTGAATTTCGTATTGGAAAATTCTCTCATCAACAGTCATAACCTTCCACCATCAAACTATATGTAAGGATTGCTAACTTTCTGGTTTCATTGTATGCTATGACGATAAGGAGGCAGGAAATATTCACTGTCATAAAGGGGGGCATGTCTAAAAAAGTTCGAGAATCAGTGGGCTAAACTAAATCTTATTATTTCAAAAATGGATGAACAGCAAATAAACTTTTCTGAAACCTGTGCCGAACCATTTCCTACACCACGGTCAAAGTTTTTTTTTTAAATCTCTGACCGTACCGAGGCTTGTTGCAACAATAGCAAAATAAATTCAGGTTCCCAACCAAGGCTTCATCAAACTTGATCACGCATTTGTTGAGATGTTATCCCAATCTTACCTCCAATCCTGGCCAAATTTACTGGGGCCAGAAACTTGTCGCACACTAATGTTCATCAAACGCAATCTAACAGTTTCCGAGCAAGTGGAAATGTAAATGCGAACCAAAATATTGTAATTCTTAGTTATCAGGAGGTTCTTTCCTTTTGCATTTATTTTAATTTTACGCGCCTTATCGGTACCATCCTTATCGCTGACGCCTAACCGATTACATTTCATTATCCTGACTCAGCTCTGAGTAGCCTAATCGTTGATTACATTTCATTGACTGTCTTGTAGCCTATTCGCTGTTGGTCGCTCAAACCTTTGGTTCTTAACAGTCGCTTGAAACATTTTTCTGTGCTTGTAGTTTTCAGTACTCGTGATTAGGAATAGTTCGAATACGTTCGAGTTTTTTTAATTAAAGGGTATTCTACATATCATGAATGAAACATGAATAGCTTGAGATTGTTGCTATAATTACGTCGCTACGGTTGTCAAAGAACACCTCTTTACTGAATCAATTAGGGCTACCTGTTTAAAAGTAATTGTAATTGTAATTGTAATTTGATATTTTTAGCATTGAGTTATTGTAATTGTAATGTAATTGAAACATACAAGGAAGTAATTGTAATTGTAATTGTAATTCAATTAAAATATTGTAATTGATCCAACTCTGCTTTGAACTCCTTCCTAATGTGAAATTAGAATCTTTCATCGGTATTCGAATATACCAGATACCATGCAGATTTAAGCTTCTCGTTTGATATGGTTACTAGTAGGGATGGTGTGAACCTCTGAAAGGTTCTGGTTCGTGTGAACGCGAACCTTTTTGAAAGGTTCTGTGTGAACACGAACGTGAACCTCGTGACGTCATATTGAAAATTACAACCCTACATTTCAGTAAAGTTGTAGCCTATATTGAGGTACACGATAGCTAGCGATGACTCGGGCCACATGATTCCACAATGCTGAAATACATTTTGACGTTTTACACTTCGCCAAATGTATCAAATGGGACAATCAAATGATATAATAACCCCATAAAAACCAATATCTTCCGTCGCATTGCCAACAATTTCGACGAGGACTTGCAAGGGAATATAAGCTTACGCCGTAACGGTCAAGGCCAGACCGGACAATGTATTCGGCGTTTGAGCATTGCTACGTTGATATTGAGCACAGTGTAAAACGGGTTTCTATAGTTGCTACCGATATTACCCCAATAACAAGTTATACAGCAGTAGCCAACACCCCAGTCGCACGGACTTGGTTTTTATGATACAATGAACATATGAAGATTGGCACCGTACTCTTGCTGGATTTTTTTTTACATCAGATAACGATATCAAGTTCATTGATTGGTTGAATAAGCATCATTCACTGACTACATGTATAGTGTATTTGCTCTTGATGTTGTGTGATTGCGGGTCAAGCTCAAAGCAGAGAGTCACTAAATATTCACAAACGGAAAGCTGGATATTTCGAGCAAACTTTTGTAACAAAGCAAGTAAAATTTCTGAGATTGTCAAGGTGTATGGTCATTTAGAGTTTATTTTTTTATGCTGCCAGCGCCATGCATAGAGTGGCCCGCAATTGAAATGCAATAAATTTCAATCACAGATATTATATTGAAGTCAATATTGTAATATAAGAAAAAGGTTCACAGTGCAGAACCTACCAGGGTTCGTTTGTGAACGTGAACCTCTAAATTTCTGAGGTTCACACACAGAACGCGAACGTGAACCTCACGTTCACACCATCCCTAGTTACTAGTATACCCACTTTGTTAAATGAGTGGAAAATTATCCATTTACCAGTCAAAAGAAATGAGACACATATGAGTATTGTAGTCAAGCCTTTCAAGGACAAATTTTATAGCTTTATACTCCTCTTTAATTTTGGTAGAATGACCAATTGATACAGGAGAATATGAATTTCCGTTGTGCAAAACTGCGATTTTTAGGCTGGACTAATTGCTTTTCTGACAAACAAATATTTCGCATCATGCCATGTTAATATTGATAGAATGACTGAGAATGACATGAGGGTTCTTCATAGTCAATTAACCATTTGGGCGCAGAATAAAATGAGAAAAAACTACGATTTTCTTCCTACCAAGTGAAATATTTAAGGGTAAATACAGTAATTTTGGGCTTTTTTAGGGGTATAAATATCTTTTGACAGAGAGCCAATCTGACAAAACTAATTTGATATTCGTAATCAGCAACCTCAAAAACCCCAGAAACGGCTCCCAGATGTTCTGCCTAAATTTTTTTTCTTCATTTTGTTGACCAGTGTTATACTAAAGCACTACCTAAATGGAAATATCATGCAAAAATTGTCGGCATATATATTTCGCGTGCAGCGCGATTAAACATTTCGAGATTTGACAGATTTTGTCGAATGTTAATTTGCAACAAGAACTCAGAGATATATAGAACTGTTGTTTCACTATATAATCATGGCTACTAGATTAAGAAACACTGATTTAGTTCAATTGCGTGAGTAGAATTTACCTAATTTTCATCAGTGATCTTAACCGCTATAATTCTGAACCTTCTTTGAACTTGCAAAAGTACACAAAATTTTCGCGGACCATAGGTGCTGACCACTGTGCTTTAGTAATGCTGCACGTGTGTGGCTAGAGGGGTATTTTTAACATATGTTTTCTTAAAATATTTTGTTTAAGATATATTTTAAACTGTGTCTTCAAAAATGATTCATAAAAGAAATGTCATTTTTTTTCAAATGTTGTATAATTGTGCCATAAGTGTGTAAATACTTTCGAAAAAACGTGAAGTATGTGCCTACGGACGATTTGCACCCGAGATTGTGAACGTGTCTGATAAATGTATAGCGAATAATTGTAGATCATTGGTACGGAATGGGTGTTCTGATAATGATGACCTTGGACTGTAAAAATGCTGCTCGCATAACGATGTATTCCTGGTTAAAGTTATTTTTGGTATGTTTATGACTGGGCCGGAGCCTTTTTCGTCAAAGGAGTCACTTCCAAACTATATTTTGAATTGTCAATGCTAAACCACTGCGACGTCACAATTAAAGATTCGAGGCGGTTCAAGGCTAAAGAAAACAAAAAAACATGTCTTAACCAGGTTTGTTTTAAATTAATTTCTGTTTTAAAAGCAACCCTAAGAAACAAGGTACCTCGACGATTTCGATAAATATTCAGTCAGTTAACAGTTCAAAGCAAATTGGTAACGCTTTTCACCGCGCCATCTTTTGCTTCACCATTAAAAGGAATCCAGACATCCGATGAATAGCTGGAGTATATAATGACGGAACGGCGGCAGTCTGAGCATAATATATTTCGTAACGAAAGTAGCAGGATATTCGTAAATACTTCATTTTAATATAAATATAAAACTGTAATTGCATATGTGTCGACGCTACAAGATCAGGCCGTCCGTTCAGTCCAATGGCATAATGTCACCGACGATATCAACCGAGATAATTCATGCATGTAACATTCACTTCGAAGAGAGATAGCCCGTTCTGTGTTTCATCTGTCGTGAAGAAAGTTGACGCTGTTAGGGAAAACGATTGAAGAAATGTCGTGCACTTGGCTTTTACCTGCGTGGAACAAGTCCTCCATATCCACCAAATCATCGCGAAGTCTGTCAGTTTCAGTGTAATCGGTGCAGTTTTTGGGACTTGCAGGACTGCATCGCTGTGGACAAATGGAGACAGTTCGTAAACTCTTATAGTCGGAGATGTCTAAAATAGTCATTGGTCATACTCAAGTACCGATACAAGTAATACCGCTACGGGTCGTCCAATCTATTGACCATGCTGCGATTATCTTTACATGTCGCCTAGTTCATTATTTCATGTGTCAGGCATTTGTAAGTTTCAACTTGAACCTAGTTATTCTCACCATTCATATCCCATAGGCTAGTACAGAAAGTGAACGCTAGCCAATTCATTATTTTAATAACCTAGCAAGATCGCCAGTATTTTGTTCGTACCAGACTTCGCCCACTCACCCTGGGAGTCCGTGAGAAAGCATTTGGGGGTTCACGACTACCTTGGTGAATTTTTCTCTCTAGTTGAATGCGCATGTGGCAAGCTCAACACGCGAGTATAAACTCACCGGTATGCATTAAGATAAAATGATGCAGCTGCATACCGTACACTCTACGTTGACCTTAGGCTACATTATAGCACTACGTATACCTCTACCATAACGTTAAAGTCAAATCACGATTGCCTCGTCTATTACGTAATAGAAAGCATGCGGTTTGGTTCCCCAGCCCATCTAACCCCCCACCTCCTAAACCCCACCACCACTCCGCACCGAATACCCAACACCCAACCCAATCCACAAACGCAAACGAGCGCCAGATACCGGCGGCTCCTACTACGGCGACGAATACAAATTGACATCGACTCCAGCGTGATGAGATGAACCGACCGGCTACGACCTCGACTACAAATCCAAATTCGGCGACGGCTGAGACGAGATGACCCGATGAAGAGGAAAGATTTTCTTTATGAAATTATTGATATTTTATTAACATACTTGAATAAAAATCACTCAAAGGAAAGGCAACATTAGCCTTTTATTTTATGTAAGCCCTAACAGTACGAGGCGCAATTTTCGCTAAAAACCTCTGTCTCTTCCCCTGCTGTACAGATGTGGTTGTTTTTTATTTTAGTATTATGCCGCGTTACCAATGTCCTCTTTTAGGAGGACTTGCCCTATTATTTTCAATAAATTGAAAGTGACCTTGGGGGACGCCTAAATGCCCTCTCTTTCGGGAATTTGTCCTCGTTTTTGTAGAAAAAGTAATAAAATGCGATACGTTAATTGATATTCAGGCAATATTTAGGCAGGGGTCTGCAGAATGATTAATTTTTTTAAAGTGGTCGGTGGCAACAAAAAGGTTGGAAACCACTGAATTAGACTAAAAATGGCAAAAAGCCCGTACTCTAATTTAATCTAATCTCAGAAATGTTCTATTCTCCAATTTTAATTCTACTGTATAGTGAGAAATGAATCGAGTTTTCTGTACAGACATTTGCCATTGTCACGCTTATGAGAATGAGGTCTTATTTGATATGAACTGAACTTGATTCATTTTCCAAGTTTTCGCGAATTCAGTAATTCTAATTGTAACCTAATTTTCAAAAAGGAAAACTGTGCAGCTATAATTCTAGTTCTAGCATAATTTGGACGGATATGTCCAGCTATACTTTTAACTGTACTCTAGTTCAGAAAATGTGAAAAATTTTTAGTTGTCGACGTCATGTTCATGCCATCCCTAACAGGCCTCGACGACTCGTTTATATGTGGTGAAATCCTTGCTTTATATTAGACTGTTGATGCAAATAGTAATAATACCATGTCTATAAAATGAGGATGGCGTGAACGTGAGGTTCATATTCGCGTTCTGTTTGTGAACCTCACAAATTTAAAGGCTCACGTTCACAAACGAACCTTGGTCGGTTCTGCACTGTGAACCTTTTTCATATATTACCATTTTCACTTCATTATAACATCATTGGTTGAAATTTATTGCATTTCAACTGCGGGCAGCATGAAATAATTAGCACTAAACGAGCCTGCACCTTGACAATCTCAAAAAATTTACTTGCTTTGTTATAAGAGTTTGCTGGAAATATCCAGTTTTTCCGTTTGTGAATATTTAGTGAGTCTCTGCTGTGAGTTTGAGCCGCAATCACACAACATCAAGAGCTAAATACGCTACATGTAGGTAGTCAGAGAATGATAATGCTTATTCAACCAATCAATGAACTTGATATGGTTGTCTGATGTAAAATAAAATCTAGAAGGCGTACGGAGTCAATCTTGATTCCATATGTTTATTGTATCATAAAAACCGAGTCCGTGAGATTGGGGTGTTGAAGGGGTAATATCTGAAGCAACTATGGAAAATCGGTTTTTCACTCTGCTCAATATCAACGTAGCAACAGTCAGACACGGAATACATTGTCCGACTGGCCTAGACCGTTTAGGCGTAAGCTTATATTCCCTTGCAAGCGACGGAAGATATTATTTAGTGGGGTTATCATATCATTTGATTGTCCCAGTTGATACATTTGGCGGCGTTTAAAACGTCAATAAGTACTTCAGCATTGTAACATTTATGTGGCCGGAGTCGTCGCTAGGAAGCGTGTACATTAATATAGGTTATCACTTCACTGAAATGTAGGGCTGGAATTACCAATATGACGTCGCATGACGTCATGAGGCTCACGTTCGCGTTCACACATAACCTTTCAAAAAGGTTAGCGTTCACACGAGCCTGAACCTTTCAGAGGTTCACACCATGCCTAGTGTATATTACAAGATATACTCGACGCCGGACCCCAAATTCAATTTCATGCAAGCACGCCTGCATCATTACCTTCTCCAATTCAAGGGATGTTTGATTTGTTAAATTTGCTACTATATAGCGCATCCTGTGTACGAATGGAATTGAGTCGAGCCAACTCTTCATCGACTGCAGAATTGTTTTGCCTGTAATATATATATATGTAGGTTATTAGGCTTTAAAATAAGTACTAATCAATAATTGCAGTTTACCAATATAATGCCCGATAAAGCAGCCTACATTTGTATTTTAATTTTTATCTATCGCATATACTCTGACATATAAGGCTTCTCAAACTTGTGTGCTTTTCGACCTCATATTTCAATTCATTGATTTTTCTCTTCTTCACAACATCATTGTTCACTACAGTTCCGTTAAAAAAGGCACTTTTTTCAGTCATGGCATTGCCAAAAATATGCAGCACACCAAATATGGCTTGATTTCAACTCGTAACCTAGGATAAATTTTTATATAATAGCATTTAGGCTGCAAATTCTAGAAAATGATTAGCAACGTACGCGTATTCAGCTGATTAACCATGATCATCCGCTGTAACCCTGGCTTAGCATTGGATAATGTTTTGCGACCCACAGATTGAGAAGCCCTGTTTCAACAAATACTTCTATACTCACTCTGCAACAGTGAATAAGCGAGGCCATTCCCACTACAGTTTAGAGATGCAAATTGAGTATTGCACCAACGGCTGCGCGTCTGTGATAAACATGATATACGCAGTTGAATAAAATGTTTTATTAAACAGAAAAACTATAATAAATATCGTAGTCGAGTAAAATATCTTATAAATCTCCACATTGTCATGTTTGTAATATCGTTGTTGCACATGTTGGCTCGTATATCCGTTTCGTCTACTGGAGAGTATTCACATCCTGAGTTGAACAACTAGCAAATTTTCAGCTTTTCCCAATTAGATTATATTACTATATTATTATACTAGATTATATAATTTAATTTAATTTAATTATATCTACACAGTCTTTATCAAATTATATTAGAATTATAATTATATCTACACCGTCTTTGCCAAACTAGACTAGAATTAAAATTATAGCTACACAGTCTCTTTTTCGTATCAGACTAGAATCCGAGTTATAACTACACCATTTTTGCCAATAAGATTAGAATTTGAGTTGCTGAAATCGCGTAAACTTGGAAATTGAACCAAGTCCAGTTCGTATCTAAATCAGAGTTCAGTGTCATAAGCATAAGAATAGCAAATGTTTTTACAGCAATGTTGGCTCATTCGGCTCTACACAGTTCTCATGTAGCATTTTGAGGAAAACCAAGAATTCAATTAGAATTAAAGTTACAGTGTAGAAACATTTCACAAATTAGATTAGAATTAGCTTAGCGGCATTTCGCTTTAATTAGTCTAATCAGGCAACCGGAATTATCTAGTTGTCGAAGTCTGTTCATATCTAGATGAGATTCAATGCATCGTTTGTTAGTTCGGAACCGAACCAATCAGTTGAAAATGAATTACTGTTGAACGAGTGGTGCACTTATATCTTCGCCAGTATCATCTTAGAAAGACAGTGAAAAAAAATACCATTCACTTGCAAACGACACATGCTTAACGCACACTCGTGGAAGTACACAATTTACATGGGATCAATGTCTTAAAATCAGGTTTAGGGCTACTGCGGACCACGGAGTACAGGTAGAGTGGTACACCTTTAATATGTAACCAAGGTAACTAATGCAACACGAGATGCAAGAGCTTATGTTAGTATCGCTATCGCGCTAAATCAGGATTGGCCAACCCGTGGCCCTCGAAAATGTTCTGAGTGGCCCGCTTGGAAATTCGAAATAAGTCATATTATGTAATTATTCGCAGAACCAATTTATTGTGAATAATCGACAAACTAGTTGTTTGCCTTGTTTTAATCAACATGACCGTATATCCAATAACTAACACATTGAATGCGCTGCACTTTTATATTGTAATCTTATCTCACATAAGTTGTATTCTTAACCACCCAGCCGGTTAATTCATCCAGCAATGTCTGTTGCTCTTGACCAATATAACTCATGTTGCATTTATCACCAGAACACAGATCAAGGAATATTATGATGCCTATGACGGATGCGATTCTTTGCAGCTCCATGCTTCGTAAGACCTGAAATTTGAGATGCGTGTCAGCCATACAGTAGGCTATGCCCTTCTCGATCTACTGTGTCGTAATGGGTTTATCAGAAGAATACGATTCAGGGATCTGAATGCAAACCGTGGAAAATATCACTCGATTTCAGACAGAACGAGAATAGTTATGTGTGTTTTCGTATTTTTAGGGTAAAATATATCCACTGCGCAGGCACATAATATGATAACGTGCATTTAATACCATCCACTGTAAGGGATCGTATTGTATGTGAAATATCATCGCCTGACATTCCATATTCCATATCATGAACTGCACCAACTAAATTTCATTATTTCAAAACTTCACTAGACTACGACACAATGAAACGATAGGAAGGTGTCGAAACGACGAGGAGTATAGTCTTTGGAATTAGACACCCACCTGGACCTAGGCGATGTTACGAAGAGGCATATGCACACTGAATGAAAAGAGATAAGGGATAACATACAACGACTGTGACCTGTGTCGGTAGGCGAAGTTGTTATGTTAGTTCGAGGTTCGGTAATCTCTTGAGGGCTGACTAGTATTCAATTATGAACGAATTGGAAATGTATAATATCTTCCTCCACGATTTACAGTATAACGGATTTTCACAAATGTGAACCTTTAGATTACATATAGCCTCGCGCCACCCTGAGTTATTTGGTTTGGAGATGGACTACAAATGTAAGGTTCACAATCACAAAGACGCACCCGGTAAGATGCAATGCCCGCGGATAGATGCAGCACCCGGCTAAACGCTATATTGTAAATGTATGGCACATCACTGATATATATATTCGCACACAATGGATGATACAATTTCACATTCATATGATCGATCATTAATTTTATTCGTAAATAACGTTATGTTTTCGCTGCCGACGTTTAGACAAGAGCCAAACGGAATACCAACAGTTGACATCCCGTGACTATAAATCTCGAGGTTTTTAAAAAACTACTTTAACAAAACAAAGAATAAATATGATATTATAAACCTTTACACGGTAGTACGATATCAATTATGATATAATATAACACACCGCGCACATTTTAGTATTGTCGGACATTCCGGTAACAAAATTGCATCAAGGATAATCTATACACGTCATATTACTGCACGATTAGGAATCTACTACAGTATCTTGTAATGATATCCCTGTGTGTCAGCTCATATATATAAAGTTAAAGACCCGCGGACGTACATTTTTGGGTTCTTACCAGGCTGGCCATTGCCTTCCAAATTCACATTTCTATCTATGACACCTAAATTTCAAAGAATATGAACTGCACGAAAGTGCCAGTTGCCAAGACTATCTGACGGAAGATGGGAATAGTCACATTATTTTTACCTTGTATAAAATGGACATAGGATTGCATCCTACGCAATACATGCAAAATTACACACACGGCAGGTCAGGTTATTGTTTCTTTTCCCGGCCGGCATCGCGTATATGATTTGTTGTTGTCTTTGTATAAACTTGTCATTTCTCACGATATGTGTCTCTGGAATTCACAATTCTCATATTGGATGGAGTATTTTGCGGGTTGTTGGTCCTTATTTGTAACCTATCGTAGTTCAGTGGGCTTATATGTTACCAAATTTCAGAATGGATAGAACTGATCTGATGACACCCTAACCAATATTTCATTGCCCTAAAACAGTGGTCATTCGACTTTCTAGGATGATCCCCATTTTATAATGATAATAAAATCCATTGAGCCCCAGCCCTCTTAAAAATCATTTGAAGTAAATGGGTTTGTTCCCGACAAAAACGTAATATATCGTGATGAAAAGAAATATAACCGCAGCTGCGGTTGCATTTGCATAAGCGTTAGTCGATTCTGGACTGGTCATAGCTTTGAATGTTAACCAGTGATCGCACAAATCCACTTTCGCATCGTTTTCAATTGGGAGAACTGAATGGTCATGGTTTTAGACCATTTTTACAGTTTTTGAAACCGAAATACTCAGTTTCAGGCTATCAAGTATCGACTATACTAAAATTGAAGCTGATGGATAGATGGATTAACTTGATCTTATTAGAGATATGATCACACTACTGTTACAAAGTATCGTGACCAGCAAGGCCACTCAGAATTATCGGACGAGCTTTGTAAAAATCTATAAAATATTACCCGGGCTGTGAACAACATGAGTGTATCGCACTGCGCCTGCTTATCAGCGACTCCTTGAGTATTTTAGCGTGTATCGAGTTGCGTTGCTTTCATATTGCAGTGAGGTTCTATAAAATGTTTGCTAATTCAGTATATCCGGAGTTTGGCGTTTCAAACAACTTGTTCTCAAAACTTTGTTGATTGGAAGCTTATTGGCTTGGACTCACAAGGCATAGTGGGTATATTTATCCTTATATAGAAATACTTTACTCCGGCGTAAATTTGCACCATTCTGAGTATTGATTGGCCTAGTTTTTCGTTTTAGTCAAAACGAATCACCGTCGCTAATGGTTTGTTCAAAATCGAACGATAGTATTGATTGTTGTCGTTGCTGAACACTTTGGTGATTCAGCACGATCGCACTCCCTCCGGGCTAAAAAGAATCCTTCATCACCCTGAGAAGGTTCCAAAGGTGGCGAATCGGGGGCGATAGGGGGCGAAAATGTTAAAACTGCAGTGAGATATATTTAATGAACACTGCCAAAAATGCACGTGAAGACGGCGTATTCTGCATACTCCGCGAAAAAAGGTCAACTCAACGGACAATAGGCGTGGAGGCCGTTTTTCCGTGCACCTACTCGGAAAAGTGGCCTTTTTTTAGTCGAAACACCAGCGATCAGGGTTATAGGTAAAGAAATTTCCTGTTTATCCTCTTTTTCGGATACGTAAGTATGGGGGCGAAAATTTGGGTCGAGCTTGATAAGGGGGCGATGAGTCGAAAAAGATTGGGAACCACTTCTACTTGACAATTTTCAATTTCTTGGGCAATACTAGGCCTAGAATACTTACATTTTTACTCATTATAAATCTCCACCTCCATGCTTATACTTCATTAAAAATCAACGTCCTTACTTCTAGTACTGCTTGAGCACCAACGATGATGACTTTGACCACCTGTGTCAAAGTCACAGTACAGGACTATACACTAGGGCTGTTCAAAAATAACTTTTTGTTCTGGATTCCAGCCATTCATTCACTAAATTGTCAGGTTACCCTACAAAACGCTGCACACCAAATTTGGTTCAATTCTAACAAGTATAGGGCTCCGCAGATCTTATTAAAATTTTTAATTTAAACAGGAAAATTAAAAAAAAAATCAAATTTTTCTGTCAACCCCATGAAATTAATTGTTGAGCTGTCTTCAGAGACGATGCAAAACAAATTTGACTCAATTAGAACTAGTAGAAGCGGAGGTATTGGAGTTTTTCGTTGATAATCCTCGGATTGTCCACCAATCAAGGATAATCAGAGAAATAGCAACGAAAAACTCTAGTAACTACGCTTCTACTAGTTGGAATTGAGTCAAATTTGTTTTGCATCGTCTCTGAAGACAGCTCAACAATTTCATGGGGTTGACGGAAAAATTTGAATTTTTTTTTAAATTCGAGTCACGCGTCATCTCGAGTCATTGCACATTTTGACTCGAGTCAAGTCAAGCCAATCGATTTTCGAAGGTGACTCGAGTCAAGTCAAGTCCCCCGTTTTTGGAGGTGACTCGAGTCAAGTCGAGTCAAGTCAAGTCAAGTCAAGTCAATCGATTTTCGAAGGTGACTCGAGTCAAGTCAAGTCCCCCGTTTTTGGAGGTGACTCGAGTCAAGTCGGGTCAAGTCAAGTCAAGTCACGAGACAAGTCACAATTCAAGTCAAATTGAATTTCGAAGTATGAGTGATGATTCAAAGTCATTACATTTTGCTAGGTATGTGAAAGAAAGATTAATTGGCCATTTATCTTGAGTCAAATAACCAATATAATGTTAAATAAACATGCAAACAGATGTTGCATAGCCAACGCACACGTGGAACTGCTATTAGAATACCTGAGTAGCTGTGTACAGTTACATGCTACAGTCAGTTGTTATCAGCCAAAATATAGGACCGAGTACGAACCCCGAGAAGTTGAAACAACTTGATTTGGTACGATTGCCACACTATAACCATCTACACATCACTAAGAATATAAAGGCACAGACTATATTTGTTCGATTTAAATCATACAAGAGTGTTGGCAAAACTGAGCAATGCGCAACGTAAGCATTGATCCGTCTAAGAAACAGAGACACGTTGCTCTTAGATTAATCTACTATACTGGTACGACAACGTAAACTGTGATTGTTTCGTTTGCGGTCAATTTATTTGTGATGTAGCAATGGAGGAACAGTGTAACGTACGATCAGTGAATGACTGGTTGCTCTCACAAGTGACACCGGCGCATCTTGAACAATTCGAACATACACAAGATACATTGATTTATTCGACACTGGTTACGTAATGACTTGAAATTGACTCGTAAATTATGCTCCGAGTCACGAGTCAATGCAGATTTCTGAAGCTCCGAGTCTAGTCAAGTCAAGTCATTTTAGCAAAGTGACTCGAGATAAGTCAAGTCATTCGAAAAAGTTGACTCGAGTCTTACTGAGGCATCTTGTCGCCAGATGCCACAAAAACTCAAATTTTGGCGGTAGTATAAATGCTGCTTTACCGTTATTGAACCGTTATGAATTCTCCAGTGAGATTGAGCTAAAGAGTAGAACACACAGTATCGTGAGTATATTTGCTCATCTTATAAACTTGCGAGACAGAAGTTGGAGCAACGTATCATAAGGTAGCGAGCTCTAATGTGCCTACTCTCGTTGATCGTTTCGCACCATATCTTCCAAGACATAAGGCAAAAGCCTCAACACAAACATGTGGGTTATTCATTCTTTCGACAAACTGGAGCCTCCGGGACCTTTGTGTCAGCTCTCAAATACGATTTCTACCAGCAAGCATTTTTCACTCGCGAAAAATACGCTGTATTTTGAATGGGAGCGCAGAGCAGATTTTAAGAATTGGCCGGGACGGGTTTTAGTGAAATAGTTGAAAGCACAACGAGCGAAAAAGTTACCTTTTTATTGAGACACTTGATAGCTTAAGCTACATAGTAGCTAATTTGTTGCACATATGAACAAAATGTTTTTAAGTATCTCCATCTTCTTTTTGTATAACAATTTTTGATTAGTTTGTGCGAATGAAATTTATTTTACAAAAAAAGTGCGAATGGAGCTCAAAAAGGTTGAAAAGCACTGATCTATGTTATTATCGGTGGCGAGTAAGGTAATAGTACGCTCCACAGCTGTAACATCAATGCATTCTTGGACGATTGGATATTTCTGTTTCAGGACTTCTTAACCAGAGTCCGTAGACCTCATCGGGGTACGATGAACCCCATCAGGGGTACGAGATGCATTGTGGAATTAGGCCTATATGCTGTGGAATGTTTTCTTGGCCAATTTATTCTGATATCCGACCAATCTTCAGTAGATTTAAAAACATTCTACATAAAATCGTGGTACGTCAAAGGTCCAATAGCTGCAATATTATAACCTGACAGTTTTACGATTTCATGATCAATAGCCTTGCATTATGTCTATAACTCATTTTTATTAAGCTATGCCCGCCACACTAACAGTTTTATTCAAATATTTGAAAATGTGAAATTTTTTTTTCCGTATCAAGCGTAAATAGTACAATAGTGAATTACATTTCCACTATGTTTGTGGAATGTCTGTCTGCAAGATCCCGTTAAATAAGGCCTACTTGGAAATCATATATTGAATATCCGTATTATTGATGCTGCGGCCCGCGGCGTAATCAAAAAGTAAGAAATTGGCCCGCGAGCACATTTGAGTTTGAGACCTCTGTTTTAAACTGAGCGAACCACTTCCTTTTCATGACTTGTCGTTTTTGTGTAATCTTCTTTCACTTTCATTCAGGTGCGTGCCTCTTTAGGTCAAGTTGGTTGTTTAGTTTAAACGGCTATACTCCATGTCGTTTCGACACATTCGTCTGTTTCAATATATGGCATTCTTTGAGTGTATTTTAATTGATAAAAATATCTTTAAATGACTTACTGACTTACTGAGGGATTGAGCAGTCAGCTTTTTAAAAAGGGATCATGTGGTTTTGATCGAATGTTCTTTTCATCTTAATGTATGCGGCCTTTTTCAATCCAACGGATCTGGAACAATCGTCGTTCCAACAAGTGTTTGAATTCCTTCTAAGGTTGCATTTCACGGGCATTGAGCGTGATGTAGAAGGCCTGCCTAGACGATAATCGTGAATGCTGTACCATAAGAAAACAATAATTACATGGAGAACGGATTCGACTTGACTTGACTTGACCGATTCACCCCATTTCCAAAAATCGAGTAACTTGACTTGACTCGATTCCAATGAGAAATTATTCGATGTGACTTGTGACTAGACTGTTGTGTGACTTGTTCCCAACAATGGGGTGAAGTCGATAGTGGTTTCAGTTTCCATTATTAGTGGGTTACGTAAAATGATATGCAAATTCCCCTATCAGGATTGATCAACACCAACTAGGATTTCGCATTTTTGTTCTTGGAACTGCTGTGTACATGAACCCAGAGAGAACTATTACTTCCAAGTAGACCTATATCTTCCATCAAGGCAGTTGCACATTTGCTTGAGCGGATGTCTGGGATATTGGGATCCATTAGTGACCATCTTCTTATTGCATTACAGGCGATTTCATATGTTGTGATACAATACCAAATTTTTCCAATGCGTCATACGAACTGGTTCCCGACTTATCTGGTCAACGATTTCATTGGACTTATGGTATACATGTTGTACATATATTTACACTGTTTCGACGCGACACTACTTGCTTTGTTTAAATACGAAGATGCGAGATTCGCAATAGTAATTGCTCGTCCTATGCTCGATGGAATAGACGGCGAAAATATATTCAGGAGGACAAGATACAGTACAAACGAAGGACTGTTGAATTGTATACCGACTCCCTAAAATCGGGAGAGATCCCAACATCGAATAAAGTTGAACAAATAACAATCGCCGATATACACATTTCATCGGATGAATAAAGCAGAATGTTCAAAAATAGCAATTCCTTGGCGAAACTGCAATGTAGTCTATTACCCATATAGGTTTAATCAAACTGTAGAAGTGCGATCTAACGATGGCGCGTGAAGAATGGCCTACTGACACAATGAAAGTCAATGATAGCAATGGATCAACGAATGTCAAAGCGGAGGAGTTACTGACAGCTGCATCAATTGACATAATTCGCAGCGATTCCCAGCTTCTCGGACAGGTCACTTTGGGAATTTACTGAACCAAATCAGTATTGGTTAACGGTTGTTCTTTTTTAATGTATTTTGAAATGATTTAGATACATACTGGGCAGTCGGTTGTGTTTACATTGCACGCAATATCTAATTCTAATGTCAACAACAAATTTGGAAACAACAGGACGGTCGACCGGACGTTAGCATCCCGAGTATACGGTTGACCTCTTACAGCAGTGGTTCCCAACCTGTGGTACGCGTACCACTAGTGGTACGCGAAGGTCTTCCAGGTGGTACGCGAGTAAATTCTGTTTTTTTCGATCGAAGGGAGTTATTAGTTCAAGTGAGGTTGATTTTGAGTTTTTTGAAGCCATCCTCTCACGCTATTCCCCAGGTGCTAATTTTCCCTTATACGTGGGAATGCGAGCAAGGATTTTCATCCCTGATGACTATCAAGTCCAAGAAACGAAACCGACTTGTTGCGCCCATACATGACTTTCGATGCGCTGTGAGCAAACGTATGCCACGCATCGACAAGCTAGTGGAAAATAAACATATGCAGCCATTTCAATAAATAAATTGACGTTTGTTGTGTGTTGTTATTTCATTACGCTGTTCTTCTTGTGACTGGTGGTGAAAAAAACAATTCCATACATCCCATCAGCCCTGGCTGATAATGCCTGGTTCAGGGGTGTCAAACTCAAATTGCATCGCGGGCCGGATCGAAGTCATGAAATCGCTCGCGGGCCAGACCAGTCATCAGAATCCAAAATGTTGCCTCGTGCCATTGCTTCTCGCCGGAATACTTTATTATCAAGCATATATAGAATATACACGGATCGTAGGGGATTCATTGTAGCGAGTCGCTTCACTATTATTTGCAAGCAATGCGAAAATACGATGTTTGTCCGGTTGAATACAGTTAAGAACCGCTAAAACAATGGCATTATCGGTGATACAAGTAGACATATTTAGGTGTTCCCTTTGCTTCAGTCCAGGGGTGGCCAACCTGCCGCCCAAGAGGGAATTTGTGTGGCCGTCGACATGCAATTCGAATTTACGAATTGACTCCCGATTTCTTGAAAGATTTTAATTAATCTTTAAATTTTCTTCGCGCTGCGCGTAATTCAATGCGAATACATTTTTCGATTTTAATATAGTAGCACCCTTTGCAATCAGAGCCCCACAATACAGATGCGAACATCAAAGGAAAATGATGCGCCTCACATGGAAATATCAGCTCGGAATCGTGTGCTTCTCACTATACTAACAATCCTGATGGGAGGTCAAGAAATAACAGCATGCTACAGAGTGACTAATACCAATTGGCCCACCCGATGATGCATCATAATTTATAACTTCCTTTAAATTTTCGAAAACAAACCTACATCAACTCTATACCAGTGAATCTGATCACACGGGATGAGAAAGGATAAATGTTTGAGGGTAATATGTAAAACTACTAATGTTAATGACGAAATTAATTGCTGAACCTGAATTTTTTTCGCACTTCGCGCGACTATGAGAACTTCCTTCCTTAGCATTACCAGTGACCACTCGCGATTTGGGTGCGCTACTAAGCATAGTAAGTAGATTAGTCCTGAGTTCACCAGAAATGGACATATACATTTTAACTTTGGTATTTGGCGTCCATCAGCAGCTCGTTCATTACGACTATCCCCGGATAGCGGCCGTAGGCTACACGAGTAGTCGAAATGCGGCCGTGAATGGCAAAAAGGTTGGCCGCCCCTGCTTTAGTCATAATCTGGCGTTAGCCCTGCGTATGCGTTGCGATGAATACAAGATATTTAACTGTCAACCCGGACCTTTTAATTTGGTTTATTACTGTGGATGTGATGGATAATATAATCTTTTTTCAATGTACTCAGAATTGCTATGCGGGCCGGATAAAATCGTCTGGCGGGCTGGATCCGGCCCACGGGCCATATATTTGACATCCCTGACCTAGTTCAATAGAATTTGTTAATACACCTCGCATAAGTCAAATACGTGAGTATGACGTCATAAATGGTGGAAACGCGCGTAACTTATACAGGTGGTACGCGAGCACTGCATAAAACCTCAAATGGTACGTGGGTGGAAAAAGGTTGGGAACCACTGTCTTACAGGGACCAGCTGATTGCATATTCAGACGGCTTAAAGATCGTGGTCGGTAAGATCACCCGATACATCTCATAAATCCGCACTTAAAGAGGCACTGCGGTCAAAATGCGATGTGGTGTCAGATAAAAGATAAAATCGGGAAAACAGAAAGGTTTTGTCACGGGAAGTCGTTGATTAGGCAGCCCAACTTTTCTCCGAATCTGCCTTCCGAATCTACCACGAGAGATGTAACTTAATATTGACTGCTTAGTTGCCGTTAAGCTCTGCCGAACATCATATGTGGCTCATAATACAAAATGAAAATCAGAACTCATCATAATAGGTCATTGATATCTTATCTATGATTATAATTAGTGTCGTGATTTACTTACTTGCTGGTGCGAATATTTTCTTTATAGAAGAGCTGAATCCGAGCAATGCGATTTGAGGGATGATGTTACCCCGTTGATATAAACCTCATATATATAGACCTTCGGACATCCATATGTGGTCTCTTACTGTGCCGAGTATTTGTTTCCATCCGAATTGCTATCTTGATTTGTGATTTTCGCATACGTGCGATGAAAGTGACCTCGCCATCATTGTGTTCCCTGCCCCTATGACCAAAGATGGTCATTGATTTATTTCTACCTTATATAAAATCCATGGATGATTGCAAGGTACGTATGTAAAATTACGCACAGTGCAGGCCAGGTTATTACTATATTCTTGGCAGGCCTCGCGTATATGATTTGAATTGAGTGATTATTCAAGCAATTCAATCCGTGTTGGTTGTTGACATTCTTGTTCACACCTAACCTTTTGTTAAAGTCCGTATCCACACGAACCAGAACCTTTCAGGGGCTCGCAACGTCTCTATAATGTATATCATGACATCATCAATATTTAGACTATTCTAATAGGTATAAGTATAATGCTAAGATGGACAAATTAGTCATTGCGTGCACTCAAGTACAAGTAATGCAAGAACTTTCTACACAATTACAAGCTGTAGCAGTGAAATCCAAATAGCGTAATCTACGTAATGGTACAATAGTATCATGATAGTAGCTAATCCGACATACCTACTTTCAGTGACCGCATCAAATACTAAATGCTATTGTCGGAAAAAAATTTCTTGCAATCCGGGCACTGCGGATTATTATTATTTCCTTATTCACAGTAAAATAGGTAAACACTTACATAATCCGGAGAGCAGCCTATCCGCTGAGGAAAATGTGAGATTGAAGTGATGTTATAAAATTTCACTAATATAGTCAAATGGTTTTTCTTATGCAATATACATGAAGAGCAGATTACAGAATTACGGTAGATGAAGAATTGGAAAGCGTTGCAGAGATAGAGAAGATTGAAAATGAAATAAAATATCTAAATTACAGAAATTGTATTCTTTAATCACAGAAAAACTGGTAAATATTTAAAAAGAAGTTAAATGGCGCATATCACAACATGCTTTTTTCGGCACGACTATACAGTGTACAGGAGCTGTTCGACCATAAATGGGAATAAATATAGGTTCAAATCAACTAAACCGTATAGTATTGCCTCTTGCAATCCGGGCGATATGGATTAAAAAGCGCATGTACTCGTAAATGGATGTATTGAGCGACTAATCCACAATCAGAGATCAATTGATTTCCCGAGTTCACACTGCAGGGTGGTATGGAGAAAAGGTTTGCTGTGTGAAATTGCTAATATGGAAATACGGGCTAGCATGCTTATATGAATTGAAAACTTTCGGACGCTTTCTCAAGTGATAGTCTGCAAGTCGCATTCAAAGGATCATGTACAATTGAATACTGATGTGTGAATACGAACGTGTGATATTACTGACGGCTTTTCGATTGAAAGTTTCGTATCAACGATCTTGAAAGTATAATCCGCGCTTCATAGACCTATTCACATACAGTAGGGGTGTCAATTACAGTTTTGGTCGCGGACCGAATTCAAATATTTTGATCACTTGCGGGTCGGACCAGTCACATGATGCAGAACTATGACTCCAAAATATATATCTTCGTTTGTCACCGGAAGGATTTATCATCGAGCCTATACATTTCGGATAGCAAGACCTTTATCAGCAAACAACAGAACACAATGAATTGCGGATTGCATGCACTTAAGCTCCTAAATCAGTATCTGTAACCGGCGGGTACCCTTGTTTTCTCCGTTATGCGGCGGAATTTTACCGCGAGCAATACGCGTCAATCTCCGTTTTCTGAAGCAGGAAATGTACGCTTCACGCTTCCGTCTGTTTCTCTCTTCTTTATTCGTTTCAAACGCATGCGTCGCGAGGAAGAATTGTTTATCGCATTGTATAATGTGAGTGTCTTAATCGGATGTAAATAGCGACGGTTATAGATTATATGATTACACTGGGCAACAATTTTTGACGAAAATTTTGTTGACTTTGATTTTGCACTTGATTTAGGCTAATTTTGGCGTGCTGAATCAAAAAAATGCCGCTGGTTTTCCTCTATCACGTCCAGTTTTTTCTCTGTGACATATGCCCACAATATGAAAATTTTCACGAATTTAGCCACATTACTTTTCCATACCATATAAAATCCACATTTTACCCTATAATAAGTTATATAGCCAGGGGCTCAATTGAAATATTAAGAAAAAAAGGTGCTGGTATCGATCTAGGCCGATGCTTTCACCCATTTTTGGTTAGAGGATGCAATCATCCGAGGATACTTCAGACACATATTTGATGCAAACTGCAGGATATGGCAAGAAAATAAGCAATATATTTACTATCAGCAATAGGTCCAATGCCGCATTCAGCTTATCCAGAGTAACTTGAAACTCATATAGGCTACGCTCGATAATTTGGATGAAGATGAAGATCTTAGGGATAGCATGCCTAACGATGAAGATTTTGAAATCTAAGTTCATTCAGAACGTAAAGTAGTCCATCAACACAATAAGTTGTTGATCTAGCACAGTGGTCGGGAACCTTTTTTGCCAAAAGAGCCATATTGACCCTATATTTCCCATTCCAACTCCCAAAGAGCCATACCTGTCAATCAACTCTTACGTCACAATTGAAAAATCGTGACGTCATTGTAGCGCAAATTCGAAATACCTACGTGGGTTTCGTCATTTGCACCGTATTTTCTCTGTAAAAACTCGTACTTATCATGCCAGTTGCCTTATATGAGTAATGAGTATACGAAACTTGATTTACATGAATATTTTGCAAGTTATATATTTTAAATTATATTGCACTTAGAGGTGTATGATATTTTTCGAAGCTTAAGACAATTAACATTTATATTTCCAACAGACGTAGACACCAGTAAAAGTAATATTCTACTTATTACACGCTTTTTACAGGTAATGCGTCGTTTGGTGGTGCTACATGGTATTCCTGATGGCTTTGTAGTCTGCTTGTTAATAATTGTTGAGATTAAGCTTCAAACAAAATTTGAGACTTCCGTCAGTGATACGAGATCGTAGGTTCGTCTTGATGCTATTCGTAGATGCGAGGCCCCATGATGACATACGCAGGTGGATCCAAACATGGCCACCATAACAGCAGTATACATACCCACTGAAATGCGTGATGCGTCCGTGAGGTGGGGTCAGGGGAGGCACGTAGGGCAGTGCATCCCCTGTCTACTAGATTTTGAACATTTTTACTGCCAAAATCACGCAAATTGCCAATTTATTGTTCGAAAATAAAACGTGAGAGGGGAGGTGAGGCACGGCCGGACCATACCTTACCTGTGACAGCGCCATTAATCGTAAATATCATAGAATTTATAATAACTGATATTAATCCAATGTAATTGTGGCACTGATTCCGATTCTACTTTTCAATTCTCAAAATATTCTGCGCTAACATAACGTTGAGCCACACGCCTACATTTTAACAGCGACTACAAAGCTACGTTATCAATCAAAAACGTGGATAGCTATGCCGTTGTTTGTAATTTGAATTTGTAATTGTGAACTTCCACGGCAGTTCATTTTTCGCCGCAGATCAGGAATACAACATGTATTTGAAAACTGCGTAGTGCAATCCAAGATTTCATGGCAGGTACATCGAATTCGGGAATGATATTGGTCGCCGGCGCGACATCAACTTGAATTTGAGAATCTTGAAAAGGGGATCTGTGCCCCTAACCTGAGTACGCCGCTGAATTAACCTCTCGAAGACATGTTTAAACTGTCACAAGAATAATTATACAGGTCGTGATGAAGATTTAATAACAAGGTACTGCAGTATTGATAAATTAGGCACAAAAATAAAAATTTCGCAAAGAGCCATATCTTATGCCCAAAAGAGCCATATATGGCTCGCGAGCCATAGGTTCCCGACCACTGAATTCTAGCATAAGCTTTGGGACTTGGACTAGAAATCTTCGGAACTTTTACCATCCTTACGAAGTGACGAAAGATTACTTGGCAAGGTGGAGAAGGTATCTCACTTTCGATCAGGAGAAACAGCCTTTTCTACGTATGCCTAATACTTTCGGTAGCTTTGTGTATTGCCTTGATACTGGCATTGGCATGATACTGTTATCATGGATTACTGGAGGAGTTAGGAATGCCGATTTACAACTGAAAGTGAATGGGAAATGCCTATAGGAAGCTCAAAAGGATCCTAAAGAGTGGCATTCGCCAAAATGGCAATCTCTTAGGTGCAGTAACAATTGCACATTCAGTTAGTCTTAATGAATAATACAGAAACATTAGGAATAATACAGAAACATTGAATTGTTGCAATATCACGAGCACGATTGGATCATATGTGTCAGCTTTGAAATATTGTGTTTTCTTAGTGGCCAGAAAATTAGGATGCACAATGCACATGTAACCCTGATACACGTGTCACTGGCATATGTCGGACAGCAGACATTCGAAAAAGCTAAAATATCTAAATAATTTCCCTGACAACCTTGACATAGTCAGAGATGGGCAAGGAGAAAATGTCCCCAACATCTGAAGATGATGGGGGTAAGATACCAGAGTAGATTAGAGCTTACATATGTTAGCTGGCTATTGCTCGGGCATCAGACTAGACAACCTACAGAATTATGGGTTATTAGCGCAAATTTGGACCCTCGCACTTTATTTGTCCTGTAGAAGCAATATTAGTTTAAATTCAAATCAACCAAATAAACAAGTGCAACTGTTTATTTGAAGTCTATTGATTTACTTTCGACTGCTTGTGGTTGTTGAAACGTTTTATACAATAAGTACAAAATATTAGAAGTAGTACTATTATGTGGGTTATGAGACAATTTGGTGGGTGCCTAACCCACGAGATAGAAAAGAACGGAAGTCATTTTTTAATTCAACGACCAAAAGTTAGTCAAAACCAATTATCAGATCAAAGTCAACAGAAAATGTCTTGAACATGTTATATGCAATAATATGTATTAGGATTAGTTCGAATATCAATAATTTTCACTTTCCGGGTAACGGATATATCCGTAGATTTAGAATGTATCCAACCGGTTAACCGGATATTAACTGCTACATGAGACATTCGATTTCACGAGATCTGCATGAAAAATGGATCGCAAAACCATTTCACACTGTTATTATAGATCTATACGTACACGCGCAGTACGAACGAATAGGAGAAAAATCACGCAGATTTAATGTTAACTGCTTCTGCAGCGCCCACTTATCAAGCGCAATAATCAATTGTGGCTGTGGCATCCTGTTGACGGGACCGGAGTTTTGTACCAAAGAGTCAACACGCATTGAATGCTCTTTCTGCTTCCACAGCAGTGGCCTGAATAGCGAGCAGGGCGCTTCGTAGATAGTCTAATGGTCGGCAGGTCGTTTCCTGTTTAGGTTTGAAGTACCGGAACTGGAAGGACGGGTAGCTGATACTGAAATTGATGCCGACATGATATCTCGCTCCAATTCCTCCTCGAGAAATTCACGTGGTCAGTTGCTGTTTGCTATCCTCAATCACACTGATAAATTGCACTGTCGAAATTTAAAAGAAATAGTTTTAAAAGCCTCTTCGCCTTCACATATAACTGGTCTTAAACGAGTTTTAGGCTAATTTTCAACATTTTAAACAGTTCGATATTAAACGTGCAGTATTGTTACTTAGGATAAGTGCAGCGTGGAGCGTTAACTTTAGATTACAACGCGATGCAGAAAATAACCCTACAAAATTTCAAAATCAATTCAAATTTGATGTTTGGTTCTCCAATTAACCGACAAACGCCCATCTTGTATTTTTAATTGAGATATAAAATTGTAATGTATTTGGCGGACCGTCATAGGAAAGTTGGGACAGACCGGCGGTCGGGAAACACTGATATAAACTTATATATCAGGCGTGGGCAAACAGCTCTTTGAGCCTTTGATTGCGGCTCTTTAATGATTACACATGCGTTTCGCCATTATGCTAGAAAGGCTTAACCTGGATTATAAATTGATACATTATATCATGAATTAACAAAATGCGTATTGTTTTTGTGTTGTCTCTTTCCTTATATGGTTTACGTAACACTTGAAGAAAGGGTGGAGGTGGCGCTACCCGACTACGGGGTTAGAACTTTGCTATTGCACTGTCGAATCGAGTTCACATAAACGTTTTCATCGCAACAATGGTGCATAGACACTTGGACAATGGTCATCAATCAATGATTTTGTCCGTGGCGCACAAGGCCGGAAACAGCGACACCCACCACTTAAAACTCGTGATTAATAAGAATAATCACGGTAGCGCAGGTCACAGTGGTGAATACGGCTTTTTCATTTATATTGTGAAGGCTAGCAATAACTGCAGAATTTAGCGAAGAAAATGTCGTTGAGCGAATAAAGTATGTACAGAAAAATATAACTTTTAAAACAGAATGAGAGGTAAAGCTTACATTGGGTGATAATCAGGCCGTGTTATTTTTGGCATATGCCAAAATTAACTTATTTTGGGCATTTTTCGATTTTTATTTTTGGCAGTTTTGGCATCGTGCTCTAAATAGATAGTTTCAGCCTCGAATTAGTCACAAAAACGCTTTATTTGGGCTAGTTTGTCAAAAGACACCATAAAATGTGCAGCATCCACGTGTTATCAGGGCCAACAAACAATAAGAAGAAGAAAAAACCTAACGATTTCATAGGTTAATAATATCAAACGAAACCACAAAATGTGCAGTATCCATCGGACTCGGTGCCAATGAGTAAAAAAAGAAAGAAAGAAAAGCCTAACAAACACGCTCAACAGCTGATTGTTACAGCTGTTGAATAGACTTGAATCGTTTGCACTGTAACAGTGCTTCCAAACTCAGGTCAGCCAAATTTCTCCTAAATTCATTTCTCGCCCAGCGAATCTGGGAAATATCGGCTTCAACAGTAGCCGTTGAGGGAAAGAGTGTTGCCAGTCATCCACAAAAGGTTTTCAGAGCTTCAAAATCTTTGGCGGGCCGAACCGGCTTCCATGCATCATGAAAAGAGATCACTTCGCCAGTGCCATCGATCTCATCGCGGAAAGAATTTTCTTCCCGATTCTTTCCAGGAGTTTCCTGTGTTGTCTCTCAACACATTCTATTTAGTAGCCCGACTATCATTTCTCCTCCAGTCTACCGATATATTTTCGGAGGACTTTTGTCACTTCAGGTGGCTTTAATATTATACCAACTCGCATGGAAGAGTCCTGACGAAGAACATTGACTATGCAGCTCAGAAATAGCCAGACAGTTTGTTGCGTCACAGTGTTCAACTCGATCACAATGCAAAAATCGTGGTTGATTTTGGGGGTTCCAGCTCCATGAGCAGAATATGCTTTATATTTTAATAATCAGTACTGCGGCAGCTTCTCATTGATACCCGTTTTATCAAATTTAGTGCTCGACAAGCCGGTCAAAAATGGTCGTAAAATTGCCTTATTTGGACAAATGGAAAGTATGACGTAAACCAAATGCAGTCAGCCGTTCAATCACGCTGTGCCCACACCATTTAGGACACCATGCTTTCACCCCTAATGGGTGGGCTGGACCCAGACTAAGAAACCAGCTTTTCACAAACGCTCTTCTCGCTTGTAACGCGGTCCTGTTAACACGACACCATGAACGAATTACACTATCTGGCAGGCCGCGTTATTTTTGGCATATGCCAAAAATTGCTTATTTTTGGCATTTTCAAATTTTTATGTTTGGAAGTTTTGGCATCTGGCTCCTGAAATGCCAAAAATAACACGGCCTGGTGATAATGGAGGTAAGCCACTGTGCTTGATGTGTCAAGATTCGCTCAATAATTGAAAAAGGTATAACTTGAAACGTTCATTACGAAACCATACACCAAAACTTTGCCACGAGTTACCCAACGAAAACAGAGTAGTAAGATTACCGATCTGAAATCTTCAACAAATGCTCAGCAGCAGTTGAGGAGCTACTCCGCACTAGTTTGACGTCATATCAGCCTGATTTAGAACACCTTGCAGCCCAGATGGAGACGTAGCCTACCACATCAATAAACTTCATCCGATAGCCTATGAAACAGGTCTGGTCTGCCCACCCCTGCTAGATATGATGAATTGTGTCGTCAATGCCTTTACATTTGTATATAATTCGGATTTAGTGGATATGTAACTAATCTAATGATATGTTGATGATCATCATGCATTAAGCATGAATTAGGACGTTCATAATGCGTTTCATCTCCGTTAATCGTTGCAATAAGAATATATTCACTGATACGGCACTTTATATTTAAATTCGCTCTCCAAGACACCGGAAAAACACGCCAAATTCGGATTTTTTTACATAGCGATATAAGGTCAGAATGTCCTATGTTGCAATGTGGTGTGTTGGTTTATTACTATTACTGATCATAATATTACTTTTTGATGCTTGTAATCATATATTAGGTTAATGACGCTTGTCTCTTAAAAGAGTCTGATGTGCCACATTATAAAAGGCGCGCTTTGAAGATTTAAAATTCAGTTACGCATGCACGACCCAGACAGTTGCAAAGGAATCTGTGTCATGAAATCGCGAGTTCATCGATTGAGATTAGGAGCTCAGACAAAACAAGATTGATCGAGATAATACAGAGCTTGAATACAGGCAGTGAGTGTAGTTTCAACAGCTATGAAACTTGTTGATACGAAGAAATTTCAAGCTGCATGAGCAGTCAGTAGCAAGTGAAGCGTACCAGTTAATTAAATGAACTAGCAACCCAAGAGTGGTAAGTCGATGATCAATATTTATTGCCGCTGGAACTCTTCCCAGTCGAGTCACGTTGTTCGCGTATAGGCCATGTACCCCGACGATTTCATTCAGAATGACCTTCTCAAATAGCTATCAATCAATAGCCATAAAACTAAATGTACAATGTATGTGACCAGTTGAATACTTGACGAATGAAATACCATTTGATTTTAAAAAGCTTACTGGAGGTACAGCACATCAATACACAATTGAGCAATGTATTCACATTGAATTAAACCCGAATATTTTCGGCTGACATGGGAAGTCGTCAGCAACTAGAGTAGAGAATTGAAAAGAACATCGTATCTCAACAAACGTATCTCCAAATATGACGTCACCGACGTGAAATCACAGATACTCGACACGAAGACAGCGTTCAAGCTCAATGTACTATTTTTAGATGGTACACGGAGTCCTCCTGTTGGCACAAACTATGGGTTGGCGTATATTGATAAAAGTCGACTCCCGAGCACGCAACGGAAAGTGTGAACGGCCTCTCCGGAGAACGCGAAATCTGCCGTCTCGATAATTTTTCGAACAAATAGTATAACCACTTGTTTAAAATTTGTATAATTGACTCTCCTTGTTGTAGTTACTGCCGCTACCCAGAAACCGTGGATCATTTTATAATTAGTTGTCCAAGATGTGATTTTCATCGGAAATTTCTTATCGATAAATGTGCTCAGTTGAAAGTGAATTTTGTATTGTCAATTTAATCATTGATTTTCGTATAATTCCGTATGTATTTTATTTTTTGTTATATCGTGCATCCGCTATTTGTAACTTCACAGTGTTTTAAGATATTTTGTTATTTGATCGTTTTTGCTACATTATTATATCCGTCACTATTTCATACGACTTCCAGTTATCGTTTTCAATGGTCGTTTGCAAAAGGCCGTCAGGCGATAAGCACCTCATCTTTTTGTTTGATAAACAACAACAACAATATTAACATCATGAAATAAGCAATATGTACAACCAGTTCGAGTTCAAAAAGGAGATTATTATAATTGCGTAACATATATCACAAGGTAAAGACTGGAAGACCCGATATGACCAAAGTCTTCTAGGCCGGAGTCACTCTAGCACAGTTACCAGTATTAAAAATAATCAATATCCTACCTCAGACAAGTATAGCAGAGCAACAAAGCAAATGTAAACAAAAGTAAGCTAAAGAGCGCATCACTAGTGAAAGGTGGCGTGGTCTTGCACCAGTCTTGCACATCTACTATGCTCTATTCCCGCGCGGAGAGTATAAATTGCAATTTGCAAGATCCCACTACACAGGCGAGACACGTGGGTTTGTGTAGGACAATAAATCTCACACGCTAAAGAGCGACGCCAACTCAAGCCTCAAGATAAACAGGCATAGACAAAACCGATTATTGCTTATGTCCGCCGGTCATATAAATTCGCAGGAACGTGTTGTTCTTTTTTTTGCAGGACGTCATTATTGCAATTCCTCGCGTAGGCATCGGGTCAGGCGGTTTGACCTTGTAGGAAGGGGAAAAACCAGAGACTTCGCGAGAAACGAGAGTTGATTTATGCGTAGGCGATACGAGTATTAATAGGATACCGGCTTGCGTGGAAATGCAGTACCATGCTCGATCCGAAGAACTAGACCAGAAAACGAAATTGTTACGGCAAATTCAATTCCACACGTCAATTTACTGCAAGCGGTATTTTAAGAAAGGCAATATTCAAAATGTACCTATTGGCAGATATAAAGAATATGATGGTACACAGTAGAGTAACGTTGATAATAATAATTGGCATTGCTTTGGGGGCTTGCTGTGGCGAAAATTGCGATTTCGTGTCGTACAGAGGTTTTGACAGACTCATAAATAAGGCAATTGAAACTACTGAACGTGCTAATATGCAGCATGGAGTGGTGAGTTATTTCCCTCTAAATTGAAACGGATTTTTGTGGATGCTTATTCGATTTTGAATTTCGCTTCGAGATAGTTATCTTAGGAATGAGAATGCAAATGTTCGTTGCGGTTTGGCGGCGACGCTTGAGACTTGTCCGGAACAGATTACCGCGGATCATTGTTTATAATTAGTGATAGCCATCTTCAAATAACTCGCAGATGTATACTGTATATATACATTATGAAGCATTTTGCAGAGTTTCGCTTCACAACGATTGCTCTGCGACCTATATATAGCACAATCTCCAGATGCCCTCGTTATTTCGCATAGCAACGCAGTCAGTGGTAGCAAAGTTCAGTTGAGTTGAAGTCCGTCACGACTAAAACCTTGAGGGCTGACTATTTCGGAAAAGTATTCCGACAAATTGTCGAAGCAATGCGTGATACATGACCCATTCACTCGTTCGGTATATTTCTATCGTATATGTTACATTAACATGGGATGATGCGATTGTTTATGTGCAATGTTCTACCGAACTCTCTACTAGTTGCTGATGATTACCCCTGACGAGTGTCAGCCAAAAATATTCGGGTTTATTTCAATATGAATATACTATTCAGTTGTATATTGAAGTTATGTATACCTCCAAGCAGCTCTCTAAAATATGGTTCATTTTTGGAAGTTTCGAATTGCATTCATTCGCAGGAAATTCCGCATTCGACCTGCGACATCGATGATTCTGCCAACGTTACAAGTCTTCAGTTGGCTTTAATTCGAAGTAAGTAGATAGATCTAATTAATAATATATTCTTTATTCACAGTAAAACTGCTAAATACACTCGTAACCCGGGAAACAATATGACCCCTAAGGAAAATGGCGAGACAGAAGTAGACTTTTTAAATATCAGAAACAGGGTCAAATAGTTATACATATGCAATGTATGAAGAGGTCCGGTTATTGTCATTATTATTTTGTGAGTCACGTATATATGTAAGAGTTCATAGATCTAATAACAACGAAACCAACTTTGGGATTCAGCATTTACGTTTTCTCAAATGCGGTGATAAGTCCAATGAGTATTGGCCTGTAAAGAAGAGCCTTAACCCTGTCGCCTCGTTGAAAATCAGGGATCGTATATCTGCTCGGATTATTTTGAGTGGTGATGTATATAGAGTTCAGAAAGGAATAGACCCTACACTATTCCCTGACGCAATTAAATCACTTGTCCGGCCAATAAGTCAGTGCACTATGCAACAATGGACAACTAGAATATTTCAGCATTCCCGATTTGGATTGGAATTCGAATCACAGCTACAAAGTTATTCATTAAATTAGGCTAGAATTATAGAATTACGGAATTCGCTAAAACTTCGAAATTGAATTAAGTTCAGGTCACACCAAACCAAAGTTCATTCTCATAAGCATGGTGTGGTTCTCAAACTTTTTCAGACACGCCCCACTTTATGATAGTGAAAACTTTCGCGACCCCCTTATCGTTATATCACACAATGTAACCGGAATGCTAGCAATCCCAACGGATAGTTTGGTGGCATGGAAGTTATCACTGTTGATGAAAGAATTCTCAAATATGAAATTCAGACTATACACAGAGCAATAAATATGCATTCGAGGCAAATCGCACGGAACATGAAGAAAAATGCAGTTGGCAGCAGCTTCGTGTCCCCTTCAGATGCTTTCACGGCGCCCAAGGGGGTGCCCTTGGTTCCAGATCATGTTTGACTTACTCAAGAAACGCTTTTACACTGTCCTATGTAATCTCTTGACTACAATTTACCTATCGTCGCCAAGCGGTTACGTACAAAATCATTGTTTGATCCCCGTATTAAAGTAATGTAATTCGTCTAAATTTACAGGCAATGCAATCATCCGTTTCCTCCTGAATATTACTAGAGAACATGGAATTCCATCAAATATTCATTTAAGAGTTTTACGTTTAAAAATCGGAAAGATACTAAAAGAGGTAAGATAGTAATGTACGAAGGCACAGGCTTAAAATCAATACGACTTCATCAGCTATTGCATCCTGTCATCTTGCCATCATTTTCATGCGCCGTTGACATGTCTAGATTACTTTGACTTATATACTGTCAGGAATCATACCTCTTTTACAGCTGAAGTTCAATATACCCAATGGTAATGATGATGGGCCAGGCTGGCGATTCGCCGAAGTAATTGCGATAGCTTTGTTGCATTGTTTTGTTGAATCACAAAATTATTGAGTGGATAAGCATTATCCTACTGTTGAGTAGGCTTAGGATTATACCCGACACGTCCGAACGTCCTGTATGAATTTGTTTTAGGGAATATCTTAGGAGTCTGGAATTTTTACTTTCCTATTGGTTTCATACCTGCAAAAGTCCTGTAACATCTATGGAATGATTGTTTTATTTGATGAGGAGACATATTCTAATTTGTATCATTTCTTTCGTTAAGGGAATAGACAGTGAAAATATACAGCTGACTAGACATAGCCTACGTGGTTCGTTACTTTTCGACATTCTGGTATTTTCGATATTCGTGCACGGGAAGGCATTGTCAACCCGTTGCTATTCCCCTCTACCTCTGTGTCAGGGGTTGGCAACCTGCGGCCGTAGTAGGCAATTTGTGCGCCCGTCAACACATAATTCAATTAGTATGTGTTGGCGGCCGTTGACATGCAAATTGAAACTACGAATTCACTCCCGTGTTATTGAGAGATTTTAATTAATCTGGAAATTTTGCTCGGGCTCCGCGCGATTCAATGCGACTTCGTTCTTCTATTTTAATATAGTAGCGCATTTTGCAATGTGAGCCGTAATCGGAATCGCAATCGTGTGCTTCTCACTAAAAAAATTTGTTTCTGGAAAATTTTGGACGATTCCAATATATTTCAACTAAACCGACAATTCTGACGGGGGGATCAAGAAATAACAGCATGCAACAAAGTGACTAATAACAATTGGCCCTCCCGAAAATGCATTATCATTTATAAGTTGCCCTAAATTTCCGAAGGCCCTCCCTCTATCAGTTCTGCCGGTGAATCCGATCACATGGGCTGAGAAAGAATAAGTATATGATAGTAATATGTGATACTGCTACTAGTAATGACGTAATCCAATCGCGATTCTGAAAAATTTTCGCGCTTCGCGCGACCATGACCAGTCTCAGTAACTATTCAACATGACCAATTGACCACTCGCGATTTAGGTGCGTATAATAGGCTGATATGAAAAGTAGAATAGTCCGGAGTTAATCGGAAATGGAAATGGATAGTTTAACATAGGTACTTTGCGTTCAGTTAATTCATTACGGTTATGCCCTGGAATGCGGCCGAATAGGCTGCATAATTAATCGAGATGTGGCCGTGATTATCAAAAAGGTTGCCCGCCTCCGCTCTATGTAAACGGTTTTCGTAATCAGAAAGTCCGATTTCAGCCGTTTTAGTTTCATCGGTTCTAGTTCTAGTTCTTATCAGGGAGGTTTGACTTGTGAACAGATTTTGCATTACTTTTTACGGATGAAAGGGTCGATGACGTTAATTTATGATCGTGAAACATAGTCATGAAATCGCACGGGCTTTAGCACAATCGGCCATTCTCCTTCCAACCAAAAGCGAAATTTTTCGTGAAAATTGAAATTCGCCACTGCAGTTGATGACGAAATCATTATCGCAGGAACATTTCTGGTTCCTTGAGTACTTCTGGCGTGAAAGCGATGCTCCCGCGTGAGCAACGTCTGCGAACTTTGACCCCGTCTGATCCTAACCAACTGCATATGTTTAGAACTTTCCACAAAATGTAATTTGCGAGCCATACCCAGGACAGGATTCCTACTTCGACGGCACGACTGACTTAAGGAATGTGAAATATCTACTTCGACGGCTTGTCGATGGTAAGATATATCCACTGTTTGGGTATGGTTGTTCACATTGTAATGTATCTCTTAAAATATTTTTCTCAGAATACAAAACTATCCGAAGTCCGCTGATATCTTCACGAACAATCACTTGTGATAAGTGAAACGGGATTTGGAAGATCGTATATTCTATTTTAGTATTATAGTTCATTTTGAATGTTCTGTGGCTTTTCCCTGAATATTTTCAAGTTATCTTACGCAATAGGAGAATTATTTATTTTCAAAAACGGGACGCTTGTCCAAAACTTGCGAATGATTTGATATTGATAACACTGGCCAACAAACAAAAACTTATTTTTGAGTGCCAAAGATATTTTAATGGTTTCTAGGTATGTTTGGTCTGCTGAATCCGAAAATCACATCCGTTTCCCTAAATTGTCTCTACTTTTGAGATATCGATAATTTTTATTTATTTATTTAATATTTATTTTATTTAATCTTCGTAAGTAGAATACTTGAAATTACGCAGATTTAGAATCTTCTTAGCGATATGTGCCCCACTCTGAGGAAGTACCCGACTCAAATACAAAAACTGCCTTCAGACTGGAGCTTGAATGACATTTTACCGTACAAGAGAGAAGGAATTACTTTCGTATTTTAGCCAACAAAATGAACTTTTTTACTGCAAAGACATCGAAGGACTTTTACTGAAAATGGAGTTATATGATTGATTAGCGTGCTTTGACAGCTACTAACTAAACTTTGAGTGTTACTGAACGTAGTGTTTGGGCTTTGACGGAACCTGTTTTTGATTTTCAAAAACATGTTGTTCACCGCTAATATCGCCTAATTTTTATAGTTTTTGCTTTATTTTCACATGAAACGGGACTCGCATATAGAAGGCTCTCTGTGTTAACAATTGCGTCTGCAACGATATCGCTTCAGAAATAGAACAATATGTATGCACACACTTAAAGAGTCAGATGTGAACTCATCAAAGTTGTAGTATATAAAGTGAAAAAAAAACAATGCCATTCTTCGCGTCAGTGACCTAAAAATACCCTGGAACCGATGAGACTTTCTTGGCACCAAAATGCGTGTTGACCAGTGTAATATATTGATAATATACCTGAAAAAACATACAAATAGACTATAGATGTGCAGTTTTTACATTATTTTTCCGACAATGGTATCCTTGCGGTTTATACAAACAATGTATACCAGAACACTGTTACCGAAAATCGTGTGGAATTGCTGATTCGTCAATCCAACAGCGCGGCATTTCTCTAAGTCCCTTGTGGAAATATGGTATATATAGATGGTGCGATTGTTCTCCCACGCTTTTTCCCGTTGATGTTATTCAATAGTGACGGTGTTCGTGTATAATTCGTAATGAATTCAATCAAGAAAGATATTTTCTAATCACAAATCGCACATGTCACCTTACGAATTCGATTATAGTTATTGTTCAAGATTGATGGAGGAGATGATGGTACTAATTTTCATGGATTCGTGATAAGTTATCGTGTGTTTAATTCATTGGTATGTTCGTAGTTTTTCAGTATTGCATTTTTTATTAAACAGACTTGAAGTCAACGTCATATCTTTATGGTCATTCTTCAAGGAGTAAGGCAGTCATAGTAAGTGGGTGCCAGTAGGCTACAAAGCAGTGTTGGTATGGAAGGATTTGACCTGACTCGAGTCATGTTTTCCTGTATGACTTGACTTGATTCGAGTCACTGCTCTAACATGACTTCGCGTGATTTGACTCGGACTGTCCTTATGAGAAATATAGAAAAGGACTCAAGACAGGAAGTCGACTGCCAGCAGCAATATCTAGGACACAAAAGCTTAGGCATGTTCGTAAATTCCGTTACAATGACCTTGACTGTCATTAAAAGATCATTACAACCGCGTGCATAAATTTATACATTAAGCAAGCCGATCATTTGTGTGAATCTAACTGAGGTACCTACTTCATTAGCTGAAAAGAATGTATTCACGCCAGTGTACCGCCCGTCATGTACAGGCGTGAATATATACATCCGTGGTATATGCTTGACAGCAGAACATATCTCAGATTTAAACCACAGTATAAATCAAACACAGCATTTAAATCCTAATGACGCTTGCAAGTATATGTCAGACTTGTACAAACTACTTGGTTTTCAAAAAGGGCAACTAGAACTACTGGTAGTCCTACAGATTACAGCACATATGGTATATGCACACAATGTGGTAGACTTTTGTTTTGCGACTCACTGAAAATTAGGGGTTCCCCGAAGGCTTGTAGATTAGCGTAGGGCAGACCTTGGAACTTCACGGCCCGAGGGCCAAATACGGATTATACGTGGGACGTGCGGAGAAAATTTTGAAGGAAAATTAAATTTGTCCCAACAGACAATACTTCATGTTGATTTAAAAAATAATTTGGATTCACCTTCGAGATTTTTCCATTTTGAAAACTTTTGTTTCACTTTTTGCAAGAAATATGAGTATAATAATACACATCAAATCATTAGGCGTACCATGAAAAATCGTCTTGCGGTTCCTGGCGTACTCTATATTCATAGTAAAGTCGATACAACGTGGGTTAATTCAAGTTGAGATTATGACATAAGCACACAGCCATTCGGCGGAGACTGCGAGAAGACGAATTTGGAACACCTGCCAGCGAAATTACCAAAACTACACGACGATTTTACCAAGCTATATACCGCTCGGGATAGGGACCAAGCAGTAACATCCCATACACTTTGGTGTCTTAATAGAAGGAGATGTCTATGAGTTAGTGTGATTAAAAAGAGTTGAGAATGTTTCTTGTTTATCGTTGTTTTGAATAATTACGTGGGATAAATATTATAATGGTACTTTGACTCTAAATTCTTAATTGCCTAATAGTAACACATCCAACCAGAAACTTGTATTATCCACAGCTAGAGCAAATTTTGTACTTGGCTCGTTAACATATTTCCTGTCAGTCATTCTCAAAAGATAGTTGCCTATACACAACTACGAAACTTGGTGGCGTGTTGAATGTGCAATACACTGGTATACCCAGAAAATCTAGCATTGTACTTAACATCATATACAAAGGGTTGTATTTAAAACAAATGGTTGTTTAAAACAAGCAAATGCAAACAAGACGCAACAAGATTCAAAACACTGTTTAAAGACATGTTTTAAACAAAGTGTTTTAAACAAAGGCCATTTAAAAAAATAGTGTTTTTTAAGTTGTAAAATCATGCCATAATCGTGTAAATACTTTATAAAAAACATGGTGTATGAGCCTATGGACAATTATCACCCAATATAGCCGATATATACGGTATGGGATAATTGGAACCCTCAAAATAGTCGGTTCAACAGCTATAGTTCGTAAATATTTCGTCCAAGGTGCTATATTTACCCTATATTTTCAATATCAATGTCAATACACTATGACGTCACAATTGAATATTCGTGACGTCATGGTCTAAAAACATACAAAAGCACGAAAACGTTTTAAACAAGGGCCTTGTTATAAACATGTTTGTTTGCAATTGGTTTTTGTTTTAAATGCAACCCTAGTCACTGCATATGAAATTTGATAAGAGGGGGTTGTAAATCTGGATTCTAACGACTCAGCGATATTTTCGAGAATGGCTATTTACACTTTGAAAGCTTAATCGTGTATCACGTAATTTCGAAGTGTAGACTAGGGATGGTGTGAACGTGAGGTTCACGTTCGCGTTCTGTGTGTGAACCTCGGAAATTTAGAGGTTTGCGTTCACAACAGAACCTTGGTAGGTTCTGCACTGTGAACCATTTTGGTTAATTGTAATTTTCAGTTCATTATAAGATCTTTGATTCAAATTTATTGCATTTCAACGGCGGGCCAAGCTATGCATGACGCTGGCAGCATAACAAATCAACACTAGACGAGCATGCACCATGACAATCTCAAAAGTTTTACTTGCTTTGTTACAAAAATTTGCTCGAAATATCCAACTTTCCGTTTGTGAACATTTAGTGACTCTCTGCTGTGAGCTTGACCCGCAATCACACAACATCACGAGCGAAATACGTAGTCAGCGAATGATGCTTATTCAACCAATCAATGACATTGATATCGTTTTCTGATGTAAAAAATCTAACAGGCGTACGGGGCCAATCCTGACTTCATATCTTCACCGTATCATTAAAACCAAATCCGTGCGATTGAGGTGTTGGCTACTGTTGTATAACTTGTTGTTGTTTGCGGCATTGGTAGCAAGTATAGAAACCCATTTTACACTCTGCTCAATAGCAATAACGTAGCAATACTCAGACGCCGATAATACATTGTCCGGTCTGGCTAAGACCATTGAGGCGTAAGTTTATATTCCCAGGTGAGTCCTCAGCGAAATTGCTGGTAAAGCGACGGAATGTTTTGAATTTATGGGAATATTATATCCTTTGATTACCACGGTTGATACATTTAGCGACGTTTAAAACGTCAATATATACTTCAGCATTGTGGCATTATGTGGCCCGAGTCGTCCCTAGGTATCGTGTACATTAATATAGGCTATACCTTCATTGAAAGATAGGTTTAGAATTAGCAATATGACGTAACGTGACGTCATGAGGTTCACATTCGCGTTCACACAGAACCTTTCAAAAAGGTTCGCGTTCACACGAACCTGAACCTTTCAGAGGTTCACACCATCCCTAGTGTGGCCCTAATCAAACCATCAGCGTGATATCTTTCAAGCCAAATTGATGTTCTACTTGAAATGCATGAACGAAACTCTTCGCCGAAACGAAAGCCTATTTTCGCGAATTTCGTGTTTGTCTGTGTATAGCAGCGCAATTACTCGCAACCATGAAACCAATTTCTGTGGAAATTCACTACAGTTGCAAACATTTTCACCACAGACCTCAAGTCGTCTTTGATATCAAACCCACTCAAATTGCGCGGCGTGTGATGGATTACGTATATACGTAGGATTGATATCGGTAGATAAATTTATCGATGTACGTTGAAATCAAAACTGAATATAAAAATGACGGCAGTGCAGTGTGCGTAAGATGCAAAACACAAGTCGCTGTGTGTTTCTTGGCGGATTAAACGGACGCATGCGAAACCGATGTGCTGTGTTATGATTGTGGTGTTTTGGCAGTTCTGTGGTAGCTTATCAGGAGCGATATAGGATCATGTATACTTAGAATTGTCCCATGCGGTTTGGCGGCTTATAGACGACCAATGAGATAGAATTCCATAAAATAACTCCAACCGAACTGCTTTCCATGTTTTTCGAGCCCTGACTTTCTCGATTTATATATTAGTTTCATTCAGCATATTCGGTCATCGTTATAATGTCTCCTCCCTCGAGTGTAGGTCTATAAATACATTGTGTCCCCGTCGGCACTTCCATATTCGACTTTCTAAATCCAAGCGCCAATTATGGTATTCGCGAACAAAGAAAAACCAGCATTCTATATATCTCTAAATTTGAACGATTGTATAGAGGAAGGAATCCCCGAACTGTATCAGATTCGATCCGATTCCAAATTAAGTCTCAATTTAATGCTGACGCATGCCAAAGGCTTATATCAGTTTTGTGATGACGGACTGCCATTCAGGAGTTAAATGCTACTTGCCCTGCGTATGGCGGCATATCGTCTGTTTCATTACCAAAACAGTACTTTTAATCTCTCGTTTTTCTTCTTATCTCAATCTTTTCTCTCTCTCACACACACACAGTTAGATATAGGAATCAGTCGATCATTTCACTCAGTGCTTCCCAACCGGTGGGTCGCGAGCGTAATTCAGGGGATCGCCAAGAATTTCTAGATGTTACGGTTTTCTATTCAATTTTCCAAATATGCCAACACCGTATCTTCTCGCAATTAGACGGGCAAACGCCAGTTCTCCTCCTCTCAAATATTTTTAGCGCCCATAAGTGCCGTAGCCACGTTCCCGTGCTCGTAATCATTTGTGAGTCAGGTTTTCGTGACAGTCATCTTGCTTGGAGCGCGAAGTTGAACACTTCGTTTTTGTGTGCGCATATGCCTCAAAATTGGAATTCATTCCTTCCCACAATGGCTTTCCGAACGTTGATCGGAAAATGCAATCCAGCAAGATCAGTGGTTCACAAATCTTTTTGGCTTGTGGGGCACTAGAATAAACATAAAACCCTCGTGTCATACTTACAATAAAGCTTTTTTGTTTTTTTGTTTGTTTTGGGGTATTCATGATGTTTGTCGACTACTATGATCATTTACACCAGGCCGATATTCTTCTTATTTTACGTAACTGCCGACTTATAGCACAGCCCACCTCTAGGATTTTGTAAGACACCGCTTACGCGGATGAGGTGGCGAGAAAGAGCCTAGGTAAACCTCCAAAAATTAAGTTGCTTAAAAACTATTCACGTGATAATGCGGCGGCGATGCTTCTTTATACGAACATATATTCGACTGAAACGAGGTTTAATTGTTGACAAGCATACCTGCATTTCGTCGTTTACCATACAGTGTCTCTAGGTTACGATTTCGTGTTTATGAGTTGATGTGAAACGAATCAAAGAATTTATTCGTGACACAACAGCCCAATTGTAATGTGGACATTACCCTACTCATGATTGGTTCCATGGACATGGTCTTGTGTGCTTATTTAAGAGGGCCGCTTTTTAGTCGGATGCTTATCTGCATGCTTTATCTTCTATATTATACTGTTCTTTTCTAAAACTCCAGAAATTGTCGCGGCACACATAAGAATCTGTGGCGGCACACAGTTGGAATCACTGTCAGATTATGATCAGCAAAGAATTGCCGCAACGCAAGACGTGGAACTGGAGTCCCTTCGTGTTCGACGTAAAGGACGAATTAGAACGCGCTTTCTCATTTGAAATTATATAATACGTTTATTCAATTCATGACTGCTTGATACACTCGCATTCTCGAATTGTCGCGCAATTTCACTTGTGGGTGTCTTGTTTAAATCAAGGTTCCGGAAGTCCTGTATATCGTATTTCAAGGTGCTTCGTATCCAATACCACCTTCCGCAGAAGTCGGATTTTATTGACGCATTCGAACATATTCTCATTCTTTTATTGCATGTGTGTCCAATAACAGATACGGAATGATTACTCAATAAATACAACATCTATGACTAATACAACACGGTCACTTCTGTGCTTGATTCGCAATTATCGAGTCAACAGACTCTCTCCTCTCCAACTTCTTTTCACATTGAATTAGAAGTTCCACGCCGTCAATAACCATCTGAACAAGCTCCACCTCGGAAAAACCTAGCCGATCTGCGCTAGAGATGTCGGACGCGCCTCCAGTCGCGGCTGTATCCACACCACCTGAGAAAATTCCAAGTCTTTTATTGTCCGCACCATGCAGCGATACGCTATCGTGCACTGATTCTTACCGGTCCCGCGTTTCTGCAAGCGTAGCTTCTTCAGCAAAGTCTCGAATTGAGGATGTCTTGATACCAGTGGTATTTTAAATGAACACCAGCGCGCACGACGGTTCCCAAATTGCTGGGGCAAGTCAGGATGAAGCCGAGGTGCTCGTTCCAAATGAATTCGTGTCCATTGGCTCGGATGTTTTGCTCGATCTAAATATAGTAATTACTGTTGCATTAGAGCGGGGTTCATACACAGGGGTTCATGAATTAGATTTAGGCGATCTGTGAAAGGATAATATTGAGCCATATCATCAAGAAACTGCAAAACCAGAAAATGATATTTCTGCAATGACGCCTTGGAAGGGACTGTGGCTACCTTGTCTATAGTTGTTAGTTAGCATATTTTAGACATGGCATAGTGTAAATAGTGTACAGCACATAGAGTTGAACTGGATGTGATGACCCTTTTCTTTTACTTTAGTGATCGGCTTCTGAAATTTTGGGGTGCGCGCAACCGCCCACAAAACTTGAAGGGGCCCGCGATCAAAAAAAAAGGGAATAGACCCGAGTATATTCGGCAAACACTGGCCATGGGTAATCGCCAGCAACTTGCTGCTTTTCACGCCATACTTATCTTTGAACACTCAGATGAATGCAGTTGCATAATGCCGAGAAATTCGAGAAATGTAATTTGTAACTTTAAAGATTGATGGTTATAATTATAAACATTGATGTTTTTCGGGATGCTCTCCACCAAAATATCACACGGGCTTATATACACCGAGGCGGTTCACACGTTATATTTATACCTCGGATAATCCTTCGCTCCAGCGAGCGAACACTTCTTTCATATTTCCTCCTTTTTGCATAGAAATGACTCATAAGTATCCTCCTGGTTTACCCAAACCAGGAAATTTTTATCGCTGTTATGCCTGAAAGTGTATATTAAAAGTCTCAAATAGTGGACTCCACAACGAGCTAGAAGTGGCGAGATAGCGTCGTGGTTCGTTTTAGAGGATGCGGATTTGAGTCCTTTCTAGGTCCATTCGAATTTCCAAGTTTTCAGGGTTTATGGGTTCTGCCTCACCGCGTGTCCGCGTGTCTTACAGAAGCGTAGAACAGCGGTTCTGGAATACTTTTTCGCCTTTCCCGTGGTAGAATGAGTAAAGCATTCTAACATTTTCGCCCCACAATCAACCCATTCGTTGTTTTCACCCCCTGCCTCGCAAAATCATCCCCATAGGGCGACGATATCGCCCACTTTGGTAACCACTGGCCTAGAACGTCGTCGGCCATGCTAAAAGGTATCTACAGAACAGGAATCATAAGAAAGAATACCTACACCCTATAGTGCAAATTGACCGACGTATAGTAGCAGTAAAAAACGATCTGAGTCCGACCCTATTATCTGATTAATATTTAAAGCGAAATAATAATTCGGGGGTCGGCAACCCTCAGCACGCGTACCATTTGTGGCACGCGAGAAGATTTTTCATGGCACGCCAAATGATTTGACGCAATCGACATATAACCATAAGTTTTTAAAATGCACAATTCTCGTAAGCGACCCAAACATATTTTGTAAATCTACATAAAATATAGTCTTTTGGGGCAGATTTTATTTTTCTTGAATTATTTTTTCCGCGCCACGCGCGATATAATGGAACCTGATATCTTGATTATAATGTGGGAGCCCCCCAAAAATAAGCATAATGTTCAGAAATTACTCCAACCGTATTGGCAATTATGAAATTATGATTATGAAATTATTGGTGTCTTACTACTCCATTGCTGAAGTAAGGTAACACATTATTAGAAGAAAGGTAATATATATTACATATAACTATATGTATATCCATGCGACGATTCTGAATCGGATGAGAGAACATCGGAAGATCGCAAGAGACAACATGAAGCGAGAAATCAAAAATTATATCGAAAGACTTAATTATTTACGTTTATAAATTTTGCGACGGTCAGACGGGGTAATCACAAATTGAGACGCTACACAAGGTAAAGATTTGAGAGCCACGCAACATCACTAAGTGTCGTGTTGCCAAGTTTTATCTCTTCGCATACGCAACATGAGTGGACAAGGTGGGGTCCTTTGAGACTTATGTTTCAGGAATCCTGGGAAACCGAGATTACATTCAATTTCAAAAGTGCACGCAGTGAACCTATTTACTCGACAATGTACTGCCATTATCAGATTCCACGCGCGTCGGGCCAGTCTCGCGCCATTCTAGACGACAGTAGGAGCGGAGAAACCGGCTTGTCAAATGGAAATGATCCACGATCAGCTTTTCTTTATCCTCATTCCACATGTCCTCCAGTGAATAGTATCTTCCCTTTGAATCGCCCGTTAGATCCTCGAGAGCTTATTGAGAGAAGAAGTCATCATTTTGTATGATTAATCTGCGAACCACAAGTTTAATGCATTTTTTCACCAGAGCACGCTATTCTTTCCACTTCTCTTCTCTCAGACCGGGATCAATGAGGAGGTAGACAGAATCCACGAATGCTTCAACCGTTGCGGACTCTCGTTGATAAAACATACTTCGGATCCAAATTGTCTCCTCCCTGACAAAGGACTCCGTTATTCACAAAATAAAACATTGTCTGGATTCCGTCCGAGTGCAGCCAAGGGCGTCGTGCACAAAATCAATTTTCCGTAATGACGTTTGGCAGTTGGATCGAGCAATACCTGGCTAATTGCAACCAGACTCTGATCAATCACTGCAACTAATTTGCAGCTGATCGATTTATTCAGTATCCCGAGCTTATTCATGTCTATATAACTTGTTATTGTGCCATGTAAGTAGTATTTGATGACATGCGAGTGACAATTCTTGGAGTTCAATAAACATATCAACTACCAAACGACGGTTTAAGTATAGATAACTACCCTACGTAGGTTAGTTATCTATAGTTTGAGTCAGCTTTCGTGGTTTGCAGCTGTTACGCAATTCAAATCGCTTGGATTCATAACATTTTATCGGTATATAGGAAATATTGCCATACCGTGAGTATTGGTGTGTCGCATATCTCCTGGCATATTATGCAATGCAACGCTGTTTAAGGTAGATTTAAAGCATGGGTTCTTAACCAGGGGTAGGCTATATAAGGGAAGGGATGTTACTGTGGGCATTTCATGTTAATCTTAGGGGGTTCAATAATTTAGGAGCCATACTTATATTCGCTAGATGGCGTAGGCTTGACGACACTTCCTGGTCTCTGGTCCAAGGGACAGAGATGAGCATGGATTAGGATTAGGTTTTGAAAAAACAGGATTTATGAAATTTTGTCGGATTTGGATTGGATTTGGATTAGACATTTTTTTCGGAACGGATTAGGATTTGGATTGGATTTACCTATTTTCTGGGAGATTGAAATGTCGTGTGGCGAATGGCGACAAACTTTATTCAGATCAGTTCTTAATGTATTTATGGTTACTAAGTTATCTTGAATCAAGTGAATCGTTGGTTGTGAAAGAAAATTTTCGAATCCCTCCATTGCATAAATTAGTATTTTTTCTGAATTTCCAGTTGGAATCGGATTAAGATTGGACATGGACATGAATATGAAACAGTTATAGATTAGGATTTGGATTTGGATTCAAAGGTTCGGATTTGGATTGGATTAGGACATAGAAATTTCAAATCCGCTCATCTCTGCTAAGGGAATATTCTGGATATAGCTGTGATAAGGGTACAGTTTGTCAATAGTAATGGGCCCACCGGACGTTCCCCCACTGTATCTACCTATCTTGTAGGGACAATATCTTATTCGTGCTACTGCTCTGTCGTATTGTAATTTGGATATAAGGAAATTCGATCAATTGGAACTTCAGGTAATATACTGTTTCTACCGTACCTCAAGATCGCGTATATTTACATCGGGAAACTAATAGGACTTTGCGGCGCTGTACGTTGAAGGAAGACAGCTTACACAGAATCATATAGGCAGTTCAGCGACTCAACAAGAGGTACGACATGCAGTGTGAAGATATATGCTATTCAGGCGCATTTGTGAAGAATGCGTTGCAAGCAACTTTGCATTGGTCTAGAACAGTGGTTCCCAACCTTTTTCGACTCATCGCCCCCTTTTGAAGCTCCACACCTATCATCGCCCCCCCAAATATTGGGAACCGAAAAAGGTCAACTTTTCGGCTCGACCTCGAAATTACACTTTTACAGCTAAATTTTCGTTGGGGCGCCTATGGACAATCAAACATATATGTATATATATCGAAGTTTTCGGTCAGCACACGGGCGTTCCTTTTCGGCCAAGGTCTTCTCGCTGCTGATCCTTCTGGCATACTTGTCGGAGTCGTATGTTACATGGCCTATAACTTCATATGTCTTGGAGCGTCGTGGCGCAGTAATGGCCGTCGTCGAAGTCTCCATTTCCATAGATGATGCGTATTGTTGAAGGGGGAAGGGCACCCCAAAATCGATATATATTACAATAATAAATCGCGCGCAGCGCGAAAATATTTTGAAAAAGTTGGAAGAATTTCTATAAAAATTACTCTATAATTTATGTTAATTCACAAAATAATTTTGGGCCTCTTCGAGTTCGCCCCCAAATTTGGGGTTTGGGGTGCGGCAGTTACTGTCCTGACTCCGTGTAGCCGTTTTAACGCGCCATCGCCCCCCTATCGCCCCCTCCGTTGTTTTCGCCCCCTATCGCCCCCTTCGTCCGTTTTCGCCCCCCTATCGCCCCCTTCGGTATTTTCGCCCCCCTAGACCGCCAAATCGCCCACGTTGGGAACCACTGTACTAGATGACGATTAATGTTTCAGTTTAGAGAATAGAACACCGCATGGCGAATCATTCGATGAATTCGCGGTATAGACGTATTGCGCTCAATGTCTATATCAGTGGTTCCCAACCTTTTTCGACTCATCGCCCCCTTTTCAAGCTCGACGGCGATCATCGCCCCCCAGATTTTGTGAACCGAAAAATCGGTATACAAACTTAAAAAAAAAGGTCAACTTTCCAGCTCATTGTCGAATTTTACACTTTTGCAACGAAATTTCCGTGGGTTGACTGAAAAAAAAGGTCATTTCTCCGACTTGACTCCAATATAGCCGTTTTAACGCGTCATCGCCCCCTATCGCCCCCTACGCTATTTTCGCCCCCTGTCGCCCCCTTTGTCCATTTTCGCCCCCTTATCGCCCCTTTCGTCATTTTCGCCCCCCTGGGCCGCCAAAGCGCCCTGTGGGGGACGATATCGCCCACGTTGGGAACCACTGGTCTAGAACGGGTTGGTTTTGTACTATCACGCCATTCACAGATGAATGAGATGACAGAAGTAACCATTGTGGCATTGACGAAACGCAAGAAGAAAGAAAGCCTTTAGTAAATGGACTTTTGTTTCGTGTGCTGTAAATAAAGTTGAACTTAAACAATACTATTTTAATGCATACACTCAATAACTATACCTATTCATCACATACATTTAGTTTAATTCCTATTATTACAATTTCCTTGCCGCGGCTAATGTAGGGCTACAAGGTACTTTCAAGGCAGCTCAATGGGCACCTGCGCTAAAAAGATTAAGAAACCACAGTCTCTATATTATTAAACCTTAATATGAGTACAAATACAAATCGGTTTTGTGCAGATCCGTTTTGAGGTAACCGTTGTGTCTTGCTGCAATCACCGGATCGAAGCAGGACGTACCAATCAAGACAGATATAGCAGCTGTTAGCGGTCGAGCCTCTCGCCGGACAGAAGGTGTTATCGTGACTTCTTACCATACTTACATCATATATTTACCGTTTACTGGTTTATAAGCTCGTGTATTAAATATGCGGGGATTAGGCGGGGCGCAAAAGCGCTCCGCTGATACTGAGCTTGAAGGACCTGCGTCAAAAGGGGCCTCATCTGCGTCGAATTCAGAATTGGCGCATTCCGTGGTAGTTAAAGGTGTTAATCGGAAGATTCGGCAGTACAACCCATTGGTTATCAATAAAACGTTGTACAGAGTGTTAGGGGGGGCATATACTGACCTCAGAGTGTTACCATCAGGTGACTTGTGTATTCAATGCGCCAACCACGCCCAAGTGGGAAAGTTACTCAGTTGCACTGATCTAGGTACTAAAGAAAACCCGATCGAGGTTCGCGTAGAGCTATTCAAAACTAAGCCTAGCGAGGTACGCGGCGTTATTTCGGATGTGCCTCATGATCTTACTGACGAGGAAATTAAGCAATCCCTTGCCAATCAACATGTTAGCTACGTTCGTAGACTCACCTATCGCACGAAGACTGGAATCAAAATGAGTACATCAGTACTGCTTTGCTTTGCTTCTACTATCCTGCCGACAGTAGTTAGAATCGGATTTCTGCAGTTTAGAACAAGGATCTATAATCCACCGCCGACACGCTGCTTTCAATGTAATAGATTCGGGCATAAAGCGAAATATTGCCGTGGAAGGAAGAGGTGCACGAAATGTGGCAAAGACCACGCTTACGAAAACTGTGATAGTCAGACCCCCTTTTGTGTCAACTGCAAACTAGCGCACTCTGCGGGTTACGCAGGATGTCCTAGATATAAGAAGGAGAGTAAGATCCAGTCCATTATGGCAAAATCCAAAGTCGATTATTGGACAGCTCGTCAAATGCGTCAGAGAGAGAATCAGGGATACAGTGGTATGCAGCAACAAGTCACAACACAAGAAGATCAAGTACGACCTCCCACCACTGGTACGCCATGGACGAGAACCACAGAACTACCTCAAACGGAAATTTCGGCAGAACAATGTGCACCAAATACACACGCTACAACTGATGGAAGTCATATTACAATCCCGACCAAAGCATTTTTCACATTCATTGCCGAAGTAATAAAAAATACATTATTCGCCCTTGAGGCTGGAAAGGAGTTATGCATTGAATCCATTGTTGAGGAATCCGCGGGAAACAATCTCGGTATAATTATTCCCGCTATACCAAGAGAAACTGAACAAGATACTGTATTAGATTTATCCGTTGATACACCTGCTGAAGAAAGTCAGGTACCAGATACAAGTTTGTCAACCAACGAAAAGAAACTACGCAATCGTGAAAAAGGCAAAAAAGGGGCTCCAAAGGATCCTTCAGATGAAAATAGCCAACATATGGAGACGGGAGACAAGTAATCAAGATGCCATTATCATTTATTCAGTGGAATTGTAGAGGTATTTACAGAAAGTTGGACGAATTGAAAGTTTTTTTACGGGATCAAGTTACGAAACCAGACGTGATAGCCATTCAGGAAACTCATCTCGTTCCTAGATACAACCCTACGATTCACGGCTATGTGCTGATCAGAAAAGACCGGGACATCCATGGGGGCGGTGTTTGTTTATTTATAAAACGTCAATTACCATATATGGAGATACCCACAGACGATGTGTCGCCGATTGAATCTCAAGTTGTACAGATCGGAGGAATCAAAATTATGAATTTATACATCCCTCCAAACAGACGCATATCACGCTCTCACATGGAAAGCTGCTTCATGCACCTTGATTCGCGCAGTATCATTATTGGCGATATGAACGCTCATCACCCGCTGTGGGGAGCGAGGCGCATTAACACCTGTGGACGCCACCTCTACCATGTGATTGATTCAAAAAACCTGGTAGTCATAAACACGAACATGCCCACGCGTATATCAATTTCTCATCCAACAATGGGTCAAGGATCACTTTTGGACTTGACGATCGCAACAAGCGATATTGCACATCTCGTGCAATCTGATGTAACGGACCACTTGTTCGGGAGCGACCACTATCTTGTACTCACAAAGCTATCACACTATGAACACTCGACCGTAAGCCACCATAGCTCATGGTCGCTGAGAAGAGCCGATTGGGAACACTTCCAACATGATTGTTCAAGGAATCTGGAAAAAATTGATCCAACCCACCATTTGGCGGTGGAAAAGACGACCGAAGCTATCTTAGATGCTGCATATTCTAATATCCCTACTAGTAAACCGATTACCAGAAAGCTGTCGGTCCCCTGGTGGAACAAAACATATGCCAGATACGTGCGTCTCAAGCGAGCAGCATTTCAGAAAATGAAACGAACGTTTCGTGAGAGCGATGTCATAATTTTCAAAAAACGCCGAGCAGCAGCGAGAAAAGCAATCTTGGAAGCAAAACAGTCTTATTGGCGGGACTTTTGTGATTCATTAAATAGCAATTCTAACATATCAAAAGTGTGGCGCGTAGTGAAATCTATGTCCGGGTCACGTTCTTGGAACCAAATACATCATTTAAAGGCAGGCGACAGGGTGGTAACCGATGAAATAGACAAGGCAAACGAGTTGGCCAAGCAATTCTACAATGTAAGTAGTGATGGAAACCTCGACGACGAATTTAGATCTACCAGAACTACCTTCGCTATAGATCATATACAACCAATACTACAACAACCACGAAACGATTGGGACCATGATTTCAATACAGAGTTCAACATGACCGAGTTGCTGGCGGTAATAGAAAAACGTAAATCGACATCACCCGGCGCAGACCGGATATGCCACCAGATGTTCACCAACATGAATGCCAGAAGTAGAGAGACCGTCCTCGCAGTGATAAATAATGTGTGGGTAAACGGAAGGTGCCCTGACGAGTGGAAACACTCGATAGTGGTACCAATACAGAAAAACGGTAAACCGATTGGGGAAGCGTCCTCTTATCGTCCTATATCGCTCACGAGCCATTTCTGTAAGGTAATGGAGAAGATGATTGCGAATAGATTACGATGGTTCCTTGAGACTAATGGCCTCATCCATCAAGCGCAAAGTGGGTTCAGGATGAAACATTCCACGAGTGATTGCATCCTGCTACTGCACGATGAAATATATAAGTCCTTGGCTAACAGAAGATCGACGTTGGCTATGTTCATCGATTTCGAGAAGGCGTATGATATGGTATGGCGCGATGGCCTAATCTATAAACTTCACTCATTAGGAATAAATGGTAACATGCTACACTGAATTAACACATTCATAAATGGAAGATCATTTCAAGTCCGCCTGGGTAGTTCCGTGTCAGATATCCAACAGCTAGAAAATGGCATACCTCAAGGTTCCATTCTTAGTCCAGTCTTATTTTTGGTGATGATAAATGACCTGCCAGATGCGGTGACATCAAATATGAATCTTTTCGCCGATGACGTATGTATGTGGGAGTCAGGTCTGGATGCCAATAGTCTTATAGATACAATGCAACAATCGCTACACGAATTGTCACGCTGGTGTCAGAAATGGGGATTTAGAGTTAACATGGACAAGTCTGCGGCCGTACTATTTTCTAGACGACGTAAATTACCTGAAGTGAAATTGGTTTTTAATGATGCTGCGGTTCACACAAAAAATGAGTATAAATATCTTGGGGTTACGTTTGATGCTAGATTAAGCTACAGAGCACATTCGAGATATGTCACTGAAATCTGCACCAAGCGTCTTAATCTACTGCGTCTTCTTAGTGGCACATCTTGGGGTGCGTCCGAAGACTGTCTCCTGACCCTATATAGAGCATTAATAAGATCGGTAATTGAATATGGATTCGAGGCGTACATATTCGCCCCTAAATATGTGATCAGATCAGTGCAAGCTGTTCAAAATGCCGCACTCCGAATTTGTTGTGGAGGTATGCGTAGTACCCCGATATACTCTTTGCAACACGCGTGTAACGAGCTGCCAGTTCACTTACGTCATTTACAGGCCTGTTTGAAGTTCCGAGGAAATATATTATCCGGCAATGATCACCCCGGTCGATCTCTCGTACAACAATCATGGCATGAGATTTTCCCATCGCATTCCTTCAGAACATTTAATATGGTATCGAACATACCTGCCGTAAGGTATATATCTATATACAAGTCTGACACTTTTCCCATACCACCATGGGAAGACATTCTAGACCAGTGGTTCCCAACCTTTTTTGACTCATCGCCCCCTTATGAAGCTCAAAACATTTTCATCGCCCCCCTATTAGAAAGCGTCCCAAATCAGAGTTTCATTGACCTCTCGTTACCACAGTTCCCTCTAAGCTGCGCGCATGCCCAATGCGCATTGCTGGCATGGCCTCTGCGCACAAAACAAAACGATGTGATGATCTACTTTTAGTCAACACCACAAAATTAAGAAGAAAATAGGGAATTCAGTAGTCAAATCAAAGTGATGACCTCTTTTAGTCGTTAGGCACTGCTGTCCAATGGACCGCGAGTGAGTTGGTGATTGCGCAGTGCGCAGAGACAGGGGTTTGCCTAGATCCTTAACGTTCGACAATAAGTTAGATGGCCATTACTGTACTATTCGGTATCATAACAACTTACTGTCCTCCACAAATCTAACCGCACAGGGTTATCAACGTTCTGGCAACCATTGTAGTTACTAGTAGGCTATAAAATAAGGCACATCAAGAAGCAATGTTCTGTCACGTCTAAAAAGTAGACGAATGAAAACTACATCGGTGATTGAAAATCAACTGTTTCGCTTGCTTCAGATATCATACATAGGGTTGCCAACTGTACAAAAGTTCTGGGAGTCAAATATTGCAAAACATAAGGCCAAACTGACTGAGATATAACTAAATTATCTTCATCGTTCGAGATGTCTTTACATGTTCATAGAAATCAGTTTCAATTGTTCAATTTCGCTTGAATTACGCTGCAAGAAAGTGGTGGAATTCATTTCCATGCGCATAAGGTCGTCAAGCTCAAGGTACATTTAAAGACGTCAAGAATTCTACTACCCAATCGACGCGAAAACGAACCAGCAAATTTTTCAATATATCAGCTTGCTTTGGTAGGCCTGGTAGCCTAAATGATAACCTACACAACAAATTGGCTCTTGCAGTGGGAAGCAGATAAAGTGACTCGGGACCTATGATATCGATGCTATATAGTACAACGGTTTGTGGGGCGTAATACCCCAGTATGCCTACTGCAGGTCAAAATTATGTAAAACAACCCCAATATGTCCTTGTGTGCGCGAGTAAGCACCACTTGCTACTTATGTAAATGCTGAAAACAAATTTTCACAGTGATAGTTGAAGAAATTCGAACGAGCTGAAAATGTGCCAACGTGCCAATATTCCCAAATTTGGCCCCAATATGCGCTAATTGACAACACTGGCTACTTCGCAACGACACGACACACTAATTAGCAGTTCTGACAGAAAGTGTTCGTGCTTGCTGGTTCACGCAGAAACAGCTGATGTTTGGTTATGATGTAACTATTGCGGTATAGCCATTGACAATCAACGTACACCAACAACTCGATGGTACGAGGTTGAGAGAGCTCGTAAACAAGTGAAATAGATGTAATATGAGGCAAATTTACGGGACGTGAAATCCTTTTCAGGTATCACAGGCTACATTGGGTCAAATATTGAGTCACTTTTCTATCAACATCGATCTCATATAACTTGAACTAAGCAATAAACCAAGCATATAATGAATATGATTTGATTGAAAGGTCCAACGTTTTCGCCCCCCTATCGCCCCCTTAGTTATTTTCGCCCCCCTAGATCGCCAAATCGCCCCCTGGGGGGCGATATCGCCCACGTTGGGAACCACTGTTCTAGACTGTCGCGTAGACGTAAGTATATCGTTGATGCTCCGAAAAACCGACCCCCCAGCTGTTATCAAATTGGTAAGTGAGCAATACATTTACGATTATTATAGAGAATGTATCAAAATATATACTGATGGTTCAAAAACTGAGATTGGGTGTGGAGCCGCCTTCTACGTGTGGGGCGAGGGTGTGTCGAAAAATGTATCACTAAACCACCATTTATCAGTATTTTCAATAGAGCTCATAGCTATACAGGAAAGTCTCAAATGGATTCAAAGATACGACACTAGTAACTATGATATAGTTATCTTATCCGATAGTCTGAGTTCCCTACAAGCTATCCGATCACGCGTATTAAATAACATCATTGTTGCAGACATAATACTGCGGTGTACTGATTTGAAACGCCGAGGCTTCAACATCACTATGCTGTGGATTCCAGGCCACTGTTCAGTGGGGTGCAATGAAATCGCAGATGCGCTGGCGAAATCAGCCGCGCTGCATAGAGGCGGTGAGGATCAAGTTGAACTGTCCACCAAGGAATATAAAGGTATTGTGTCGGAAGTATGCCGAAGCCTGTTCAAAGAAGAATTCAGGCAAGTGGATCAGGAATCGCAATACAGAAGAATTTTCTCACCCAATGCGGAATCGTACCAAACGTATCCCAGCGAAGAAACAACGAGAAGAGCTTCCTCCGTCCTATTCCGATTAAGGACCGGACATTGCAAACTCAATTATCACTTGCGCAAATTGCATTGTCACCCAAATGGATTATGCGAAGACTGCCAAGTACCCGAGACGGCAGCACACTTTCTACTTGAATGTAGAAAGTACGATCGACATCGACAACATTTGCGGGACAATGCGCGGTATCACAACGTACCAATGGAAATTGAACTATTGCTCTCTAGCCCTTATACCAGTACACCAGTAATTGAATTTGTCATATTATCTGGTAGAGAAATATGACACTAGATATGCTATAGTATAGATCTTTTGATTTTGAAATGGCATGGTGCAAAAAACCATTTGCAGTTATACGCACCATTTCCAATTATACATACATACATACATACACCGGATCGAATAACTCCGCGAAGGTTTCGTACGATTCCTCGTCGCCGGCCACGCAGTCGACCGTCATTATTAAAGGGTGACCTTGATGGAATGTAAATAACCGGGTTATTGTTGTATTAATTTATATTATGCCAATACAACGTTTTATGTGATCACTGATTACTAGGGCAAGTTTCTGCAACTTTTGCGACTATGTTTTACAGCTTCTGGCAGCTTCCTAATGCTCAGAAGTTATATAGTATGGTATTTTAAGCTGTTTGGAGGAATCCTATAGTGCAACTTTTTGCAATTTTTCTCCATTTTTTCAGACAATTTTTTTTAACTTTATCAATATTTCATGCAACTTTTTTCGATTTTTCATGTACATTTTTGCAAGATTTTTTTTCGGTTTTTCATGCATCTATCGTTTTACTGTAAATATTTGGCACCATATGTAAATATATCGCTTGATTATTTCACTGTTGTTTAAATTTGAGGTTCTTTTTGATTTGACAGATATTCAGGCTAAACCACCGAAAATTATATTTTCACTGGGTCTATTTTTTCAGGCTATTGATTTTGTTGAAGTCGCCAACACTGAGTTTTGTGCAGTGCCTTGGATACAGATCGATTTGAGTATTTCATACACTCATAATTTCAAGGAACTTATCCATAAATGCAACTTTGTAGTGTAACTTAGGTGAAAAATAAATGCAACTTTTTACTGCAGATTTTGTGAAAAATAAGTGCAACTTTCGTCGGATTTGACAGCAGCAAAGACTTGCCCCACTGATTACACATGATCGCCTGACGTTAATGGATGGTGATACACTGAGCTATATAAATCGATAGTGAATCGCACAGCGGACCCCATATCGTGGTGGTTCTCAACCTTTTCGACCTCGCGGCATCCTCTCAAAGGGAAAATAGCTCGCGGCACACTACTGTGCACATGTCAGCCCTTGGTTTTGATGGGCTGACCAGATACGTGGGCGATTTGGTGTTACACTTCTGTTGACGGTGGTGCCCATCCCCTACGTCGCTGTGTCGTTACAAAGAAAGCAGAAAGAGACCCGATCAAGCAAGAGTGGAAAAGAGTGATAAAGCCTCAATAAATACAAAGATCGAGCCTGCTACATTGGCAATATGCTGAGGGGGGCTGAGGGGGATGCCTGGTGGAGATAACGTACTTGGTTGTTTCGAAATTCTCCAGTATTTTCATTACATTTCAATTTCCAGAACGGAAGTCATTTTTGAATTCAGCGCCCAAAAGTTAGTCAGAATCTATTGCCAGAACAAAGTCAACAAAATTGTGTTGACCAGTGTTATACAATTTTACATACACAGTACACACACAGTCAGATACATGGCTGGCAGCAATTTACATAGATGTATCTGCAATAATTTCATTGCCATCTATTCAAGAAATAAACGCCTCTTTTAAAAGTCAAACGGGGTGTCGTATGGTGACAAATTTTCGATTTCCCAGATGTTGGCCAGGGAGAGCATTCCGGGGGAAAACTGGATGGAACGGGATGCAGTCACCTGGACCAAATAAGAAAACCACCACAATGAAAGATCTACGACTCGACATGATCCTTTCACGTCCAGCATATGTTGAGTCTCATTAAAAGTTTTCCATCAGGTTTTTTATCTCCTCGCCCATCACTGCGCGGTCCGTTTCGTTATGGTTATAACAATAGTGATGTTCTGGTCCAGTGGTTCGTCACGTTCACCGATGTCTCATGGAACACTAGGGTTTGCCTGAGTCAGACTTAGGGGTTATCTGAAGGTCAAGAATCGCTCTCACCTCATATATAGGATTCGTGATGATACACCCGCCCTTATCATAATAATAATACTAAAATCCGTTGTTGGCTGGGCATGTCCGAAATTACAATAGTTGAATTATCAGACTTGAAAACTGCCGATTCCAAAATTTTTAAGGCAAATTACATTGCGTTGACTAAACAAAAAGAAAACGTCGTATTTCTGCCTCGACTCCCGGTCGACCAACTTTATGACAATGCTGCTGTGGCGTTGACTAAAAAATAGTCATTTTTCCGGCCCGCGTTAAAGATTTCGCATCAGTAATGTCGTTTTTTAGATGTATCTGTCCATTAGCCTAGCTGTCAAAGCTATAAAGGAGGATTAATACCCAAAAATTAGGACATTTATGCGTCTTCGAAGGACATCTTCGATTTCCTGAAAAATTATGACAAGTCATACTAAAGCAGGACATGTCGTAACCCTAATTGTATCTCGCAACCAGGAAATGTCAAAACGCTTTGCTATGGTACCGCTGAATATGTCGCTTGAAGAGTGTTTTTAGACTGCGGTTGAGCGTGATGCCAAAGTTTGCTACAAAATCTAAACGTCGTCGTATCAGCACTATTACTTCGTATATGGAACGTTGGAAAAACAAAATGGCGCTTGATTTGTTGTTTTTCAAGTAGAGCCGGTTCTCAATAAACTGTTTTGTTATTAATTATAGGTCAGTGTGGATGGTGGGTGTGTATCGTGTAAGTAAATACCGTCTAAAATGTGTGCCATATATATATCTACGAAATGAAAGACATCATCATCAACTATAAGTAACAGCAACCTCAATTCAAAAGACACAAACAACATTCGGTATCACATGCAATTCAAGAGAAATTATTGTAAACTTCAATGTAACGAGTAATTTTGTTGCATTTTTCACATGGCGCTCGTAATACGTTGGCGATTTCTTTTTACCTAAAAATCGGGAGATTTTGACCTGAAAAATCAAAATTTTGACATTTTGGACATAAAAAAAAACAAATTTACACCAAATTTGGACCTCACGTATGTGCTTTCGCACATAATGTTAAAATTGTACTACTTATCTTCACTTCCGGCTGGAACTGTCTGTCCTTACAAAGTAGGGGAGATGTGGTACCGAGGGATCAAAAATTGGAAAATGATCGCTGGCCCCAAAATGTTCAGCCGAAAACATCAGATCTTTTGCTGGCTCAGCACTTTGATACAAGCTCTACCTATCGCGCACAGCATATACATGAATATCCGTCTTTTCAAAAAATATTTATGGACGTTCAAAATTTGATGCTCGAGCGTATCATCGGTCCCCACCCGGTGGGTCCAATGACACACGACCCGGGGACCTATGACACATATACCCTAAAAAACTCAAACGTGACTACTTTTCTTGCTCAGTATTATAATCTAAGCTACAGCAAGCCAAAGAAGAATGTTTGGTCGCAACCGTCAAAAAATAGAATGAATATTAACTCAAATGTTGTCATAAAATCACGTTTTGATTTAGGCTCGAACTTATAAATTTCAGGGAACATACATATTGCCCGAAAATCGACAGTGTGACTTCCAAATACCTCGTTATAGCGATAAAACGTCATATGCAATTATTACATAAAGATTTTATGTACGTAAGCATGTTTCACTTGTTTCATGATTAGTATGCTTGATTATTTTGCTTGATTTGGCTATTGTATTATCCGTTCCCACCATACGAATTTTATATATGAATCGAAAAAATTCCACCCAAGGAAGGTACCGAAAAAAATCATAGGTGCCATTATATAGCCTGATACAAGCCCACACTTCACAATAAAAATGATTGCTGGTTTGCTCCTGTTGAAGGTTACAAAGAAAAATGTATATGTCGATTTAAATTTAGTTCACACCCCATCCCCCCCCAAACAAAAAACATCTGTGAGAGACCCCATAGCTCGCGCACGTCGAATTTTTTTGTATGTGAGGAAAGATTTTTGGCAGCATGCAACTGTAGACAAGTTAACGGAGTGTAATCATGGAATTATCATTGAGAATTTTCAAAGTATTTTCGGTCCCAGTGATCCATCGGTACCACATCTCCCCTAGTTCGGCAGGAAAAAACTTTTTGACTTGAAAACTGACAGATTTTTACAGGAAAAAAAACTTTATTTTAACGAAATCTGGCCCTATGAAGAATTCCAGTAGTTACACCACGCATTATGGTTGAAATAACTAAATTTGTTGTAGTATAACGAAAAATACTTTCCTACATTCTTGGGTAGAAAATGTGTTTTCCTTACTACGTAGCTTGCCAGGAATGAAGAAAGAACGTTCAACAGCAGCAGCTGTTGGCTGGGTGCTGTGAGTACACTGCTGGTGACACACCGTGTTGCTTCATTCTCGCAATGTTATCTACATCACAATTTTTCATCATGTGCTTTTTGATATAAGAACCATGCAATGCACACGCAGTCTGGCTTCAGTTAGACTGGCGGTTGGTAAGTACTGATACAAACTTATATATAATGGGTGGGCAAACTGCGGCTCGCTAGCCGCTTGCGGAATTTTGAGCCTTTCATTGCGTCTCTTCAATAATTGCACATGCGTTTCACCATTTTGCTAGAGAGGTTTAACCTGATTATGAATTGATTCATTCTATCATGGTTTACGTAACATTTGAAGAATTTAGAGGAAATGACGCTACATTGACTACGGGATTAGAACTTTGCAATTCATCTCTCGAATCGAGTTCACATAAACGTTTCCACCGCAGCAATGGTGCATGGTCAATGGTCATCAATCAATGATAATATAATATAAATAATATAATATCGGCGTAATATAATCAATCACGGTAGCGCAGGTTATAAACATTTCCGGGCTTATAATGGTGAATGCGGCTCTTTCATTTGTATTGTGAAGGCTAGTAATAACTGCTGAATTTAGCCAAGAAAATGTCGTTAAGCGGTAATTGCAAGAAAATAAAGTATGAACACGAAAATAGAACTTTTAAAACAGAAAGAGTTTGTATTCAGTGATAATAAAGGTAAGCCACTGTGCTTCATATGTCAAGAACCGCTCAATAATTACAAAGCTAGTAACTTGAAACGTTCATTACGAAACAAAGCAACAAAACTTTGCCACGAGCTACCCAACGAAGACAGATTTACGAAGTAATACGATTACCGAGCAGAATTCTTCATTAAATGCTCAGCAGCAATTGAAGGAACTACTCAGCACTGGTTTGACGTTGTATCAGCCTGATTTAGAACACCTTGCAGCCCAGGTGGAGACGCACCACATCAATAAACTTCGTTTGATAGCCTACATTTAATTGTGACGTAATATATTCGTATTTTTGAATTTTTGCGTTGCGACTCTTTTAAAACTCGGATTTGTCATATGCGGCTCGCGCATAAAACAGGTCTGCTCACCTCTGCTATATATTATGAAGTTATGTCGTCAATGCCTGTGCATATGTATATAATTCAGATTTAGTGGATATGTAACTAATCTATTGATATGGTGTTAAATTTCACACACCTACTATCTAAGCATAATAATTAGGACGTCCATAGTGTGTACCATCTCCTTTAATCGTTGCAATAAGAATTTATTTACTGATACGGCACTGCATATTCAAATTCGTGCTCCAATGCACCAGAAAAACACGCCAAATTCGGATATTTTTTACCTAGCTATGTAAGGTCAGAATGTCCTATGTTTCGATGTGGTGCGTTGGTTGATTACTATTATTTATCACTATTATACGCACCAAACTATCGCCGTACTACCGTAAGCATCGAATTTTGCGAGTTGACGAACAATATCGCTTCGAAGTATCAAAAGTCATTCACAAATATTTTTCCAATAGTTTGCCTCCTGTATTTGATGACTTTTTCATACCTGCTAAAAATGTCCACTCCCATGACACGAGATCCGCGTCAAAAGGAAATATCTACTTACCCCCACCCAATAGCAACCTAACTAAGAAATCTATCGATTACTCGGAACTGATCATCTGGAATGCATTGCCAATATCCGTGAATTGCCTTATAATAGATTCAAAAAAGGCTTACTTGATCACCTCTTGTCGGTATGCTACTAAGACTGTTGCCATACCTCGCCCAGACATTGCTTCATTGATCCTTCGCTACCATCGTTTAATTTTTCTTCTATTTTCCTTTTTTAACCAACATTTTTTTACAGGCAGACTGTTTAGAGTCAAGTGTACGTGTTTGATGCTGGTGTGATCAGACTAGATGACCTTCACGGTCTTATCGATCATTCCGATTTAATACCGAATACTGTGCATGCATATTTTCTGTACCACCATCACTGCTATGTGTTATGTGCTTTGGTTGGATGAAAATAAAGACTCTCTCTCTCTCTCTCTGTCTCTCTCTCTAATATTATTTTTAGATGATTGTATTCATATATTAGGTCAATGACGCTTGTCTCTTTATGACCTGCTTCAAAAGAACAACGCGTTCCTGCGAATTCATATCACCGGCGGACATAAGTAATAATCGGTTTTGCCTATGCCTGTTTATCTTAAGGTTTTCAAGCGAGATTCGACGTCGCTTTTTAGCGCGTGAGATTTATTGTCCTACACAAACCCACGTGTTTCTCCTGTAGAGTGGGAGCTTGCAAATTGCAATTTATACTCTACGCGCTGGAATAGAGTAGTTGATATACTTTACAATTTTCCAAGTACAAGACATTCACTAGTGTTGCTCTCTTTGGCTTACTTTTGCTTTTATTTGCTCCCCTGTTGCTCTGCTATACCTGTCTGAGAGATGAAATTGATTATTCCTAATAATGCCAACTGTGCTTGAGTGACTCCGGCCTATAAAACTTTGGTCATATCGGGTCTTTCAATTGTGGCAACCCCGGGTTTCCAGAATGTTCTGCATTTGCCGTTTAGAAATTACGCTGCATGCGGTATGACTGGAGACCAGACATGGGGTAATCGCGATTAGTAATCGTAATCGATTACGACGATTACAGCATTTTCAAGTAATCGTAATCGCAATCGATTACATTCGAAAAAATCCCGAAGTAATCGTAATCGTAATCGACTACTTCCCATATTTAATCGATTTCTTTGTGAAAGAACGATTACTTTTTATTCGTACAAGGACTGTGACATAAACTGAACACTCGTGAACAAGGAAGAGGTATTATACCAGTTATTGAGAGCACAAACGTCTGATTTTCAAATGCCACTGCTCATTATTACGTCAGAGGTAGCCTATTAGCTTTGCTCGTCTTTGCGTAAGAAGTATCCACACATAGTAAATAGATATTCGATGTACATTAGTGTAATTGTAAGTAAACCCACCGTGCTGTATATCAGGTTATCAGTACATTTCAGACGCCACTACCTCGCAGCAGGATAATTAATCACCTCTCTGCCTAGTTTAAAATAGCAACTTTTTTATTGATGTTTGGTTATGCTTAGTTAAACTATAGAATGTAATAGTTCTACTTCTATAGTTAAATGCAGTTGGACCGCGGCTGCTTGGCGAGCAGTAGACCTACATGGTACGAACATGCACCAGACAAAGATTTGAAATCTCAGCGCCCGATGGTCCAATTTACCTGAAGAGCAGGGGGCGCGCAATTCATAATTATAACATCTGGCATCTTGCAATAATTACTTTAGTGCAGAGGTCTCAAACACGCGGCCCGCGAGAGCATTTTGTGCGGCCCGTGACGACGTTTTGGAATTTCAAGCATTCAACAATATATGCACCATCCATATATCTTTTTAGATATAGGAACTAGAAGTTCACGCTAAAACTACTATAAAAATCACTGAAATCTCAACAAACTTCACCATAACATCACTTTTAAAAGCTACCATGCGGTTGAAGATCAGCTATTACATCACATTTCTAGTTTATGATGATAAAACACGACCCGTTGATGATTCGTGACTGAAAATTGTGATTCGGTTTGGTGCGATCTTTTCGTAAAATTACTCGATTTCGGATTGACTGGGTGATTAAATAGAAATGACTCGAGTTGAGTCGGGTCAAACGTTGAAATCAGAGAAGGAATTGCGACTCGGAACGGTGACTTGGTAATCCTAAGGAAGCAACAATTACCGAAACTGCCATGGAGAATAGTAATATCTCAAAAGGTCGTAGCTTGCGTTGCATTGAGTAGGCCTATATAGCTATCTAATCAGATCAGTATGGCAACTATTGGTATTCTGTGACCTCCATGACGTATAGTTGGTTACATGCTGGGTGTTTTTTGTTCTCTTTATTCATGTTATTATCGGTGGCGAGTAAGGTATAGGCCTAGTAGCACCTTTCACAGCTGTAACACCAATTAATTCTTCACCTATTGGTCATTTCTGTTCCAGGGGTTCTTAACCAGGATCTGTAGACCCCATCGGGGTACGAAGCGCCATATCAGGGTGTACGAGTTGCATTGTGGAATTAGGCCTATATGCTGTGGCATATTTTTGGCCAATTTATTTAACTGGAAAATAGTCTAATATATAGGTACCACCAGAAATTGTGTTGAAAATGGCCGGGTCTACGAGAAATCTTATTGGTTTGGAAGCACAAGCGGTACGATCGCTAAAAAGGTTAAGAAGCAATGATATTACTATGGCTCAATAATGATTTTATTTAAGTTGTTATTGATATGTTCCAATAAATCGAAGGCAAAATCTAACGCTGATATAATTTGACTTGGGCAATGACAGTAACAATGGCCGATAGCCTACTCATCACGATTATATCAAAACCAGGATTAGGCTACACAGCTCAAATGCTCTGATATCAGATCAATTTTAAGTAGATTTTGAAATATTCTACATAGAATTGTGGCACGTCAAAGGTCCACTATAGCTGCAATATTAAAACCCGACAGTTTTACGATGCATCCTCTCGCATGATGTCTATCACTCATTAATTGGAAAAAATTATGCCCGGCACAAAAACAATTTTATTAAAATATTTCAAAATGTGTGTGTTTTTTTCGTGTCAAGCGTGAATAGCATAGAATAGCAAATTACATTTTCACGATGTTTGTGGATTGCCTGTCTGCAAGGTCCCGTCAAATAAGGCCTACTTGGAAATTATACATTGAGTATCCCTATTAGTGATGCTGCGGCCCGCAGCGTCATCAAAACTATGAAATTGGCCCGCGAGCACATTTGAGTTTGAGATCTCTGCGTTAGTGTATGTTGTTAATTCGTGACCTCCGGTATGTTATATAGTCGAAAGATATTGTAGTGGCCCAAACATAGCAGACTAAAAGAAAAACTTGCGTGAGACGCACACACAAATTGTCATGTCTAAGGCTCTGTGGGTGCCCGGGTTGCATTTGCATCGTGCGCTCAGATTGGAAGGACTGGACTGTTAGTCACGCCCAACCAACGCGGCTATTGACAATGGACGCAGAATGCAAATCGTTGGGTGCGATAAACCGTCCTCTATAAAATGGGCAATGCGTACATTATGACGTAATCTTTTTTAAAGATAGTTGTTATCTCATTAGGCCTTTTCAGCGCAATCCATGTATTGTCTTCCAATATAACTACTACGATGCAAAATAAATGTAATCGTGAGTAATCGTGATTACTTTTCAAATGTAATCGTAATCGTAATCGACTACTTCCTGATTTTGCTGTAATCGTAATCGTAATCGTAATCGCGTGATTCAGAAGTAATCGTAATCGCAATCGATTACATTCATGAAGTAATCACCCCATGTCTGCTGGAGACCGCGTGTTGAGATAGTTGATAGAGTTGAATGAGAGCGTGGCTGAAGATGGATGCGAGTAAGTATGTATCTGTGTTTGGTTTTGGTAGCGTGAAGTGTGAGTAGTCGGGAACAGCAGCATGAAGTAGGCTAGTTGTGGTATTAGGCAGTTAGGGTGTGAAGTAGCAGGTAGTTGGTATGGTATTTGTAGGCTTGAGGTGGATGTATCCTGTCGAGATCTATGTTCCGATAGATTGACAGGGGCACGGAAAGATCACGGACGATGCTGCGCTAGCATCTGGGGAGTGATATTGTCCCGTTAAGTCCCTAGCCGTCTCGTTAAGTCCCTAGGAATACGGTTTGTGTGAACTTGTGGGCTGTTTGTTGGCCTGTGTCTCGTATTGTTAGTCCGTGTGCTTCCGTTATCGGTTTGTATGTATCGCTGTGTATATTGTGAGAATATGAGTCTGGTGTGAAACGCCGTTTTGAGTACTTTGTCGTGGAATATAGTCTTATTATAACCGTATGGACTTGTGTACTGGGTGAGGCGTTTCGTTATACGAGCGCGGAGCAGGCGGCGATTGCAGAGAGACGAGGTCCCCAACCCAGTAATACAACCGCGTACCCTGTTAGGTACTTAACGCCGTATCAGGGTCGCTATACAGTCTTTACCTTGTAATATATGTTACGCAATTATAAAAATAAATCTCATTTTTGAACTCGAACTAGTTGTGCATATTGCCTATTTCATGCTATTGTTGTTGTTGTTTTAGTTGTTGTTGTTGTTGTTGTTTTTGTTGTTGTTGTAGTTTATTAAACAAAACGATGTTGCGCTTATCGGCTGATGGCCTTTTGCACCACGGCCATTGTAAACGAAAACAGGAAGTCGTATGAAACAATGACGGATATAATAACGAGTAAAAACGATCAAATAACAGATTAGCCTAAAACATTGAAGTTACAAATAGCGGTTGCACGATAAAACAAAAAACACATACGGAATTATACGATATATTCATATTGAAATAAACCCGAATATTTTCGGCTGACACTTGTCACTCGTCAGCAACTAGTAGAGAAATGGAAAGAACACGAAATATGACGTCACGAGTATGAAATTTCAAACGAGAGAGCGTTCAATGTACTATTTTCAGGTGGTACACGAACTCCTTTTGTTGTCAGAGTTTGGGTTGGTTTAATCAATAAAGAATCGATCAAGAATCAAGAATCGCTGATTAAATCGGCAATACAAAATTCACTTTCAACTGAGCACATTTATCGATGAGAAATTCCCGATGAAAATCATATATTAGACAACTAATTATGAAATGATCCACGGTTTCTGGGTAGCGACAGTAACTACGACAAGGAGAGTCAAGTATACCAATTTTTTGAAAGGGATATTCAGACGACAGTAGCCGAACTGTGGACGAAAACATAATACTTTCTAATATGCGATTTCTACGTAAAGGAGGTTTATTTAAAATGGAAGAATTGGTTTATTCTATGTGTTTCGTGGTTGACGATAATCAAACCTTACTTGATAACGGTTACCCTCAATACGTCATCAACCGCTGCATCGAGAGGAAATTAGTGTAATTCAACCCAAAAAAGCCAACAGAGCCTTTACCGAAGAAACAAACAAAGATGTCTATATTCACCTGCGATGGACTGGCCCACCCTGCAGCATGTAAAGACGTTCTTCCTGCACTTCAACGAAGCGATGCAGTCTATGAATATAAGTGCCACCATGATTGTGGCTACTTGGGAAGAACCACGCAAAGTTTGCAAGACCGCACAAAACAGCATGTCCCTAGAGTTATTAGAACGTGCGCATCACGCCTGAAAAAAAACCTGCCCTTGACTCACCCCTGAAGCTTGATCCAGAACAGGCTAAGGCACGGATTCTGCCATTGGAAAGCATTTGTTGGATTATACTATTTATTCGAAAAATGATCGAGACGACAGATTTCGCGTCCTCCGGAGAGGCCGTTCACACTTTCCGTTGCGTGCTAGTGAGTCGACTTTCATCAATATACGCCAACCCATTGTTTATGCCAACAGAAGGACTCCGTGTACCATCTAAGAATAGTACATTGAGCTTAAGCGCTCTCTTCGCCTCGAGTAGCCTATTTGAGATTTCATGCCAGTGACGTCCTATTTCGAGATACGTTTGTTCGTATACAATCATCTTTTCAATTCTCTACTCTATAGTTGCTGACGACTACCCCTGTCGGGTTTAATTCGATATGAATATATTGTTCGATTGTATATTGATGTGCTGTACCTCCAGTAAGCTTTTTACGTCAAACGTTATCCCATTCGTCAAGTATTCAACTGGCCACATACATTGTACATGTAATTTTTTGGCCATTGATTGATCGCTCTTTGACAAGGTCATTCTTAGTGAATGCGTCGGGGTAGGGTTGCTCTTAAAACAAATGGTGTTTCAAAACACTTTGTTTAAAACATGTCCTAAACAGTGTTTTTAAAAAAGGCCTTTTTAAAAAAATGTGTTTTTTTAAGTGGTAAAATTATACCATAATTGTGTAAATACTTCACAAAAAACATGTTGTATGAGCCTACGGACAATTACCACCCAATACAGCCGACGTATATCGATATGGGATGGTTGGAACACTCAAAATAGTCGGTTCAACAGCAATAGTACATATATTTCGTCAAAGGAGCTATTTTTACCCTATATTTTTGATGGTCATTGTCTATTCACCATGACGTCGCAATGGAATATTCATGACGTCATGGCTTTAACAAAACATGAAAAACAATTCAAAACATGTTTTAAATCAGGGCTTTGTTTTTAGACATGTTTGTTTTAAATTGATTTTTGTTTTAAATGCAACCCTACGTCGACTTATATAGCCTATACGCAAACAACGTGACTCGGCTTGGAAGAGTTCCAGCGGCAATAATATTGATCATCGACTTACCACTCCTGGGTTGCTAGTTCATTCAATTAACTTGTATGCTTCACTTGCTACTGACTGCTCAGCTTGAAATTTCTTCGAATCAACAAGTTTCATAGCTGTTGAAACTACACTCACTGCCTGTATTTAAGCTCTGTATTATCTCGATCAATCTAGTTTTGTCTGAGCTCCTAATCCCAATCGCTGAACTCGCGATTTCATGACACAGATTCCTTTACAACTGGCTGGGTCGTGCATGCGTAACTGACTTTTAAATTTTCAAAACGCGCCTTATATAATGTGGCACATCAAGCTCCTTTAATGCAATTCCCCGAGTAGGCATCGGGTCAGGCGGTTTGACCTTCAAGGAAGGGGAAAAACCAGAGACTTCACGAGAAACGAGAGTTGGTTTATGCGTAGGCGACACGAATATAAATAGGAGACCGGCTTGCGTGAAAATGCAGTGCCACGCTCGATCCAAAGAACTAGAAGAGAAACGAAATTTCTACGGGAAATCCCACACGTCTATTTGTTGCAAGCGGTATTATAAGAAAGGAAATATTCAAAATGTACCTATTGGCATATATGAAGAATATGATGGTACACAGTAGACAAGTAACGGTGATCATAATAATTTGCTTCGCTGTGGGGCTTTGCTCAGGCGAGAATTGCGATCTGGTATCATACAGAGGTTTTGACAAACTCATAAATAGGGCAATTGCAACTACCGAACGTTTTCATAGGCAGCATGAAGTGGTAAGTAAATACCAGTTGAATTGATAAGGACTTTTGCCGATGCTTATGCGGATGTTGTTGCTTATACGAGCCGCCTCTTTCGAATTTCGTTTCGAGATAGTTATCTTAGGAATAAGAATGCAAATGTTCGTCGCGGTTTTGTCGTCGACGTTTGTGACTTGTCCGGAACCGATTACCGCGGATGTTTGTGTATAATTGGTGATATCCATCATATAATAACTCGCATATGTGTACATTATAAAGTATTTTGTAGAGTTTCGCTTCACGACGATTGCACTACGACCTACATATAGCACAATCTCCAGATGCCCACGTTATGTTGCATGGCAACGCAGTCAGCGGTAGTAAAGCTCAGTTGAGTTGAAGTCCGTCTAAACTAAAACCTTGAGGCCCGACTATTTCGGAAAAGCATTCCGCTAATTGTCGACGCAATGCGTGATACATGACCCATTTACTCTTTCGGTATATTTCTATTAGATGTGTTACATTAAAATGGGGTGATACGCTTCTTGATATGCAATGTTCTTTCGAATTCTCCACTTGCTGCTTACGATTACCCCTGACGAGTGTCAGCCAAAAATATTCGGATTTATTTCAATATGAATATTCTTTTCAATTGTCTATTGAAGTTCTGTATACCTCCAGGAAGCTCTTTAAAATATGGTTCATTTCTGGAAGTTTCAATTTGTATTCTTTCGCAGGAAATTCCACATTCGACCTGCGACATTGATGATTCTGCCAACGTTACAAGTCTTCAGTTGGCTTTAATTCGAAGTAAGTATTAAGATTATACTATTTATTCACAGTAAAACTGGTCAATACACACGGAACCCGTAAACAATATGCCCCCACAAGTAAAATAGCGAGATAGAAGTAAACTTTTTAAATTTCAGTAACAGAGTCAAACTGTTATTCTTATGCAATATATGTAGAGGTCAGATTATGTTATGTATTATATTATTATTATTATTGGTTTTATGAGCCACATATGTAAGAGTCCATAGATCTGATAACAACAGCGAAAGTAGCTTTGGTATCCAGCATTTACGTTTTCTCAAATGCGGTGATATGTCCAATAAGTATTGCCCTGTAAATAAATGCTTCAACCCTGTCGCCAGGTTTAAAATGAGGGATCGTATATCTGCTCGGATTATTTTGCGTGGTGATGTATATAGAGAGTTAAGACCTTAGAACGCGTACAATGTAAAACGGTGGTTCCAAACTATTGCCCGCCGCAATTAAGTCCCTTGTCCGGCCAATAAGTCAAGTGCACTATGCATGCAGAGGTGGGCAACTAGAATAATTTCAGCATTCCCGAATTAGATTAGAAATCGAATCATAGCTACAAAGTTATTTGTTAAATTAGTGCAGAATTTGAATTACTGAATTAGCGAAAACTTCGAAATGGAATTACGTTCAGTTCACACCTAATCGTAGTTGATTCTCACAGGCATGGGAATGACAAATGTGTGTACGGCAAGCCTGGCTCGTTTCGCACCATACAGTTCTCCTATATCCGTTTCAGGAGCACCATAAATTACATTAGAATTAGAACTAGGGCATAAAAACATTTCAGAAATTAGATGACTCTTCGAATTAGAGCAAATAAACACATTTCCCGAATTAGATTAGAATTATATAACAAGCATTTCGCTGTAATTACCCAAATTAGACATATAATTATCTACTTGCCCAAATCTGGTCTGTTGATGAACTATAATGAAAATCAGATTCGTGTATTCAACGGTCCGAGATCCATCTCAACTGAACCGATGCCCAAGTCATGACGTCACGAATCTTTGCATGTGACGTTACACATGGTTTTGCATTGACAATTCAAAATATAGGATAAATATGACCCCTTCGACGAAAAGCGCTTCTGACCACTTTCATAAACAGACCCAAAATATCTTTAACAAGGACTACATCGCAGAATTTTTACGGTCGGCGGTCATCATCATCAGAACACACATTCCGTACCAATGATCTATATCCACATGCTTAACTGTTGAACCGATGACGATTTCAGAAGTTCCAGCCACTTCATATCGTATACATTGACTCTGCTGGGTGCAAATCGTCCATAGGCTCACACTGCATGTTTTTCCGAAAGCATTCAAACAATAATGGCATAATTATACAGCGTTTATTAAAAACACACATTTTTTTTATTAAAGGCATTTGTTTAAAACGCCGTTTGTTTTAAATGGGTTAGTTCGCTGCCATATTCCCCCGTTTGACATACTCCAGAAATTTTTTTACACCGACCTCTATAATCTCTCTACGATTTGCCTATCTTTGCCAAGCGGCTACGTAGAAAATCATTGTGCTGTGATTCCCATATTAAAATATTGTAATTCGTCTAAATTTACAGGCAATGCAATCACACGTTTCCTCCTGAATATTACTAGAGAACCTGCACTTCCATCAAATTTCCGTTTAAGAATTTTACGATTAAAAATCGAAAAGATACTAAAAGAGGTAAGACAATAACGTACGGAGGCACAGGCTTAAAATCAATACGATTTCATCAGCTATTGCATCCTGTCATCTTATCATCATATTCATGCGCCGTTCATGCGTCTTGATTGCTTTGACATATTATATTGTCAGCGATCATACCTCTTTTACAGCTGAAGTTCAATATACCCAATGGCAATGATGATGGGTCAAGCAAGATTGTTGATGTATCGATTTGCCCCAGTATAATTGCGATACCTTCGCTGCATTGCTTTGTTGAATCACAGGATTTTTGAGTGGATAAAAATATCTTACTGTTGAGTCGGCTTAGGTCTGTACCCTATACGTCCGAACGTCCTATAAGAATTCCTGTTATGGAATATCTTGGAAATCTAAAATTCTTACTTTCCTATCGGTTTCATACCTACAAAAATCCTGTAGCATCTCTGGAATTTTGTTTCATTTGATGAGGAAACATATTGCAATTTGTATTATTTATTTCGTTAAATGAATCGGCAGCGGAAATATACAGCCGACTAAACGGAGCCTACGAGGCTCGTTATTTTTCAATATTCTGGTATGTCTGATGTTCGCGCACGGGAAAGTATTGTCAGCCCTTCTACCTCTATGTAAACGGTTTTCGTGATCAGAAAGTCTGATTTCAACAGTTCTAGTTCTAGTTCTAATCAGGGCTAATTAATTTGTGAACATATTTCGCATTATTTTCACGAATGAAACTGGCCGACGACGTTAATTTATGATCGTATAAAATAGTAATGAAATTACACGGGTTTTAGCACAATCAGCGATTCTCCTTACGCCCAAAAATGAAAGTATTCGTGAAAGCGAAAATAAAATGAAAGTAGCCGCTACAGTTTGACGAAATCATTAACGCTGGAACGTTTCTAGTTTCTTGAGTACTTCTGGCGTTAAATCGCTGCTCCCGCGTGGGCAGCGTCCGCGACATTTGACCCCCCATGATTCTAAACAACTGCATTTGTTTAGAACTTTCTACAAGATGTCATTTGCAAGCCATACCCAGAACGGACGCGCCATCACTGGAACGGCTTAGATGACTTGACGGATGTGAAATACCTATTTCAAAGGCTTGTGAATGGTAAGGAATATCCACCGCTTGGGTATTGTCGTTTCCGTTGTAATGTATCTCTTGAAACATTTTTCTCAGAAGACAAAACTATCCAAAGTCCACTGATACCTTCACGAACAATCACTTGCGATAAGTGAAATGGGATTCCGAAGATCTTATATGCTTATTGTAGTATTATAGTTCATTTTAAATTATCTGTGGCTTTTTTTTATTTTTGGTTCTTTTACGCAATAGGAAAATTATTTATATTTTTAAAAAAAGACGCTTGTCCAAAACGTACGAATGATTTGATATTGATAATATATTGATATTATAACTGAAAGAATGAAAAATAGACTATCGATGTACAGTTTTTACATTCTTTTTCCGACAATGGTATTCTTGCGGTTTATAGAAACAATGTGTACCAAAACACTCTTATTGAAAATCGTGTGGATTTGCTGATTCGTCAAATCCAACAACGCGGCATATCTCAAAGTCGCCTGTGGAGATAGGCTATATAAATACATACATAGATGGTGAAATTGTTCTCGGGCGCTTTTCCTCGTTAACCTTATTCCATGGTGACCGTGTTAGTATTATATTCGCAATGAATTAAATTAGGAAAAATATTTTCTAATCCCAAGTCACACATGTCACCTTACAAATTCGATAAATATTATTATATTCTTTATTCACAGTAGAACTGGTAAATACACACATAATCCGGGAAGCAACCTGCCTCCAAAGGAAAATGGCGAGACTGGAGTAAATTTTTAAAATTTTAGTAATACAGTCAAATTGTTATTCCTATGCAATACATGGAGAAGTCAGATTACAGCATTGCAGTAGACGAAGAATTGGCAAGGGTTACAGAGCAGAGGTAGAGATGATTGAAAATGAAGAATCGAAATTACAGAAGTTATGCTACTTCTTTGAGGTACAGAACTTCAATATACAATTGAATAGTATATTCATATTAAATGAACCCGAATATTTTCGGCTGACACTCGTCAGGGGTAATCGTCAGCAACTAGTAGAGAATTCGAAAGAACAGCGTATATCAACAATCGTAACACAAAATATGACGTCACCAGCATGAAATGTCGAATACGAGAGCGTTCAATGTACTATTTTTAGATGATACACGAACTCTTTTTGTTGACACAGCCTTGGCTGGTGTATTTTGATAAAAGTCGACTCCAAGGCGCACAAATGAAAGTGTGAGCGACCCTTTCCGAGTATGCGAAATCTGTCGTCTCGATAATTTTTCGCACAGGCGGGATTATCCAACAAGTGTTTGCCAATTGCAGAATTTATGGCCTTTGATTGGTCCGCATCAATCTTGAGCGGGTGGGTTAAGGGTGAGCTTTTCATCGAGCGTGTTCTAATGAATCTAGGGACATGCTGATTTACGCGTTCCTGCAAGCGCTTTGACGTTCTTCCCACGTAGCCACAATCACAGCGGCACTTAAATTCGTAAACTACATTGCTTTGCTGAAGTGCGGGTAGCACGTCTTTACGTGTTGCGGGGAGCAGTTGCGTTGTCGTGAAAATCACGTTGGTCTTAGAAGTTATGCTGTGATTCACAAGTGTAATTTTAGTCCAGTGGTGCATTCAAGGCCTTCCGAAGAATATGCACAGTGCCCTATAGCGTGATCTTTTGGATCATGTCGAATCGAACGTTACCCGGAATCTGTTGGATATGTCTCATGAGTTTTTTGCTTACGATCCCTGTAGCGCCAATGACTATCGGTACAATATTTATTTTGCATCGCCACATTTTCTCGCATTTCATTTTGAGGTCTGCGTATTTCGACTGTTTTTCTGATTCTTTTTGCATTATATTGTGATCAGCTGGGATTGATCGAGGAGAGGATGTAGGCCACTAATTTTCAAGGATTCGTGATAAGTTATCGTATGTTTGATGCATTGGTATTTTCGTAGTTTTTTTCAGTATTGCATTTTTTATTAAACTGACTCGAAATCAACATCATATCTTTATTGTCAATCGTGTAATGGAGTAAGGCAGTCCCAGCAAGTTGATGCTAGCAGGCTACTAAGCAGTGTTGGGATGGGATGGGATGACTTGACTTGACTCGAGTCACTGCTTTAACATGACTTCATCTGATTTGACTTCGGACGATCCTAGACAAAAAAAGGTTAATGTCCTTGCCGGTCTTGAAAAGATCATTACAACCGCGTACATAAATATATACAATATACAGCTTAGGTACCTACACCCTCAGCGAACAAGTGTGTGTTCACACCAGTAACCGTACCCATACAGTACCCGTGATGTATGGGATCGAATATACGGTCGTGGTACTTGACAGCAGAACCTATCTCAGACTTAAACCCCGGTATATAAATCAAACACAACATTTATTCGTGGAATATTCGTCAATTTAGCCAAATTTCACGAGTAAATTCGTCCCGTTGATAATGTATCTAAGATAACATAATAAGGTAATCGTCGGATTATATTTTTATCGGAACGAGACACACAAATGTACAATGCGATGTAATGAACAGATAGGAGGATGCCGAACGACCAGTTGCGGTTGCAGTTGCGGTCTCTTAAACTGGCATCTACCTCGATCTAGTACCCGATGTCACAGTTCGTTTTTCGATGTTCGTCTCTATTGCGCGGCTCTTTCCTGCTCTTTCTACTCTTTGCGAGTGCGCTCTTCCATCGCGTCTTTTTTCGTCGTAAGAACAGCGACTCGGAGGAAGAGGAGCCCACTACACTAGCTCGCTTGTTATGACAAAATATCACGCATTGCTGGATCAGTATCTGCACTACTACTTTTGGGTATTTTGAAACGCATGCAGTCTTATTCTGAACCAGTGGTTCTTACTATTTATACTCACCTGCGGAACACTTACGCTAATCTGCATGCCTTCGTGGAAACTCGAATTTTCGCGGAGTCATAAAAACAAAAATTGGCCACGACACACCTCCAATACATTACTGTAGAACAGTGATTTTTAACCACCTGTGCGGATAAAAAATGCGGTGCGGATGAAAATCCGGACGTCGCAATTGTAATATCTTTTTTGACTTACGACGCACCGCAAGTCGTAGATTCCACAATAAATTTGTCTCGCACCAACCGTGGTGAATTAATATTTGCGCACTATCATTATTACGTAATCAAAAGTCTGTTTCGAAAGCGGAGTGGATCAGCCCGTCTGAGCCTGCGATAATGGCAATAACGTAACATTGACTTTCTGCTTTCCTTCTCTAAACAATCATCATATTTTCGTAATAACGGTTTGTTTACAAGAGGCACGATGATAGCAATAAGTCACATCATTGCAGACTCACATTTGCGAGTTACTGTAACGCGAATTGTCCTCCTTTAAGGGTTCTTAAAGTATGTGTCGCAAAGGATATAATTTATTCGCGCCTCGCACGATTGCCTGTGGATGGTTTTTTATTAGGTCACTTGGTTGGGTGCTATAGCCAATAAACGAGACAGGTGAAAATATAACTTGATCATGAAAATATGTGGTCCTTTGTATTACAAAAATTGATTTGAATTCAAAAGAATTGTCCGGGTGGTTTCTCTGAGAAACACGGTCGAATACCGTTGGGATGCCTTATAGTGTTGGGTGGTGCAACTAGCTGGTGCGAACCTATGAGATACCTTCATTTCGAGCCAACCCTTTCTGCATAGGGACACATGCAAACGTGAAGTTTTGGCCAACATAACCGCTGGGAAAGTGCGGTGCCAAATGATCAGCGGCGACAATACCTTGGCCAAAACTGACCGTCGCTGGGTGGCCAAAACTTGCGATATTGACATGCTCGTATGCTCGGTCGTCGAAATGGTCGGCAGTCGGCACCGAATAGCGCTGTCCTTGCAATCTGCGTATACAGCAGTAAAGATGAGACACCCAGAGGAAAGAATGCACCCCAATTTGAAATCGCCTGACATCGTCCATAGACATGTTTCATAGAGCCGCGTTGTGTACAACTCTTGTCTGAGCGTTCTCTATGTCATACATGCCAGTAAAGCGTACCTTACTGATATAAAAATGTATTCTTTTTGATTTGTGGGACTTGGGTCATCAGACGCCATTATAACTCAGATTTGAGTTGCGGTCTAAAAACTGAGCCACTGCTTCACGGTCATTGAACGGCTATGAACAATGTTCGGTTAGTTTATGCTGATGACATTTGTTTTGCAAATAAAGTGCGGATGGTGCTCAAAAGGGTTGAATTACACTGTTGTAGAATATTGATTACTGGTATACGAAGCGAACCGTACATCAACCATTAAAATTTAATTTCAGCACAAAACAGAAACATTGTAATGAATAGTTATTGAAAATCACTTCTTCTGTCCGCTTTCAGATACCAGTTCAGGAATCCGAAGCGTCCCCTTGAAAAGTGTCAATGTAATGTTGGATCGAAACGCAGCAGCATGATACCAATTGCTTAATCACAAATGACCATCTAAATCAGAGGTCTCAAACACAGTGTTGGGATGACTCGAGTCATGACTTGACTCGAGTCAGACTCGAGTCACCTTTTTCGTATGACTTGAATTAACTCTCAGTCACTTTGCTAAAATGACTTGACTTGACTTGACTCGGCGAGTCAGAAATGTGGATTGACTCGTGACTCGGAGCAAAATTGACGAGTCAATTTCAAGTCATCAAGTAATCGGTGTCGATAGAAATCATTGTATCTTGCATATGTTCGGGTTGCTCGCAAAACGCAGGCGATCATTCATTCATACTGAGCCTCCATTGTTCTCTCACAAATAAATTGACCGCAAACGAAGTGACCGAAGCTTACAGCTTACGTTGTCGTAAACTAGTATAGTAAAGTCATTTAATAGCAAAATGTATATTTCTGTTCTCTGTTCTCTTTTCTTACCTAAACCAAACCTCTTGTTTTACCGAAATTGAATTCGAATATAGTTTATATAGTCCTCAACGATTGGCACTGGCTGGATTTGTATAATATCTTTTTTGTAAATAGGTATGTATTGCATCTTATCAATTCGTTTCACAATTCTTTATTTTGGCTGGTAACTCTAAACGGAGGCTATGCAATTACTTACGTAGTTTAGCAGTTCTACGTATGTGTGACCGATACAGCGCCTTCTTGCGTGTATGTTTAACTCTATATCGGTTCAAAACCAATGACCACTCAATCTGTATGTCCGAAAGCCAGCAAAATACAATGACGTAATCATGCCTCATACTTCGTCAAGGCAACTTGACTTGAATGGTGACTTGGCTCGTGACTCGACTTGACTTGACTCGAGTCACCTCCAAAAATCGATTGACTTGACTTGACTCGGGTAACCTTCGAAAATCGATTGACTTGACTTGACTCGAGTCAAAATGTGCAATGACTCGAAATGACTCGTGACTGGAAGGTAGTGACTTGATCCCAACACTGCTTAAACACGCGGCCCGCGAGAACATTTTGTGCGGCCCGCGTCGACATTTTGGAATTTCAAGTATTCAACAATACATTCAAGTGCCATATGTCTTTTTTTAGATATAAGAGCTTGAGGCTCACCCTAAAACTACTATAAAAATAACTGAAATCTCAACAAACTTCACTATCACAGCACTTTTAAAAGCTACCATGCGGTAGAAGATCGGCTATTACGTGACATATCTAGTTCATGATGATAAAACATGACCCGTTGATGATTCGCGACAGCAAATTGTGATTTGGTATGGTGCGACCTTTCGTAAAATTACTCGATTACGGATGGACTAGATGATTAAATAAAAATGACTCGAGCTGAGCTGAGTCGGGTCAAACGTTAAAATCAGAGGACTTGCGACTCGCAACCAATCCTACGGACGCATCAATCTATGAAACTGAAATGGGTAATTTATCAACAGGTCGAAGCTTGCGTTACGTATATAGATATCTAATCAGGTCAGTATGGCAACCATTGGCCATTCTGTGACCCCCGTGGCGCATAGTTGGTTACATGCTGGGTGTTTTTGTTCTCTTTATCCTTGTTATTATCGGTGGCGAGCAAGGAGCAGTACGCTCCACAGCTGTAACACCAATGAATTCGTCGGCGATTGGACATTTCTGTTCCAGGGGTTCTTAACCAGTCCGTAGACCCCATCGGGGGGCGAAGTACTACATCATGGGGTACGAGATGCATTGTGGAATCAGGCCTATATGCTGTGGAATATTATTTTGGCCAATGTATTCAACTGGAAAATAGTCTTCGCGCTACGCGTGATTTAATGTGAATGGGCTTTCTGATTTTAATATAGGTACCGTCAGAAATTGTGTTGATAATGGACAGGGACTATACGAGTAATCTTATTGGAACAACAAGGGGTACGATCGCTAAAAAGGTTAAGAAGCAATACTATTATTATGGCTCAATAAATATTATTTTTAAGTTGTTATTGATATGTTCCGATAATAATCGAAGGCAAAATCTAATCGCTGATTTAATTTGACTTTGGCAACGACAGTGACAATAGCCTGCTTATCACGACAATATCAAAACCAGGATTAGGCTACACCGCTCAAATGCTCTGATATCAGATTAATCCTCAGTAGATTTTTAAATATTCTACATAGAATCGTGGCACGTCAAAGGTCCAATAGCTTCAATATTATAACCCGACAGTTTTACGATATCAGAATGCATCGTTTCGCATGATGTCTATAACTCATAACTTTAACAAATTATGCCCGGCACAAAAATAATTTAATTTAAAGGATGCATCGTTATCATAAAATTGTTAAGCTATCAGTAGAGATGATGCACACCAAATTTGACCTAATTTCAACCAATAGAAGCGACGTTATTGCAGTAGAAAAATTTCCAATTCCATGATTTTATGGTAAATAATTAAAGAGTTAGCCACCGTAAATACTATTTTATTCTAATCCAGATTTTTCTACAGCAATAATTTCGCTTCTAGTGGTTGAAATTGAGCCAAATTTGGTGTGCATCATCTCTACTGATAATCTAACAATTTTATGGGGTTGACAGAAATATTTTGAAATTTTGTTTTGATTTCTAATTATAAATTCAAAACTTTCTACTGCAAGAAAATCGCTTCCACTGGTTGGAATTGGGCCAAATTTGGTGTGCAGCGTTGTTTTCACCAACCTAACAATTTCATCTGGTAGCCAGTGAAATCTGAAAATAAAGTTTTTTTACAGCCCTAATGACCAATTAAGCTACCACAGAAATTAGTTTCTTTGTGTACAATATTGATCAAAAGCTGGCATAATTGAATATGTCATGAAAAAAAACTTGACCTGATTGAAAGAACTGGTTGCATTTTTACTTCAGCTCAAACAAATTGATCAGAAAACAGTTAAAACATCTTTGACCTTTGAAAATTAATATTCAAACGCAGCACTGCGTTATTGTTTTAAATGCAACCTTAGTCACTGCATGAAACTTGCTACAGATGAATATAAATCTGGATTCTAACGACTCAGCTATGTTGTCGAGAATGGCTATTTACACTTGAACGCTTTATCGTGTATCACGTAATTTCGAGGTGTAGAAGATCTATTCAAACCATTAACGCGATATCTTTGAACCCGAATTGATGTTCTACTTGAAATACATGAACGACTGAATTGCTTTATTCGCAACTCTTCGCCAAAACGAAAGCATATTCTTGCGAATTTCGTGTTCGTCTGTGTATAGGAGCACAATAACTCGCAACCATGCAATTAATGTCTGGAGAAATTCACTACGATTGCATACATTTTCACCACAAACCTCAAGTCGTCTTTAATATCAAACCCACTCAAATTGCGCGGCGTGTGTTGGATTACGTATATACGTAGGATTGACATCGGTACATAGAATTATCGATATATGTTGAAATCAAAACTGAATTTAAAAGTGACGGCAGTGCAGAATGCGTATGATGCAAAACACAATCGGCCGTGTGTTTCTTGGCGGATTAAACAGCCGCTTACGAAACCGATGTGCTGTGTTATGATTGTGGTATTTTGGCATTTTTGTGGTAGCTCATCGGGAGCGATTTAGGATCATGTATATTTAGAATTGGCACATGCGGATTTGCGGCTTTTAGACGACAAATAAGATGGAATTATGTCAAATAACTCAAACCAAACTGCTTTCCATGTTGTTCCAGCATCCAGCATATTCGGTCATCGGTATAATACTGTCTCGAGTGTCGGTCTGTAAATACATTGCGCACATCGTATCCCCGTAGGCAGTTCCATATTCGAGTTTCTAAATCCAAGCGCCAATTATGGTATTCACGAAGAAAGAAAAGTCAGCATTCTATATTTTTCTAAATTTGCACGATTATATGGAGGAAGGAATCCCCGAACTGTATCAGATTCGATCCGATTCCAAATTAAGTCTCAATATAATGCTGACGCGTACTGAAGGCTTATATCAGTTTTGTGATGACGGACTGCCATTCGGGAGTTAAATGTTACTTGCCCTGCGTATGGCAGCAAATCTTATGTTTCATTACCAAAACAGTAATTTATTCTCTCGTTTTTATTTCTCTCGCAATCTTCTCTCTTTTTTACCAAATATGCCCAACACCTTATCTTCTCCCGATTTGACGACCCGACGCCCGTTCTCCTCCTCTGAATTAAATTGTTTTGCGCTCATAGGTGCCGTAACCGCATTCCCGTGCTCACAGTCAGATTTTTGTGACAGTCATTTTGATTGGAGCGCGAAAGTGTACACTTTGTTTTTGTGAGGGAAATGCCTTAAATTTGGAATACATTCCTTCCCACAAAGGCTATGCGAACGTTGATTGAAAAGTGCAATCCAGTCAGATCAATGGTTCACAAATTTTTTAGGCTTGCGACGCTCATAAAAAATTATAAAATCCTCGCGGCATACTTACAAGAAAGTGACTTAAAAACTATTCACGTGGTAATGCGATGGCTATACTTGTCTATACGAACGTATATACGACTCAAACGAAGTAAATTTTTGACAAACATACCCGCATTTTTTGTTTATGAGTTAATTTGAAATGAATCAAAGAATTTATTCGAGAAACAGCAGCCCAATTGTGATGTGAACAATATCGTACTCATCGACAATGGACGACTGGTTCCATGGACATGGTCTCGTGTGTCTATTTATCTGCTATTTAAGAGGACCGCTTTCAAATCGGATATGCTTGTCTGCATGCTTCATCTGCCATATTATGCAGTTCTGATCCAAAATTCTAGAAAATATCGCGGCACGCCTCAGAATCCTTAGCGGCAAACAGTTTGGGAATCACTGCCAGATTATGATCAGCAAAACAATTGCCGCGACGCGAGATATACTCGAAACTGGAACCCCCTCGCGCTCGACGTAAAAGACGAATTACAGCTCGAATACACGCTTTCACGTTGGAAATCATATCTTACGGGACTGCTTGATATACTCGCATTCTCGAATTGTCGCTCAAGGTTCTCGAAGTCCTGTATGTTGTATTTCAAGGTACTTCGTATCCAATACCACCTTTCGCAGTACTCGGATTTTAATGACGCATTCGAATATAATGTCATTCGTTTATTGGCTGTGTGTCCAACAACAGGTACGGATTCATTACTCAATAAATACAACATCAATGACTATTACAACACGTTCACTTCTGTGCTTGATTCGCAATAATCGAATCAACAGACTCTCTCCTCTCCAACTTCTTTTCACATTGAATTAGAAGTTCCACGCCGTCAATAACCATCTGAACAAGCTCAACCTCGGAAAAACCTAGCCGATCAGCGTTGGAGATGTCGTACGTGCCTCCGGTCGCGGCCGTATCCACCCCACCTGAGAAAATTCCAAGTCTTTTATTGTCCGCACCATGCAGCGATACGCTATCGTGCACTGATTCTTACCGGTCCCGCGTTTCTGCAAGCGTAACTTCTTCAACAATGTCTCGAATTGAGGATGTCTTGATACCAGTGGAATTTTTAAATGAACACCAGCGCGTACGCCGGTTCCCAAATTGCTGGGGCAAGTCAGGATGAAGCCGAGGTGCTCGTTCCACATGAATTCGTGCCCATTGGCTTGGATGTTTTGCTCGATCTAAAATATCGTAATTACTGTTGCATTAGAGCGGGGTTCATACACAGGGGTTCATGAATTAGATTTAGGCGATCCGTGAAAGGACAACATTTCAGCCATATCATCAAGAAACTGCAAAACCAGAAAATGATATTTCTGCAATGACGCCTTAAAAGGGACTATGTCTGCCTTGTCTATCGTCGTTAGTTAGCCTATTTTAGACATGGCATAATGTAAATAGAGATGAACTTGATGTGATGACCCTTTTCTTTTACTTTAGTAATCGGTTTCTGAAATTTCAGGGGTGCGCGCAACCGCCCACAAAACTTGAAGGGGCCCGCCACCAAAATAGTTAAAGCACCCTTGCATTAGAGGCACAGAACTTCAATATACAAGTGAATAGACCCGGGTATTTACGGCGAATACTAGCCAGGAGTAATCGCCAGCAACTGGCTGCTTTTCACGCCATACTTATCTTTGAACACTCAGATGAATGCAGTTGCATAATCCAGAGAAATTCGAGAAATGCAATTTGTAACTTTAGAGATTGATGGATATAATTATAAACATTGATGTTTTTCGGAATGCTCTCTACCAAAATATCACACAGGTTTATATACTCGGATGCGATCTAGATGCATGCGTTTTGTTTATACCTCGGATAATCCTTCGCTCCAGCGAGTGAACACTTCTTTCATATTGCCGCCTTTTTGCATAGAAATGACTCGTAGGTGATCCTCCTCGTTTACCCAAACCAGGAAATTTTTGTCGCTGTTATGCCTGAAAGTGTATTAGATGTTCGAAATAGTGGAGTTCGCAACTAGCTCGAAGTGGCGAGATAGCGTAGGGGTACGTTTTACAGGTTGCGAAATTGAGGTTATTCTAGGTCCATTATAATTTCCAAGTTTTGAAGGTTTGTGTGCACTGCCTCGCCGCGTGTCCGCGTGTCTTCCAAAAGCCTAGAACGAAGTCTGCCGTGATAAAAGTGTCGACGGATCATAAATTTTAACAAATATTACCCACGCCTTAATGTGTAAAATGAACAATGTAGTAGGAACACCATGAATGTGCTAGGTCCGACCCTATTTTCCCATTAATTTGTAACGTGAAATAATATATCTTGGTTGGTTACTACTCGATTGGTCAGGTAAGAGAACACCATTTTTAAAGAAAGGTATGTATGAGAGTATTTCCATGCGACAATTCCAAATCGAATGGAGACACTATACGGAGCGAGAAATCCAAAATTATAGAGCGACTCAAATATTTCCGTTTAAAAATTTTGTAGATTGACATTAGGCAACTTTCAAAAAGCCAGGAGGTGGGGTTGTCGCAAATTGGAACGCTACAGCAGGTAAACAGATTGAGAATGAAGTAACATCACGGAATGCCGTATCATAGTGTCCTATATGGTGTGGACTAGGGATGGTGTGAACCTCTGAAAGGTTCAGGTTCGTGTGAACGCGAACCTTTTTGAAAGGTTCTGTGTGAACGCGAGCGTGAACCTCATGACGTCACGTGACGTCATATTGTTAATTCCCACCGTTCCCGCCTCACATTTCAGTGAAGTGGTAGCCTATATTAATGTGCAGGATACCTAGCGACGACTCGGGCTACATAATGCCACAATGCTGATGTACATATTGACGATTTAAACGTCACCAAATGTATCAACTGCATGTGGGGCAATCAAATGATATAATAATCCCATAAAATCAATACCTTTCGTCGCTTTGCCAACAATTTCGACGAGGACTTGACGGTCTAGGCCAGCCAGACCGGAAAATGTTTCCGGTGTCTGAGTATTGCTACGTTGATATTGAGCATAGAGTAAAACGGGTTTCCATACTTGGTACCGATATTACCCCATTAACAAGTTATACACCAGTAGCCAACACTCCTGATCGCACGGATTTGGATTTTATGATACAATAAACATATGATGACAAGATTTACCGCATACGCCTGCTACATTTTTACATCAGACAACGATATCAATTTCATTGATTGGTTAAATAAGCATCATTCGATGACTACATGCAGTGTATTTCGCTCATGATGCTGTGTGAGTGCGGGTCAAGCTCACAGCAGAGAGTCACTAAATATTCACAGACGGAAAGCTGGATATTTCGAGCAAATTTTTGTAACAAAGCAAGTAACATTTTTGAGATTGTGAAGGTGCATGCTCGCATGAAGTGAAAATTGTAATATTTGTAAAAGGTTCACAGTGCAGAACCTACCAATAGGTTCGTTTGTGAACGTGAACCTCTAATTTTCTGAGGTTCGCACACGCGAACGTGAACCTCACGTTCACACCATCCCTAGTGTGGACACAAGCAACTCTCACGGCTCAGTGAAAATGGTCTATGCCACAGTTTCCATTTGGTCAAAGGCAACTTTACGGCCATTTTTGACCGGCTTCTCGATCGCTAAATTCGATAAAACTGGCATCAATGGAAAGCTGCTGCTGTGCCGATTACGAAAATATAATTTATATTCTGCTCATGGTTCTGGAACCCCCCAAAATAAGCCTCGAATTTTGCATTGTGATCGAGTTTTGACATTGTGGCGCAACCATTCCGTCTGGCAACCCGAGAGTGGAGCTAAGAAGAAAGAGCCAGTCACAACCCGATCACAATGCAAAATTCGAGGCTGATTTTGGGGGGTTCCAGGACCATGAGCAGAAAAAAAATTATATTTTCGTAATCAGTACAGCAGCGCTTTCCATTGATACCCGTTTTATCGAATTTAGCGCTCGGCAAGCCGGTAAAAAATGACCGTAAAGTTGCCTTTGATTAAATGTTGCCCTTGACCGATTTCACTGAGTCGTGAGATGTGTTTGTGTCCACGCCATATAGGACACTATGGTCGTATTTTTAAATTGTATCACTATGAGCACTGATACGCAATTAGCATGAACATGGAGAAAGCCTTTCCATCCCGATATTAGTGGGCTCAAACGTTGTCGCATTCCAAGATCACATGTTTGGAACCTAACCGTTTGGTTGTGAGCCGATCGTCTCTAACAGAGTAGCGCTTTGCCGGTTTCGGATGGAATTTGAACTCAACCAAAATGCGCTGCGCACGACTAATCTGTTTACAATGCAATGTTCTGCCATTACCAGATTCCACGCGCGTCGGGCCAGTCTCGCGCCATTCTAGACGACAGAAGAAGCGGAGAAACCGGCTTGTCGAATAGGAAATGATCCGCAATCAGCTTTTCTTGATCCTCATTCGACATGTCATCCAGTGAATAGTATCTTCCTTTTAAATCGCCCGTTAAATCGTCGAGAGCTTATTGAGAGAATGGGTCATAATATTGTATAATTAATCTGCGAACCACAGGTTAAAGGCATTTTATTCACCAGAGCACGCGATTCTTTCCACTTCTCTTCTCTCAGCCCGGGAGCAGTGAGGGGGTAGACAGAATCCACGAATGCTTCTCCCGGTGCGGACTCTCGTTGATAAAACATACTTCGGATCCAAATTGTCACCTCCCTTAGAATCGACTCCATTATTCGCAAAAACATAAAACATCGCAAACGTCTCTAAGGATTCAAGCAGAGTGCAGTCAAGTACGTTGTGCACAAAATCAATTTTCCGTAATAAGATTTTGCAGTTCGATCGAGCAACAGCTGACTAATTGCAACCAGGCGCTGACCAATCACTGCAACTAATTTCCAACTGATTGGTTTATTCAGTATCCCGAGGTGACTTATATTCATGCCTATATCTAGGGTTGCATTCAAAACAAAAAGCAATTTAAAACACACATGTTTAAAACAAGGCCATTGTTTGAAACGTGTGGTTTATTGTTTTTTTTTTAAGCCACGACGTCACCAATATACAATTGCGACGTCATAGTGGATTGACGTTCACAATTGAAAATATAGGGTGATATAGCTCCTTTGACGAAATATGTACATACTATAGCTGTTTAGCAGGGTTGTAATGACTCGTGTCATGAATCGACTCGAGTTCGACTCAAGTCACGATTTTCTGATGACTCGACTTGACTCGAGTCAGTTTCTCAAAATACAGATACGACTCGACTCGACTCGAGTCAATCTGTGCATTGACTCGACTTGGACTCGAGTCATTGCGCATAACTCGAACCAAGTCATATGACTCGGGACTCAGACTACCAAGATCGACATTTCATTGTAATTTCAAAGAATAGTAGAGTAACCACACTATTGAGATTTCGTCTATTGGTACTGGTACTTGAAAATGCGACCAAAAACTGCTGAAAGGGAGGAAAATTAGTATATTATAAATGTGACCCATTCGATATCACCAAACAGAGTTGGACTCGGACTCGAGACATAATACCAAGACTCGGACTCGGCCCACTGCTCGCTGACTTGGACTCGGACTTGACTCGGTGGTGAATTGAAAATGAATCGACTTGACTCCAGTCAAACTATAAAAGTAAGATTGACTTGTGACTCGGAGCCTTGTGACTTGGTTACAACCCTACTGTTTAACCGACTATTTGGAGGTTTTCAACCATCCCATATCGTACACGTCGGCTATAGGGTGATAGTCGTCCAAGGCTCATTCAACGTGTATTAGCCTGGAAAGTATTTACACAATTATGACATAATTATACAACTTAAAAAACACAATTTTTTTCAGGTCTTTGTACACTGTTTGAAGCATGTTTTAAACAATGAGTTCTAAACAACCATTTGTTTGAATGCAACCCTACCTATATCACTTGCTATCACTTGCCACCAGTATTTGTTGACATGCAAGTGAAAATTCTACGTGTTCAATAAACATATCAACAAACAACGACGGTTTAAGTCAGCTTTCGTGGTTTGCAGCTGTTACGCAATTCAAATCGCTCGAAATCATAACATTTTAGCGGTATATAGGAAACGTTGCCACACCGTGTGTCGCGTTACTCTTGCATATTATGCGATGCAAGGCCGGTTAAGGTAGATTTAAAGCATGAGTCCTTAACCAGGGGTATATAAGAGTAGGGGTACGGCATGCAGTGAGAAGGTATTTGCTATTCAAGCGCATTGGTCAAGAATGCGTTGCAAGCAACTTTGTATTAGTCTAGAACGGGTTGGTCACGCCATTTACAGATGGATAAGGTGATAGCAGTCCCCATTGTGACATTGACGAAACGCAAGAAAAAATGCGACAAGTAAATGGACTTTTGTTTCGTGTGCTGTAAATACATTTGAACTTCAACAAAACTATTTTATTGCATACATTCAATACCTATACTTATTCATCAAATACATTTAGTTTAATTCCTATTATTACAATTTCCTTGCCTCGGCTAATGTAGGAGCATGAGGTACTTTCAAGGCATCTCAATGGGTACGAGCGCTAAAAAGGTTAAGTAACCACAGTCTCTATATTATTAAACCTGAATATGAGTAGGGTCCAAATCGGTTTTGTGCAGATCCGTTTTGAGGTAACCGTTGTGTCTTGCTTCAATCACCGGATCGAATAACTCCGCGAAGGTTTCGTACGATTCCTCGTCGCCAGCCACGCAGCCGACCGTCATTATGAAAGGGTGACCTTTATGGAATGTAAATAACCGGGTTATTGTTGTATAAATTTATATTATCCCAATACAAAGTTTTCTGTGATCACTGATTACGCATGATCACCTGACATTAATGGGGAGGGGAGTGATGCACTGAACTATATAAATCGATATTGAGGCGCACAGCGGACCCTATAGCGCGGTGGTTCTCAACCTTTTCGACCTCGCGGCACCCTCTCAAAGGGAAAAATAGTTCGCGGCACACTAGTGTGCACATGTTAGCCCTTGGTTTTGATGGACTGACCAGATAAAAGACCAACATCTTCGACAAAATCTCACTATCACGGTGAGATTGCCCGAGTCGTGACCCTTTATTTAATTATCAGCTTTCCCAGATGCTATGATACTCGGGCGATTTGGCGTTACAATGCTGTTGACAGTGGCGCACATCCCCTACGTCGCTGTGTCGTTGCTAAGAAAGCAGAAAAAGACCCGATCAAGGAAGAATGAAAAAGAGCGAGAAAGCCTCAATAAATACAAAGATCGAACCTGCTACATTGGCAATAGGCTAAGGGGGGTTGAGGGGATGCCTGATGGAAATACCGTACTTGGTCGTTTCGAAATTCTCCTGTGTTTTCATTACATTTCAATTTCAATTAAATATTGAGAATTTCGTCATTCAATACACCACAAGACTGCGACGCTATGATAAGATAGGATGGTGTCTAAACGACTCTCATCGTATATTGTGTGTGCGTCCTGAGCGTGTAAAATAATAGGACCACCAACAATGCCACAGTCATAATTTGGTTTCCTTAATGTTCTTTATACGTTGACGTCATTTACCACATTTTCAAGCGGCACCCCATGAGCAGTCCAATTGGCACGGCTGTTGAGAACCACTGCTATAGCGGTTTGGTCATTAGAGTATAGTAGGCTACCTACAATGCAATCACAGTATCCACCATGGGATCCTACAAGTTACTCGCATCAATCTGTCACAAACATAACGATGTCACGCAAAAGGATGTAATTGCAATGCTGGGAATCTAGATTATATTTTTAAAAAATTGCCATACAATATCTTGCAAATGTATAACTTGAAAAGCTAAGGTAGTCAGTAATTAACTTTCCAGTATAGTAGTGGTACCCGAGTAGGTAGGGCCTGTAGTCTCGCCACTTACTCAAACGGTAATGATTTTATCACATACTTTCACCTACACTTGAACAGCTTTCAGGCAAAGCAACTTACTTTTTAAACGTTGGATTTCGAAAAGTAGAGGGTACTTTTACGATAAGTTCACCTTTACATCACCCTGATGTGTGAAATCGTCATAAAAACCGCGTGAAATAGCCATCGCCTCAATATATTTTATCAATAGTCGTTTTGAGTCGTTAGTCAAAAATATGCAATTGCAAGAAAGTACAGCCACCTATGATTCACTCCCAAAAGTATGGATACCCTCAACCCAACTAACAGCTTTTTGTAACTATAGTATACTTACGATGCTGGTTGATGTATAATGTTCCTTCCAATTATTTTCTGTGCTAACGATTGCCCCTGACGCGTGATTTGAATATATTCTGTTCTGTACCTCCAAGAAGCTCTTGAAACTACGTACATGTGTGTTTTCCATAGCTTTTATTTTTACTTCTTATAGTTGAAGTAGCATTGGTATTTCTTGGAAATTGCTACTTCTACTCGTATAAATGAGTAGGAGTTTACGGCAATACACTCACTCCTACTTGAATGGCAAAGCTAACTGTTTTACCACCTCTAACCGGGTGAAGCAGATTTTCACTTACGAAGTAGGCAGTAATATCAGAAGTAAAGGATGTACTGTTCCACACCGTTTGGTCGAGTGCCTTGGAATTTAAGCACTCCAAGGTGTTATCTGAATGAATCATTGGATAAATGAAGCATTACAAAGAACATATACATTGATTATGAACTTGTTTTGGCATACGCCAGTGAGAGTATAGGCATATAGGCCTACATAAAGTGACTGCAAAATACAAACCCGGATTATCGACGCCGGTTTGGATGCACTCGTCAATCGTAAATCCGTTCGGAGTCACGGCGCTTTTCAGTCTCTCGTACATGTCCAAAGTCAGGCAGTTAGCCATATGGTTGTTGTGATTGCAGAGGTTTGGATATTCATCTTCAGCTGGATACATCACGGTAGCGTAACTGCAGAATGGATCGCGAATGATGCTCTTCAATAGTTGGTGTCGGAACGGATTGTGGAGAGGACTGATTCATCTTCTTTTTATATACCCGAGAGGACGGTTGTATAATCAATGTAAAGGTTGTGATTTTTCTGTCGAATATTATCCATTTCACTGAATTTATCGACAGAAAGTCGATACGTGACCTGGGTTCACCTTATCGACTTTTTAGCGTGTGAACAATTCCATGCCCTTGAAGTACGCGTCCGTAAATCACCTCATGCTTAAACTCGTCAAATCCGTTCATACCACATTTGACTTCACGGATGGATCACCACAACCACAGTTTGTGCGATGGAGCCTGCATGCTTGCAGATCTGATATGCTTTAAACATGACGATATGTTTCAATATTGCTTGATTCTTTTCGATAAATATTTTCATGTTGGACGTAGGCTTATTAAATGAGCCTTCTATTCGCTCAATGTTACTTTGTTATTTGTTTATGACCTATTGACAATTATTTAATTTATTTTGGCTAAAGGTCCGTATCGCGAATTCCATTTTGTTCGGTGACTATACCCTGTCACTTTACTGTACAAGTGTACATGGTCCAGTTGTTTGTACTATTCTGTTCAATTTTCAGTTTGGTTGCGAATTTTTGGATCGAAGGCAATAATATTGTTTGTCTGTATCAATGATCAGGCTTGCGACGCTCCTAATGATCCATCTACAGGGAAATATATCCAATTCGGACATTAACGTATTATGGTACGTGATAAAACGATAGGTTTTAAAGTTCCATGGCCGGCTCATGAATATGAGCAATGGGCGCCACCAGGGGGAAGTGTAAGTGTATTGCAGTCGATTTCATTTCATTATGTGAGGTCGTTTGCATATTTCCGGGCTGCGTAGCTAGATGTCCATTCTTGCGGTTAGAGTCTGAAGCGACACTTCACAACTCGATGGAGGCTGATCGCAATGTGCATATCGATACGTTGTCAGTGAAATCAGCCCTATGATTGTGAAAGTAACCGTGTGACAATGGCATCGATCGCGATATTGTCGGCTCAGTATGAACGTACTTTCGATTACCCGACCCGTCCTTACTCTGATTTAGTTTGATCGCTATTGACCGACAATGCAGATGTTTTGATTGCTGCTTAATCCTTCTACATCTACTCCTTTTATATAGTCGGACATATGTTAAGTAATTTTCAACATGTGGGCGAATTGGAAAATTAATCCATGATCTGACAGAAAGTTGATGGGTGACAGAAGTCGTTCTTCGGCCTTGGGGCCGAGAAGAGCTCAATACATATAATTAATGATTATGATAACGTACAGAGAAATAGGTGTAGAGCAGGGGCTGGCACATTCGCCATTCGGCGAACGTGATATGGGAAAATCAAGTAGGCTACTTGGCGGGCCGGATTCCTGAATCAATACGTTAATCGCGTATCCATTCACCTGTAAAAGGAATAAATCGTATTTAATGTAAACTTAAAGTTTAAAGTATATAGAGACCAAAACAGCGTTTAATGGAGTTATTAACGTAAAGTAATTTAATAGCTGTAGAAGTCAATGAGACATCTGTGGTCGATTAAAGTTATTTGAACGTAGAAACTAGGGATGGTGTGAATGTGAGGTTCACGTTCGTGTTCTGTCTTTGAACCTCTGCAATTTAGAGGTTTACGTTCACAAACGAACCTTAGTAGGTTCTGCACCGTGCACTTTTTTCGTGCATTGCAATTTTTCACGCCATTATAACGTCTTTCTTTGAAATACTTCGCTTTTCTACTTCAGGCCACTCTCCACATGGCGCTGGCAGCACTAAACAGCGCTAAACGACCATGTATTTTGACAATTTCAGAAATTATCTGCTTAAAGGTTTGCTCGGATTATTCAGCTCTCCGTTTATGAATAATTAGTCACTCTCTGGTGTGAGATTTGCACGCAATCACAGAATAGCAAGAACGAAACAGACTATACATGTGGGAAGTCGGCTAACCGTGCGTGTTCAACTATAGATTACTGACCTACGGATAGATACGCAAGTCCCGTCGTTACGCTCCGGCCAGCAGTTACACGTATTGCTGAGCAATCTAAAAGCAGCATAATTGGTGGTGTTATAACTTGCGACCCAAGGGGGGAAATTTAATGAAACTGGTCTTAATCGAGAGCTACTGTCGCACTGATTCTGAGAATACAAATTAAAATCTTGTCAGGGAAATGGAAACACGTCAAAACATCCCTCAAAGTCTGAAAATTGGCATTTTTCTGAACAATCGCTTGACGAAATTGGCATTGTTACGTTCATCGTGTTGCGGCGGTGCCATTGTTCGAACAATGCCGATTTTCAGATTTTGAGGGCTGTTTTGAGGTGGTTCCATATCCCAGACAAGATTTTAATTTGTATTTTCGGAATCAGTGTCGCAGTAGCTCTCGAGCCTTGCGTTACTAACCAACACCAAATCATGAGATTGTGTTCATGGCGGAAGAAGCGGTATAAAAAACCCTTCATAAAATATTAATATCAACATATCAGCGTTTGTTTGTTTGTTTGTTTGTTTTGGGTATTCATGGTGTTTGTCGACTACTATTGTCATTTACACCGGGCCGATATTCTTCTTATTTCCCGTAACTGCCGACTTATAGCACGGCCCACCTCTAGGCTTTTTGTAAGACACCGCTGACGCGGATGAGGTGGCGAGGAGGAGCCTAGGTAAACCTCCTACACTTAGGTATCGGGATTCAGAAGTCGACCTCGGTCGGACTCGAACCCGCACCCCATTGGTGTCGTAGCCGCGGATTACACCACTGCACTATCTCGCCACGGGTGAATATCAGCGTTTATGAAGAAATTGACACGGACTGCCACGGACCTCGTGGACCGCATGGTGGAGACCCCTATTTCGCTCCAATCAATGATATATAATCAAAAACAGATATCTACCATAGTCGAGCCGAGTAAAGTCAAAGTGAAATTATATTAGCAGAAGCAGCCCTTCCAGTACGTTATAACGTCGCTCTCCTCTTGAAGAAATGTATTGTGTTGCATTAAGTTGATTTCAGTATAAAATGACAAAGTATGCAAGAACTTCTATTACGGTATTGTGAATTACAAAAAAGTCGACAACAAGGCCGTTAATCCCGAGCTTCATTCCGGTAAACGCAGACATGTAGTCAAAGTCTTATGAAACGACCGGGTGCGTATCAGAAAGTTACATCTTTGTAGGTATAGAGCTTTATTCCTCGGTAGGATGGCTCAATGGATTCATTTCTTGCAGTTCCTCCGATCCTGCGGCATCTATAAAGGAGTATATTGATTGTGGAGCCGTTCGGTCGTAGATCTATATAACTGTTAGAAGAGGATAGCTACTATCACCCAACCTACTGCGACGAATGCACACATAAATGTATAAACTTACACAGCAACCACTTCAAGTTGACGTATGAACATTAGGGCTGTTCAAAAATAACTTTTTTTCCTGAATCTTGCTGGTTACTTGATTAAATCGTTAAGTTGCCTAAAAAACGACGCACACCAAATTTGAATTCATTCCGACAAATATTCGCGGTTTACGTAGAGTTTGAAAATTTTGGATTTGCCCAAAAACGCAAAAAAAATATTTTCTCAATTTTTTTGCCAACCCCATGAAATTGTTGGGCTGTCTTCAAAAACTATGCAAAACAAATTTGACTCAATTCCAAGCCGTAGAAGCGGAGTTATTCCAGTTTTTCGGTGATAATTCTTGGATTATCCCCCAATCAAGGATAATCCCAGAATTATCGAATAAAAACTGAAATAACTCCGCTTCTACGGCTTGGAATTGAGTCAAATTTGTTTTGCATAGTTTTTGAAGACAGCCCAACAATTTCATGGGGTTGGCAGAAAAATTTGAAAAAAAAAATTTTTTGCGTTTCTGGGCAAATCCAAAATTTTCAAACTCTACGTAACCCGCGAATATTTGTCGGAATGAATTCAAATTTGGTATGCGTCGTTTTTTAAGGCAACCTAACGATTTAATCAAGTAACCAGCAAGATTCAGGAAAAAAAGTTATTTTTGAACAGCCCTAATGAACATGAACACAGTCTTCCTCAAATTATATGCACACTATAATGTAGGCCTCTCCACATGATTGATCTTGTCACCAGGACGGCAGAGGCCATTGTGGCTCTACAGCAGGGAAGCTACAGTTACGTGTTCAATGTTCCCGTTATTGATTGCTTGCTTTCGGTCGTCGACGTGTATGGTGTATGTCAACTCGCGTTCATATTCATAGAAGGGCTTTAATAGGTTTCTCTTCACTGAAAAGTGCGTAAGTTTCCGAACATTTCGCAGAAGTGTTATTATCGAATGTAAACAATGTTAACATTCGATAATGTTATCATCTTGTATCAAATTTATTCTTATTTCGGCTCTGTATCGCCCTCTGGGGGTTATGACCTACGTTAAGTTGGCTATCTATGCTGCCCTGGTAACGACGGTGGCATTCGCACCATACACAGCACCGTAACTGCCGCACCCCAAACCCCCCAATTGGGGGGGGGCCGAGCTCGAAGGGGCCCCAGATTATTTCGTGAATTAGCATAAATTATTATAGAGTATTTTTTGAAAATTTATGCAATCTTTTCCAAAATTTTTCGCGCTGCGCGCGATTTAAAGTTGCCAAATATCTCGATTATATGGTACTCTTCCCCCAAGAAAAAACACGCAAGATTTATAGAAATGGACATATCGGCGTTGGCCATTAACACGCCACTACGCACCAATATATATAACGATTTAGAGCTTATTCCATGCGACTCCAAGAAGTGTGCCAGAACGATCGGCAGCGCGAAAAGCTTGGCCGAAACGGACTGCCCTTACGCAGACCGAAAACTTCGTTATATATACAAAATAATAGGTTTAATTGTCCATAGGCGCCTAAATGACTGGCGCCATATGTTCCTGCCTTGGCAATCTGAACCTCATAAGACAAATACCATCCAGCAGGAAAAATATATGCCAGTGAAGAAATAGCAATTTGAAATCGTGTGCGTCTTTTAGTTTAGTACGTTTGAGCGATTCTATATTTTTGATATAGCAGACACGAGGTCACGAAATAAAATCATGTAACGAAGTCATACCAACGGGTCCGCCCGCCCGAAGATGTTTAATTATTATTTACGGGCCCTACAGTTTCCGGTAAATCTGATAACGTGAGCATAGAGGACAAGATATTGATAGCAATATTTATGCAATTCCCGATCTTATTGACCGATTATATAATGAATTATCGAAAATTTTCGCGCTTCGAGCTGGCTCACTAAACAGTGCAGCTAATTTCGTGGCAAAAGCGAACACTGTGATGTTTATCACCCTATGAGAACCCAAAACCCAATTTTTGTGGGGGGGCGGGCTGACGAAGTGCTGTTTCGTTCGTGCCAACGGGTACGCCCGAAGATGTCTAATTATTATTGGGCGGTCCTACGTTTTAAAACAGACCTCGCTCAGCTCTACCGGTAAATCTGATTGCGTGAGTAGAGAGAGGATCAAAATTGATAGCAGTATATGTAATTCCCGATCATATTGGCCGATTCAATCATGATTTACTGAAATTTTTCGCGCTTCGCGCGTCTAGGCGGGAAAAGCTGACCCACAAAACGGACACCCAATGCTCATGTCAAATAGCGTCAAAAAGCGGATAGCCGAAGGGGGGTCTGGGGGGCAAAGCCCCCCAGAAGTTATGTTTATCACCCTATGGGGGGGCCAAGGCCAACGTTTTGGGGAGGGGCTGACGAAGTGCTGTTACGGCCCTGACCATACACACATGCGCTGAATCTGATTTATATGTATTACCACCATAACCGGTAACAACATTCATAACCAATGGTTATTAACCATGAGAGGGCTAAGAGTAGTTTGATCCCAATTGTTCATTTCAAAATCGTGACCTCGTCATTCTGGACGTTATGATCAACTTAATAGGCCCGCCTTAAGTCTATTTCCCGCAACCTCAATTTATTGTAAGTATTATATATTATGGCCAAGTGTGTTCTTGCCTTGGCCTCTTTCTCAATTACACATTATTTGACCTTTTTCGATTAAAATCATATCTTCATTGAGACTACACTCACTATATATCGCGCATATTAACGCGATGGTGTGTGGCAGTGGTACCGCCCACGTTACCATAGTATTAAATAATAATGGACTATAGTCTCCACGTTTGAGGCAATGAGCCCGGAACAGCTCATCAGTTCTTTTACTAGCATACATAATTGCGTTTGTTGTAGATTTATCAAATATAGCCTACTGTCTTAGGAACGAACTGTATATGTTATAGGTAGTAGTAGTAGTAGTAGTAGTAGTAGTAGTAGTAGTAGTAGTAGTAGTAGCAGTAGTAGTAGTAGTAGTAGTAGTAGTAGTAGTAGTAGTAGTAGTAGTAGTAGTAGTTTGATAGCAGAACAGCGGCAGTCGTATGATATCAATTCGTTACAGTTACCTTTGGGCGCGGTTGTGGTAACAGTTTTCTCTTTCGGATTCTGTTTGTTCCTGTAGAAGTACACAATTCCACCGCATATCAGGGTTAGCGCGGCCAGACAACCGATCACGATACTAATCACAGCGCCAGTGTCAATGTAAGTCACTGCAAAAGTTGCATCGTTATTCGAAAAAAAAACATTCGCGCAATTTTATCGGAGGTCGCGGCATGTACGTTGCTCAATGCTCATGCACTCCACCAGTCCACCATCGGGCGTCAAGTAAATATTTTAAGGTTTAATTTATACATATATAGTAGATTATATACTCCAGTTCAAACGGATATCGTTCAGTTCCGTTTGTTATTATTTTTATCCAATCAACACCACAAGATTGCGATACAATGAAAAGATGGGAAGGTGTCGAATTGACTTGGAGTAGTCTTCAAAACAGACACCAACCTGGGCCAAGGCGACGTAAAGACGAGGCGTGCACACTGAATGAAAAGTTACAGAAGGTAACATAGAAAGACAAAACGACAAAGCCAAGCGGCATGTGACGGATGGTGAAGTCGATTATATTAGATCGTTGTCCATGTCCAGTAATCTCAATCTCTGTTTAAAATATGTTTTACAGGGATATATAATTCTATATATCCCTGATGTGTTTGAACATGAATTGTTTTAAATGCAACCCTCATTGTAACGAACGAATCGCTCGCTTGCAAATTCATTACCTTCAGCGCAGGTAACATATTCGTGCGAGCTATTAGCCGCCGCTGCGTAAACCGCTTCATTAAATGCTTGGTCTTGGGCGGCTGGATTCATGCATTTTGATTCGTTCTCTTCGTACACTACAGTGCCCGGCCACATCTCGGTGCAGAAGTGTTGGCCGTCGTGGTATATCTGAAATTGTTTAAACAGCAGAGCTGAAAGCAGATGGCAACGTCAGTGATAATTAGGAATGATCAGAGCAGTGCTTGCCCAACTTTCTGTATGCTTGTACCATTTCGAGGATTTCTACCGAGCCCACGACCGGAACACAGGTTACTAGCTCAACCGATATCTGTTTGGCAAAAATGGTTTGTTGTGAAGGCAAGATTGGGTATAGGATGATCTGGAATGCAATCTTTTTAAATTGTGACAAGGCTTGATGATTAACAAACCCCGGTACAGCAAAGCGAATGAAATTTTTTTACGAGTTTTCCGAGCTTTTGATAGTATATGGATCTCTCCTGGCTTGCCCTGCAGTTGCGCAATGGTGACCATCCCTGCGTCTCATTGTTTTCAACCACGGACCGCCATTGAGCCGTGAGTCATCGAACATACTACATTGCTTGTGTCATTAGGTCATTATTGCATTCAAGATTCTCAGTAACTGAGGACATGAAGATTTTTCTTGCCTCACTTGTACGATCTAGTTTGGTGGGGCCACCGTTGCTTGGATGCAAAGCAAATTAGAAATCTCGATCTGAATATTTCTTTTCAATTATTAAGAAATTTATAGGTTCGCTGAATAAGTTACTGGCGTACCATTTGATATGCCCGCGTACCACTATAGTGGTACGCTTGCCACAGTTTGGGAACCAGTGGCTTAAAGGCTTGGGTGATAGAGGTTAATGATAGGTTCTCATTGAACAAGAACGTTGGCCTACAAACGTCCCTATGATGAAACGTGACTTCACAATGCCAATTCCAGTTGCAGAAACAATGCATTTTATTACTGACCTGCGCTAAAATAGCTTGATATGACAAGAAAATCTACATAAATCAGTGTAATTCTTGGCGTCACAAGGTTTCTCTTGTTTTTTGTTCGATTTGTTTTCCTGCTGACATCGTCATGTAACGGGTGATATGAAGTCGAAATACACTGTGTAGTGTGTATTTTGATCATGGATGTTAGGATTACTAGAAAACACAGTTCGTGAATGTGAATCTCTTATATGTCAACGTTCGCATACCGAACACAAACGTTTAAACCATGGGCGGTCAACCCGTGGCCCGCGGTGTAATTCTGGAAATTGGTCATATTATCAAAAAATAAATTACCGAAACCAAATAACCAGAATTTGATAAGCCTAACCGCGAGATGTGGGTTTTAATGAGTAAAATATCAGTTCCGACGCTTTGGCGTAGCCAGGGGCCAGCCACGTTTTCGTAGATCATCGTATATGACCATAAAGTACAGTATTTCGCATATATTAGCCGAAATCTTTTTTATTTATAAGTCCAAGCGCCGAATAATCCTGTCCTTCCCAAATGAGACCGGCTGTATGCGGAAGCGACCCGCAATATATGAAAGTAACATAATTATTGACCGAATTCATTCTTTACCTTCGAAAATTTTTCGCTCTACGTCATGGATGCACGTGGATCTCCATGTCATAATTGTTATTGACTTTGATGCGTATTATTATAGGCATTGTTTTCACCGTTACCTAATCCGGTTCGCTGCTATCGGAAGACTAAAAAAGGTCATCAACGTTTAAGTGATCCGCGCAATGGTTCGTAAATCTCATGTGGTCCTTTGGCCGAAAAGGTTGGCCATCCCTGGTTTAAACCATCGCATAGTAATGCATGCACGAACCGTTATCTAAATATATAGGCCCCGTACAGCATATCAGATTTTTCAAGTTTTCAGAGATTAATAAGAGGTAGATGTTAATAAGTTCCGGCTACAGTTAATGTACCGCGACACAGAACTTGACAAACAAAACAACACTGGGCTAGCGCTAGGATATAGGCATACATACATATGAACCGGTCTGGCTTATGTAAATCAGTAGGTAAGGTTACGGGCAGGAAACATTCATCCTCGCGATAGACGGTGATGTTGTCATTGAACCGATCTATTTACCAATCTTATTTAACCAGTACAGAGGCGTGTTGGTGGTAGAAGATAACCTACAATGTACCGACAAGAAAATTTATAGAATAGATGGTACCCGATTGCCTTATGGAGACCATATTAGTTCTGAGTGTGTATGAAAATCTTAACTTCAAGATGAGCTGCTAGATAGAACTCCCTAGGTTTGTCGTTAATATGTTTTGTTTCTCAATTTTTGTGCCATATTTTGTGGCGATCATACCCAAAAGTGTCGTCGGAAGCGTTACGCGTTATTATTATATTCGCCTCCACCTATATTTGTGGAAATGGATTTTCGGGACTCGTTCATATCAAATCGACGGCGCAGATTTTCAAGACCCGGCCGCATATTTACGGCTATATACGGCTACATAATTCGCTTTGAAATAATGAAAGTCTTCCCAATTTACACATAAATAGTATGATGTTACTTTCAAGAAAAGTCATTCCATTGCTGTTTATCACTTGCCCACATTCAATATTTGCTTAAGACAGATGACGGTTGAACGATAAGTGAGGTAAATTTAAATTTAAACTTGGAGGTCCACGTGTTTCATGACGGTCCAAAGGAGGTCCGCGAAGACGAAAAGGTTTAGAACCACTGTCCTAGATCCTACTTCCTATAGGATGTAGAGGACCATACCTATGGCTTACTACACTTTTATATGCATATATAGACCGATCTCTCTTGTCAATGAAATTTTTTACTAATAAATATCTGCATGCTGCAAATTCGTTCAGTAAATGACATGTAGAGATTGCCGATTGATACACTTCACTCCGTTGGCTTCAAATCTGAGGCTCCAAGCAGAATATGGACGCGCCATATTAAAACATTCATGCCGTGCGTATATATACAATTCTACCTTCGGTATCAGGGCATGCACTGTGTGCTGGTTAATATAAGTTTTTATTCCTGTAACTATGGCCTCCGTTATATAAAATACATGGTAATAGGCCTACATTTGAAACGTTATGGAAATTTATAGTCAATGAATTGTCCAATGTCACACAATAAAAATTCACGAATAAAGCAGATTTATACGAGTAAAAAAAATGAACAAATTCCATCGATTCACCGAAAAGATACCTCTAAAAAGTTTCTGCATGGTTCACCAGGCCAACATTCAAGCACTTTCTTGGTTGGGTTATTTGGATCATCGACGACTTTATAGCCATTATCAGCTGTCCAGCTCGTACCCCTGACGCATGTCTGATCGTACTGAAAAATGAACATTAAATTGATTATCGGCATATGTCGGCTTATGTAGGATTAGGCATAAGACATGAATGCATCCCATAGAGTGAAGGGATACATCAACGCATAGTCGTCACAATCGTATAGTTGGAAAACGTTACTGTGATATCGGTGCGCGTATCCACGTGAGTCAGAGCTTCAGAAAAAAACAAATGTCAGAAAAATCTTTGTATGACATAAACCGACTAGAAAATCGGCATTGTTCTAAGCAATCGCAGCGGCCCAACACAATGACCATAACAATGACCCTTGCGTGGTTGCAATTGTTCAGAACAATGCCGATTTTCAGACTTTGAGGTGTATTTCAAGGGGGTTTCATTGCCCTGATTACATTTTAATGTATATTTTCGGAATCAGTGCGACAGTAGCCTTCAAATAAGACCAACTTTATTGAATTTAAGCGCGCGGGTCGTCAGCTATGGGATTAGCAATTATGTTGCGTTCAGATTGCTGAGCAGTAATTTCCTCCGGGTAAGCAAGCGTGACGACGGGTGTTGCGTATCTATCCGTAGGTTAGTTATCTATAGTTTATGACAGTTTTCGAGAGGCTTTTTCGTCGAAGGAGCCATATTTAACCTCTATTTTCAATTGTCTATGTCAATCCACTGTGACATCACAATTAAGGATTCGTGACGGCAGGGCTAAAAATAACGATAAAAAACATGTTTTAACAAGGGCCATGTTTGCTTTAAATTGATTTTTGTTTTAAAAACAACCCTAAAGGTACACGTATAACAGACTTGATCGGTCATAATCACCACTTGCCAAGTAATACCAATATTTATAATAATGATATTGAACCGGTCATTGTACATCTTCATCATTTGTACATTGTAGAGCGTCGATTGAATATCTTATTACAAATAATAACTTATACTTTTTAGTTCTTACCATACATGCAAGGAACCATTCATCACAAAAGCTACCGCACAGAGGCATTCTGTCCAATCTCCCTAGTCGAGTCAGCCACGGAGAGAGATTTGGGGAGCATTGATAAAAGCATTGAATATACGCCATATACTGTGAACACCTGAAGATGGTATTATACATTCATCATGAGCGTTAACAACAATTTACAGAGATATTTCGTACTTACATAAATGACAGTCCGCCGCATTGATTGTAATTCAATCCGCCTACAACTTTGAGGGGAACTACTGCTAACTCTTCAGTTAGATTTGACGTGCAGCAACTGCTGCAATAATATTGTTTGCATGCCTTCATTCCAGTCTCGGGAGTAGGTGCAGGCTGTAGAAAATGGAAATCTGGTTGGTATGGGAACAATGATTCGAGTACTATAATCCGAATCCCATATTATTGTAATGATTCGAGTCGTGTAAGGAGCGCGGTTTTTTCGGTCACTGAAATTTCGCGCTCCTTTCCATCAATTTTTCAACGAGAATAATAGCGTCGACAGTTTTTGCCATCAAGGAGGCCTTGAAACGCTCGATGGATCGTATCACAGCATCCGAAACATTTATAGCATAAAGCTACGAACATACTGGAAATGACGCTTCTGTGATGAACCACAACATTGTCACAAACTGCAATGAAATATAGGTTAATAGGCCTGGTCGTAAAATACCAAATCATCTGTAAGGCAGTATATAGGTATAGGTGATAGATTATGCAATGTGTGCCAAATTTATTTCACACACCCTGAACGTTACTCTTTTCAACTATATGCAGTCTCTATATACGTTGAATAAACTTGATAATCACCTTGGTGTACTGTCCGATAGGACATTGCGCATGTTGCTGGCATGCTACGTTCCAAGCGACAGAAACTATAAATATCGCATAAGAGATTAGTGATCGCATTGTCTATAAATAGGAAATCTGAATGAAAGTGGAAATGCATGTCATAGAATTCTGGACCTCGCCTACTTATACACTACACGTACAATGTACATTCGGGTTGTTCAGATTTGGACGGTTTTTTTTTGGAAACTTGTTTTGCGTAATTCCAAATGATGTTTAGTACATAAAAACACTTTTACAAACGATTTTGGTCATTTTCATCCTGAACGTCCTTCCTCAAAGCCCCCAAAGATCCACGGGGCATTTCTCATTACTGCTGGATCTGTAGTGTTGACCATGTCACCGATGGGATATTGCCATAGAACAGATATGTTTTCAGAATTGTAGTTAGATGCAGTTCTATAAAGGCCACATGCATCTCAGTTTTGCTGTGCACAACCTGTTTATCAAGTTCATTGGAAGCATGTATTGGTTACACGGTTCACATCGGCTTGTTTTGGATCGTACATTGAAGAGCGCCGTTGGGTTGCAAGTCGAGAACAAATGTAGATATTTTCCGCTAGTTTTTAGCCAAAAAAAAATTATTCAAAGGTATGTAATGTCAGTAATACTTTTCTCAACTTAAAATCATCTGTAAAATACGTGCATGTCATTATTGAATTCTGGACCGCGCCTACTCAAACACTGCCGTACGTACGATGTAGAAGGACATACGCACGTTTATTTTTCAGGCGCTGAGTATATTGTTATTGTTACAACGACGCAACAACACAACAAGCAATAATTCCGAACACATCATCTCCAGATCGGTGGATCATTCACTGACTAATCACAGGGCTCATCGTCCACGGATTCGCCGTAATACAGTATGCTCGGCATTCTAGACTCGGTCCTAATATTTGTTTAGCCTTCAAAATATAGTCCTTGGACTTCCTATAGTGGTCGGGAACCTATGGCTCGCGAGCCGTACATGGCTCTTTTGGATATAAGATATGGCTCTTTAACAAATTTTTATTTTGTACCAATTTAATCTTTGTGCACCAACTTGTTAGTAAATTTTCGTTACGTCTAGAACAGTGGTTCCCAACCTTTTTGTCTTCATTCCCTACTTCAGATTTATCCCCCCGAAAAAAAACCGTTGGCTTTGGGTCCCGCACAGGGTCATAAACCTAACTTCTGGGGGGCTTCGGACCCCCTCAGCTACATTGGGTCTACTGTTTAGTACGTCGCCTTATTTCGACTAAACCCGCGAAGCGCGAGAAATTGATATAATTCATGTTGGATTCGGTCAATATGATCTGCAATTGCATATATTTTGCTATCAATTTCTTATCTCCTCTCTGCTCACGTAATCAGATTTACCGGTAGCGCTGAGTGAGATGTGTTGGAAAAGGCAGGACCACTAAATAAGAATTAAACATCTTCGAGCGGACCCTTTGGTATCCCGACTTCGTTACATTATGCTATTTCGTGACCCCTTATATCTGCTATGTCAAAAGATTTGGAAATCGCCAAAACTAAAAGGCACACACGATTTCAAATTGGTATTGCTTTACTGGCAAATAATTTTCCCCTGAGGGATGGTATTTGTCCTGTGGGGTTCAGATCACCAGGACGGGAACATTTGTCTCCAGCCATTTTCCCGCCTATGGACAATTAAACATGTACGTATATTGTATTATCGAAGTTTTTGTTCACCAAATGGGCATTCCTTCTCGCTGCTGATCGTTCTGGCACACCTCTCGGAGTCGCATGTTACATGGCCTATAACTTCATATGCCTTAGTGCGTCGTAGCGCAGTAATGGCCGACGCCGAAGTCTCCATTTCTATAAATTCTACGCATTTTCGTGGGGAAAGGGGACACAATAATCAGATATTCGGCAATATTAAATCGTGCGCCCAGCGCATAATTTATTTTGAAAAAGTGGCCTGAACTTCCAAAAAATACTCTATAATTTATGTTACTTCACGAAATAATTTTGGGCCCCTTCGAGCTCGCCCCTCCCCCAATAGGGGGGTTTGGGGTGCGGCAGTTACGGTCCTGTTCCCGAATACCCAACACTTTTATCATCACATAGCAGCTATTTGCTGGTTTGACTACACAAGACACACAACCACGCAAGTACGCAAGACAATCGCCTATAACTGCAACATAAAACGTATTGTGAACCGATACCAGTAATGCTCAAAATTTCGCGAAAGCGTTATTACACGTCAAACTGTCGTGCTGGATGCGTTTGTGACGCCATCATAGGCCATTAACAGTTAAAAATGAGGTTTTGTGAGCAACACGCAATGTAATTTTCGATAGATACATTCGAGAGCAGTTAACTGGTAACGGTAACTGCGCATGTGTCTCCGTTAATATGTAGACTGTCCTGTATATAATTTTGAACAAATGCGTCTATTCTCCACCAAAAACCATTGAATTCCCCACCGTTTGGGAACCACTGGTCTATAGAATAATAATTATCATGGCGGCCTAAACATGTCTTTGAGAGGTCAAGACAGTGGGGTATCCAGGGTTACGGTCTTGTAACACCCTTTTCAAAATCCTCAAATTTTTAAGTTGCTGTCGGACCGGCGACTACCATCACTCGTCAATTTGATCTACCCGACATCACGCACCTCGAATTTTTGAATTGCACGATACCTTGATTGGTTAAAGAGAATAACAGACATGGCGATGCTTATATGACCATGCAGTTCTAAAATACCCATTTTCATCCTGATCTACGCCGAGAAATGAACTGCCTTGGTAGTGAAATTCACAATTAGAAATTCAAATTTAAAACAACGCTATAACTATCCATTTTCTTGATTGGTAAGTACCTTTCTAGTAACGCCGTCAAAATGTAGGCGTGCAGCGCAACGTTTTGTTGGTCGAATACTGGAGAAGTCGATCAATATTTAGATATTCGGAAACGGTCCGACATTAAAATTTGATTAATATCAGTGATTACAAATTCTAAGCTATTAACGATGAGCTGTGCTATCACATAAGGCGCTTTTCATACCGGGGTTCCGCGAATAACATTACCCAAAAATGTTTACCGGCACCACTCTATGTGCGAACATAACAGTGGTTTTATGGGGCGGCATGAACGCGCTTATTTTCGGAGATTTTTACGGGACCGACAGAGTATGAACACGAATGGCGCAGATGGGTTCCCGGAACGCTGTCAATCAAACCTTTAGCTTCTTTTTTCTGTGGTTTTGTAAACAGAGCACGGCTAAAAAGGTAGATTACAATCTCCAAACGATGCATACCAATTGGGTGAGTTGCCTGACAACTTTATGACTTCAACACTAATTTGGTAGCTGATCTTAACCCTTGCCAAATTTGTTACGTCAAACGTAAGTTCCTAACCACGGATATGTTGTGCGTAGGTATCCCAACACTAGGGTTACCATACGTCCTCCTACAGGAGAATTTGTCCTCCTTTTTCGGGTTTTTGAAAATATCATTCGAGGACGCCTTTTTGAGATTTTGTCCTCTTTTTTTAGAATTGTGGGTTAAATACAGGGCAAAATTCGACCGAGATACCATAAATTAGCACTGAACTGACGCTCAGACGGGACTGGCGGGTATTTCGGAAGCTGAGCGAAAGTTGACCTCTTTTTTAGTCAACCACCTGATAAAGTGATGAAGGAACAAACAGTATTTTGGGAGCTGAGCGAGAAAGTTGATTTTTTTTGTCAATCGACTGCGAAGTGAGAAAAATTGACTTATTTTTCAGGATTTTCCACCGGTATTCTAAGTTTGAAAATTTTGAGAAAGTTTCCTGCTTTCCCGATTCCAAAATATGGTAACCCTACCCAACACTGCAAACTCAGGTCTCTCACGCAGGTGAGCAGCAGGGTTGTAAGCAGCAGGGTTGTAAGCAGAAGACACAAGGCTCCGAGTCACAAGTCAATCTCACTTTTATGGTTTCGACCAATGTTCCCTCTAATTTTTGACGAGTCTGCGCACACTCACTAACTCACTGCGTAAACCCTTAGACAAATGTGCGTAACGACTAAAAAAAGTCGTGACTTAGGATTTTGTTGTGCGCAACTTAGATTCTCTGTGCGCAGAGACCGTGTCAGGCTGTCAGTACTGCGCATTTGCGCTCGTGCGCAGCTTGGAGGGAACATGGTTTTCACTCGAGCCAAGTGGCGTCATTTTCAATTCACAACTGAGTCCAGTCCGAGTCCAAGTCATCGAGCAGAGGGTCAATTCCGAGTCATGGGATTGTGACTCGAGTCCAAGTCATTGTTTTGACTGCTCAGTTTTAAGTTGAAGTCTTGTTAAACCCACTTTTTATAACTGTTTGGTGATATCGAATGGTTCGCATTTATATTATACCAATTCTTCTCATTTTTAGCAGTTTCTAGTCACATTTTAAAGTACCAGTACCAATGGACGAAATTCCATTCTATTCTTCGAAATTACAATGAAATGTCGGTCTTGGCCGCCTAAGTCTTGAGTCATATGACTTGGTACCAGTCATGAGCAATGACTCGAGTCTAAGTCGAACCAATGCACAGATTTACTCGAGTCGAGTCATTTCCGTATTTTGAGAAAATGACTCGATTCAAGTCCAGTCATCAGAAAATCGTGACTCGAGTCGTTACAACCCTGGTGAGCAGCGATGATTCTCCAAGTTGAAGTAATTTAATAAAAAGTAAATAAATAAAGAATTGCGTGAGCACAGGACACAGATTCCATACAGGCCCCACAGCATTGCTAGGACTACTATTTTCCATCAATTTGGGTCTTATTTTTAGACAGAAAGTAGCCTACTTGGTTAGACCAATTGGTCTTTCAGACTTCTTTTTCTAACATAATGATTCAAGACCAGGGTTGTAATGACTGGAGTCATGACTCGACTCGAATCACGATTTTCTTATGACTTGACTTGACTCGAGTCATTTTCTCAAAATACGGAAATGACTTGACGTGAGTCAATTTCTGTGTTGACTCGACTTGGACTCGAGTCATTGCGCATGACTCGAACCAACTCATATGACTGGAGACTCAGACGGCCAAGACCGACATTTCATTGTAACTTCGAAGAACAGTAAAATAATCACACTATTGGGATTTCGTATACTGGTACTGGTACTTGAAAATGCGACCTGAAACTGTTGAAAGTGAGAAAAATTGGTTTACTATAAATGCGAACCATTCGATATTACCAAACATAGTTATAGAAAGTGGGTTTAACTAGAAACTGATATGTCAGTATGGTGACTTGGACTCGGACTCGAGTCATAATACTATGACTCGGACTCGACCCTCTGCTCGATAACTTGGACTCGGACTTGACTCGGCGATTAGTTGAAAATGACTCGACTCGAGTCAAAACTCTAAAAGTGAGATGGACTTGTGACTCGGAGCCTTGTGACTTAGTTACAACCCTGTTCAAGACTAAATTTGTCTGACATTTTTGTAGTGGTGTGCTATGCAAAAACTGGCTTCATACTGACATTCCGTCATGGCAAATATAGAAAATATTACTTGGCAGTTGGCACCAGCAATTATTTCTATTACAATCAACTCGTGACAGTTGCCTTCTTAAAAATACATCTGAAGTTTACCTGGATCTATAAACGATTGGCCCCATTGGCTAGCCTCTAGAGCAGAGGTCTCAAACACGCGGCCCGCGGGGCGCATGTGGCCCGCGAGAACATTTTGTGCTGCCCGCGACGGCATTTTGGAATTTCAAGTACTCGACAATATATTCCAGTGCCACATATCATATATTCCCTTGCAACTTGTGGTCGAAATTGTTGGCAAAGCGACGGAAGATATTGATTTTATGGGATTATTATATCATTAGATTGCCCCAGTTGATACATTTGGCGACGTTTAAAACGTCAATAAGTACTTCAACATTGGGGCACTATGTGGCCCGAGTCTTCGCTAGGTATCGTGTACATTATTACATTATTATAGATTATCACTTCAACGAAATGTAGAGTTGGAATTAGCAATATGACGTCACGTGAAGTCATGAGGTTCACGTTCGCGTTCACACAGAACCTTTCAAAAAGGTTCGCGTTCACTCACACGAGCCTGAACCTTTCAGAGGTTCACACCATCCCTAATGGATAGAAGCACATTGATTTGTATTGTGCGACAAAACAGCTGTTAGGATTAGTCTTAGTGCATGAATGAAGAGGCGCAATTCACAGTTCCCAAGGTCTCTATGAGACCTTTAACATCGACACAATAGACTAAAGAGGTTTCCGAGGCAAAGAAGCGTGTGTATTCACTATCACGATGCATATATAACAAGCAAAAGTGGTATCAGTGCCATCCGTAACCTACAATAAGAGCAGACTCATTTGGCAAATTCAAATTATTGGCAAAGTTATTTAGCTCAGCTTGATTCAACTTTATAGTGCTGCTGATCTCCATCACACTCATGCTGAGAACATTCTTCAGACAAAGACTCTTCACCGAGAAAATCTTCCTCGCCTGTTGGTAAAACTTTTGAAGGCAATGGAATTGTGATATCTGACCCATGAGGAATCGGTCGTAATGCACAAGTCAAATCGGATATCGAATTTTATGCTGATTTTTGACATTGAATAAACAAAAAAAACTCATGAGCAGAAGTAACCATCTTTTCCATGTCCATGTGGCTCTCTGCAAGCCATGAGCACACCAAATGCTGAAGATTTTTGTTTTCAAATGATTCACGGCCTCAGTGTCGCTTTATTTCGCATTCAATGTGCAGTGCATACCTCTCCTTCACATCGCCTAGGCCCAGGTGGGTGGTTGATTTCAAAGACTACTCCATGTCGTTTCGACGCCTTCCTATCTTTTCATTGTATCGCAAGTCTTGTTATGTTTTGAATGGAATTGAATATTGATAAATTGATACTGAGATCAAAAACTACGCCTAGAATACTTACTTTTTTATATACTTATAAAAAGTTACTTTTACTTCTACTTGAGTAGCAATTGACGCCGTTACTTCTTCTTCAACTTGAATACATATGGTGAGTACTTAGACCACATCTGATGACGTCACAATGATCATAGCCTCGACGCAACAGCAACGAATATGTCACAAAACAGGCTGTTTTTAGCACTGAAATGCAAAATTTTAAATCACAGATTCTAAAAAATCTTGACGGGATAGAAAAAAAGCGACTTCATATTCGTAATCAGCGTAAAGCAAAAATCATGTCGCCCGGTGTAATCTAACAGAAAGTCTACGGGTGGTAGAAGTTGTTCCCCAGCCTTGGGCCGAGAAGGGCCCTATCAAAAAACTAAAGATTATGATCTGGTATGGAGATAGTCTATACGTATAGAGCGGGGGTGGGCACCTTCCCTTTTCGGCGAGCGTGATATGGGAACATGAAGTAGGCTACTTGGCGGGTCGGATTCCCTAAATCAGGGCTGGCCAACCTTTTCAGCCAAAGGGTCACATTCGAGTGACGAACTATCGTGCGGGCCACTAGCCGCGCGAAGCGCGAAAATTGTTTGTAATTCATAGGTCAATAATATTTTCACTTGACTATATTGCGGGCATGTTGTATATCGCTGGGCTAAGTTTGCGAGGACTGGGCTATTCGGCGCATGGACATATCGATATCGAAAGCTGCGATCAACATGCGTCAATCATTTCGTGTCTGGGTTTCATAGTCGACGGTCTTACTGCGAGCGCAAACGCAATGTCGCATATGTTCAGCGACACTTTGTCTCGTAATCGCGAATATAGTTCGACTCAATCTGATACATTCGGTATTCTTCCATATTCACAAAAGGGCAACAATATTAAAAACAAGAAATCGAGTGACAACATGTTGCGCCAAGCTTGTAGAAAATTTTAACTTTGATAAATCTATCGCAAATTATTCTGCTTTAGTGTACGAAGATATACCAATATGTGAATGGCTGATGGATCCGTCAATGCGTCGGAACTGATATTTTAGTCATCACATCTCTAGTGTTGCAGCCAGACTAATCAAATTTTTGGTTCGCCTTGCAAGTTCACAATCCGTGCAATCCATTTTTGATGATATTAGAAATTTCGTAAATTACCTCGCGGGCCACTCAAAACCTTCTCGCGGGCCACATGTGGCCCGCGGGCCACGGGTTGGCCGGCCCTGCCCTAAATAAATAAATTATTCGCGTATTTACCCACCTATACGGGAAGCGAGTGGCGCAGTGTGCTAAGCAACGCCGTCACGACTCCTATATGGTTGTTGGTACGAGTCTCGACTCAGTCACGTTTATCTGGGCTCCTCGTCGCTAACCTCACAGCATTACCAGTGTTTCGAAAACGCCCAGGGTGAATGTGACCGAGTCAAAAATGTCGGCAGCAAAGCAATGTTCCCTCTAATTTTTCACGAGTCTTCGCGCACTCACCAACTCACTGCGCGGTCACTTGGACAACAGAGCGTAACGACTGAAATCAAAATTAAAAAAAGGTCATCACTTCGGATTTTTTGTGCGCAGCTTAGATTTTCTGTGCGCAGTGACCGTGTCAGCACTTCGCAATTGCTCACGTGATCAGCTTAGAGGGAACATTGCAGCAAAGATAAAGTTCCGGCCGCACGCAAAACGAAAGTGACTGATGTTGGACGCGCACGAGGTGTGGAAGTCGTCCGGAAGATTACGAAAGCAAATATCATTGACATTAAAAAGTTATGGTCGTAGAGCACATTAACATAATAGACGAAAAGCACCAGTGTTGGGCCTGAAATAAACCAGCCAAATCCACCTATACAAGGAATAAATCGTTTTCAATGTAAACCTCGAGTTTCTAGCATAATAGAGACCAAAACAGTGTTTGCTGGAGATATTAGCGTAAAGTACTTCAATAGCTATTGCAGTCAATGAGACATCTGTGATCGATCAAAGTTGTCAACAAGTTCTTTGAACGTAGAGACCCATAGCCTTTAATTTTTATTATTACACTAATCAGCCCAAATTTCAATTTGAATGTTTGATCTATGTTTCCGGCTTGAGGCAAGGCATGAGACTGAAAGGGAAAAATGGAAAGGGCCTTTGTGACAGTACATAGCGTTCTTGTCACGTGACTATATTAGGGTTGCCATACGTCCGGAATTTCCCGGACATGTCCGGAATTTCACTGAAAAATCTGCGTCCGGGAGGAATTTCCAAAATATGCATAATGTCCGGAATTTTGAAGGCTTGAAGCAGGCTCAAAAGTTTTTCGTAAATCAACATAAACAATACTATTTTCAAGCAGATTTATGCTATTCAAAATTGCTCTTCGCGCCGCGCGCGAGTTAATGCAACGTATAATGATATTAGTATGGGCACCAGGCACCACCCTCTCCAAAAATTGCAATCAAAAGTAATATAAATAACCATCATTTACTTAAATAAGTCTGATTGTAATCGCCATTATAAGCTAACGGTATATTCCTAGAGTTGGTTAAGGCCGATTGGATGCTTCAATCACAGACAGTGGTTCCAAATCTTGGGGTCGTTCGCCTTTATCTGGCGATCGCGATGATCTTGAGCTTTGCCAGGGAACATTTTCGAGTGGGAAATGAGGTCGCAACCATAAAAGGTTGGAAATCACCGGATGTTCAACCTGCTGCTGCATTTTATAGCAGTCTAATATATGGAAGAATCAATATTAATGACAGAATTCCTACATAAAATTTAACAGCCAAATGCATACAGTATGTGCCCAACAAGTTACATCGACTATCCTGTGGTGGGCCCAAGATCAGTGCTTTTTTGGGCGGAAGGAGCGGGGGTGGGGGGTGGAGGAGAAAAAAAGTGTTGTTTCGGATATGATTAAAACACATATACCGATAGCCCACCGACCTAAGAGTATAGCAGGACTGCCAATCACAATCCTGACAGGCCAGAAACGGCCCGTCAGATGATTTCATCCGGCCCGTGGAGAAATCTATTGCAGACCCTAGCAAGTAGCAATCACCAGAGCTCACATTACAGATGGCCTAATCCATGACCTATGTTTCACTCCATTCCTGTGTGTATAGTGTGTACAGTCGATGGGCAATGCTTTGCCAGTGTGACGTCATATTCACGGTCAATGAGTTACACCTCATTTTAAAATCCGCTAGTGGGCACTAAAAAGTGTCCGGAATTTGCTTCACAAAAATATGGTAACCCTAGACTATATGAACTAGGGTTACCATTTCGAAAAATGGTGCTCAGACCACATTCGCTGATGAGTGCTAGTGCTAGGGCATTTTATGAAATATTCCACAAATCATTGAACTATATTGTTACCAAACAATTTCTACACCAATATGTCTGTCAAGGTCTCTTATAACATGTGTTAAAATGTTGAAGTTCAACTCTTTTGGGAAACCCAGAAAAAAGGTTGTTGAATTTGACAAATTTGAATAAATAAAATAAAATAAAAAAATTGAAAAAAAAAATCTTTATCGGCTATAAGTAACTAAGGATGGGTTTAATAATGATTTTTCATGTTTCTCAATTGATTGTTAAAATTTACATTTTACTACAGGCTGTTTTGTGGAAATATAGGCCTATGTAAAAGTAATGGCACTGATGGCATAGTTATCTAGTCATAAGTACAACGTTCAGTAATTCGATACCGAAAGATTCAACAAATTCTGTATACTGTAATAACTGCGTAACACGCACATATATAGGCTTAAAACCAGTTCAGTAATTGCTTAAATACAGGTATAAGCCATGCAGCAAGGTCTAAAACGGTATTTTCTGTGTCATTCCGTTCTATAAGATGGGCGCAATTGTACCGAAGTAAAAAAGCGGCTATGAATCCGGCACGGTCTTGTGTGAGTTCATTATCAAATGTTACTGAATGGTTCGTCGCTGTTTCACCATAATTTATGATCCTTGGCATATGGATCAGCTTGGATCAGACGCCCATCTATCCAGGTAACACACTATGAGCAGTGGTTTGGGTTAATAAAGCCAACGATCCTGAGTTTCAACATTCCAACTGGAATGGCTGGATGAAGAGAATCAATGATAATGATGCAAAACAGCGCGCACAAATCGAGTTCCTTCCAGTTATTGAGGGAGACCCTGATGACCTCAAAACCTTCTTCGCCAGTCTTAAAGAGTGCACACAGCGCGTTGGAGGAGCTATAGTGACCGTCGATCTTCCGATTCGACTGAAGGCTAAATATATAATGAAGCAGACAAATTTTACCATTCATTCCAAGGTTGAGTAGTTTTCACCTATTGAAATCTTATCTTGGACCAATTGGTGACAACATGGAATATTCTGGGCTACTAGATGTGATCCAGTTGATCTATGCTGGAAGCACAACAACCATCCACATCATGGATGGAGGATGTTTTGACAAGGCAATCCCTCCTCACCTCCTCGTCGATGCAGCTATTTATCAACATACCATGGAAATTGCCTTTACTGAGGATAAGCGTAGTGACATGAAGTCCTTCATGGAAAAGGTTATTGGTGGGGAAATGGGAGCCAGACACTGTAACCCAGTATTGCGAGTATTTGAGCGAAGGTTTGAAGTGACGTTCAATCGATTCGCAAAAAGAGGAAGAACACCTGCACTCTGGGTGGAGTACCACTACATGGTAGATATGCCCAATGTCTTTACCAGAACCGAGTGACTCGCAGACCACAATGGGAATCTGTCCTGCATTGTTACCAAGATGCCTCACACCTGCAAGCCATCATCAGCGGTTCTCAAACTTTTTTCGGCACGCCCCTTGATAAAAAATTCGCCCCCCCCCCTCTTATCGTCATATCGAAAAGTATTAAAAAGAGCAACCAATGTTTGCGACCCCAATGCATTGTTTGGTGGCACGGAAGGTATTATGGCTGTTGTGACACTTCTCAAATATGTAGTTGCAGTTGAATACTTTATTAAACATAACCATGTGCAATGATAGCATGTAGCACATCAATATTTTAGCGATTTTGGTGCCTAACCCTTTCTATTAACCCACTTGATCTTAGCTCGAACGGACCTGACCACAGCCTAAATCCAAAATCAATGGCAGCTACACGCATTTACCAGTTACACTTCATTCAGGGACATCTTCTGATTAGTGCAAGATTCGGTATCACTCAAAATCTCTAGCATCAGTGTGTGGATGGTACGGCGGAATTATGACCTTTCAAATCGAAAGGCCTAATTAGGATTATTTCCATTGTTGAAACTGGAGGTTTCAGCACAAATTAAACTCATTCCGAGTTCAAGAAAATCATTTCTCTCGGGCGGCTTCGCGCCTCCCCTCAGTTTGAGAACCACTGCATTAGAACGTCTGCCGCCCACGGGAACCACGTTAGTGAACCCGGAGAGGAAGAATGAGCAAAAGCTTTTCTGGCCACAGATGTTGGGTGCCCACTCTCAGTCATCTGTCAGATGTCAACCGGCGATTGGAGGAGGACGTCAGAGTAGACATGTACCCGTTCACAGAGAGCTTACCAAGACACAGATGAAGCGAGATGCAGGGGCCATTGAACTTGTCCTAAAATGGTTTGAAGAAATGAAGCCATTCGTGAACAATGGATAAAAGGGGTTGCTCATGTATTTCTCAACTGGATTCACAAGTATATAGCCTACGGTTGATGACGTAGTCGAAATACTGAGGGAGCAGCTGAATTTAGGATGGCCATTGGCCATGCAGATCAACCTGGATGAAAAGTCAGTGACGCCGACCATGGTTGTCATGTCAAAGGGGAAAGCAGGATTTTAATGACTCGAGTCACGATTTTTTATGACTCGACTTGACTCGAGTCATTTTCTAAAAATACGGATCTGTGTATGACTCGACTTCTCGAGTCATTGCGTATGACTCGAACTTAAGTCGTATGACTCGAGACTCAGACGGCCAAGACCAACATTTTATGGTAATTTCGAAGAATAGCAAAGTAACCAAACTACTGGGATTTCGTCTAATAGTACTTGTACTTGAAAATGCGACCAGAAACTGCTGAAAGTGAGGAAAACTAGTAGGAGATGTGGTACCGGTGGATCACTGGGACCGAAAATACTTTGAAAATTCTCTATGATTATTCCATGATTACACTCCGTGAACTTGTCTACAATTGCTTGCTGGCGAATTCTTTCCTCACATACAAAAAAATTCGACGAGCGCGAGCTATGGGGTCTCTCACAGATGTTTTTTGTTTTGGGGGGTGTAAAGTAAATTTATATCGACATATACATTTTTCTTTGTAACCTTCAACACGAACAAACCAGCAATCATTTTTATTGTGAAGTGTAGGTCTTGTATCAGGCTATATAATGGCACCTATTATTTTTGCAGTACTTTCCTTGAGTGGAATTTTTTCGATTCACGCATAACATTCGTAGGGTGGGGACCGATGATACAATAGCCAAATCAAGCAAAATAATCAAGCATACTAATCATAAAACAAATGATACATGCCTACGTACAGAAAATATTTATGTAATAATTGTATATGATGTTTTATCGCTAAAACGAGGTATTTGGAAGTCACACAGTCGATTTTCGGGCTATATGTATGTACCCTCATAGTTATAAGTCCGAGCCTGGATCGAAATGTGATTTTATGCCAACATTTGAGTTAATATTTATTCTATGTTTTGACGGTTGCGATCAAGCATTCTTCTTTGGCTTGCTGTAGCTTAGATTATAATACTGAGCAAGAAAAGTTGTCACATCTGAGGTATTTAGGGTATATGTGTCAGAGGTCCCCGGGTCGTGTGCCATTGGACCCACCGAGTGGGGACCGATGACACGTTCGAGCAACAAATTTTGAACGTCCATAAATATTTTTTGAAAAGACGGATATTCATGTATATGTGCGCGATAGGTAGAGCTTGTATCAAAGTGCTGAGCCAGCAAAAGACCTGCTGTTTTCGGCTGAACATTTTGGGGCCAGCGATCATTTTCCAATTTTTGATCCATCGGTACCACATCTCCCCTATTCGAAATGCGAGCCATTCAATATCACCAAACAGAGTTATAAAAAAGGGGATTTAACATGGCTTCAACTAAAAACTGAGCAGTATCAACACAATGACTTGGACTCGGACTTGAGCCATAATACCATGACTCGGACTCAACCCTCTGCTCGCTGACTTGGACTCGGACTTGACTCGGTGGTGAATTGAAAATGAATCGACTTGACTCAAGTCAAAACTATAAAATTGAGATTGACTTGGGACTCGGAGCCTTATGAGTTGGTTACAACCCTGCATGGGTAAAAGCCCTGTCATCGCAAAGAAAATGTCCTAAGGTTTACGAGTAAAACATTCACATTGACTCATTGAAGTTGTTCAACCGACTGATCATTTTCACCCAGCGGGATATGGATGTTGCGACAAGCTTACAGTATGTTCACTCCTTTCCCCCTGTCCTTGTTAAGCAACAAAAATCAGAAGATGAACAAGGCTACCAAGGCAAAATGTTCGAATACAACCTTGTAGGCCTTAACTGAACCACTTGATTTGACTAATCAACCATGTTGGACCCTCATAATTGATGGTGGATGGCTTCTGTATATGGTGAAGTGGGGTCAACGTCAGACATGACAGGGAATTGCCAACAATTACCAAAGCTACGTGCAGTATCTGGGCCGTTGCTTTCAGAATGTTATTGTGGTCTTTGATACAGCAGTTCACCAAAACATGCAACATGTTCTCAAGGAAGACAGCGACAGGGGTGATAAAACCAGAGACACTACCTCTAACAGAGGTTGCAGCTTCATAATGTTCACTTCGCGAGTACATGCAGACTCGGGATTTGATTCTTTTACAGAACTTGTCTCCGGACCCCAGCGATTACGGATGGACAATAGGCGCGCAATAGATGCATGATGCCGTGCATAGATATGAGCCTAATGAGCTATTGCAGTTCAGAAGCTATCGTTGTCATAAAGATTGCAACAACCGAATATACAGCTGCAAGAACAATGAGGTCACCTGCATTTCAGCCTGTGGAGTATGTAAAGACCCTATAATGCAATAACTGCATTTACGATGATGTTGAGTCCGAAGAAGGCATAGGCAATGCCTGTTGAAATGTCTGATATTGTGCATAGGCTACCTCTTCAGTGAACATAGCTATGCGAAATAAAGGCGATTTTGTGCATGAATATAAAAGTGGGTGTGGCGTTTTTCACAAAGCAGAGCCTGTAGTGAATTATAAGTGTTAACAATTAATTGAGAATCACGGAAAACCATTATTAAACACGTCCTAAGTTACTTATGGGCGATAAAGATTTTTTTATTTTATTTTTATTTTTTTTTTAATTCGTCAAATTCACAAAGCAGAGCCTGTAGTGCAGTGGCTCTCAACCTTTTTGGGTTCGCGGACCCCTTTTGACCGTCACGGACCCTCGCGGACCCCCTCAAGTTTTAGTTCAATTTTAGCTCTATTCTGGTGCAACCTTCATCTGTCTTGTGCAAATATGAACTGTAGGCTTGTGATAAACAGCAAAATAATGATTTTCCTTGAAGATAACATCATACTATTTATGTAGAAATTAGTTGACTTTTATTATTTCAAAGCTAATTTTGCTGCTGTATTTCTTGAAGCACGTATGGTCATGTCTTGAAAATCCGCGTCTTCGTTTTGATGTGAACAAGGAGTACCGAAAACCATTTCAGCAAAGATAGGTGGAGGCTAATGCAATATTAACAAGTAACGCCCCCTCGTGTCCTTGTGATACCGCCTGTTATGATCTGGGTGCATCCAATTCATTCCGTTTCCGCCATTATTCATGTATAATGTTATTGGCCGTGGCGCAAAAGGCCGTCAGGCGATAAGCGCCATTATTTATGTTTAATAAACAACAACAACAAGTAACGCTTCCGACGATACTTTTGGTGTGATCGCAACATTTATGGTACCAAAATGAAGAAACACATATATTTTATGAACATATCACGTCCAGCATCTAGCGCAGAGACGGGCAACATACGGACTGCTGGCCGGATTCGGCCCGCGACGGCATTTTGATCGGTCCGCAGAGAGTTTCTACCGTCAAAGTGAAATCCTAATCTAAAAGTATAGACAAATTTTATGCTCAAAATAATCGATCCAAGTTTTCCAACCAGAGAAACACTGTCATAAAACGACTTGTTTTGTTCTGGTTCACATATATATTTAAGAGCAAACATTTTCGACCACGAACAATTGAACATTAACAAGACAAGGCTGCATACCAATATAACTGGTGATATGAATTTCAGGCTTGGAGCGTCATGCCTTGATAGCAACGAAACACTCCTTGTTCATCAAAAAATCAGCCTTGTCGATAGGGCATCTGCAATAAAAATGCGCAAAATCTGATAGTTGAGCTTTAAGAGCAGGTATACCGTTGTCCGATTTATGACGAGTGTCATCCGAAAATATTCGGGTTCATTTCAATGTGAACATACTATATTCAATTGTGTTATAAAGTTCAGTACCTCCAAGAAGCTGTTCTCTACATGGGGACAAATTATGGAAATACTTCGGAAATTTTTATTTCAAACGACTGTTCACTAAATTGATGAGTCTGTCAACTTCAAATCGAGAAGGTTTCGCAGACATTGAGTCACCATGATTGACGATACTATCCCCACATCTTAATTTTTCCACAAACCCCAATAAAAGGTCTACAACAGTGGTTCTCAACCTTTTTGGCTTCGCGGACCCCTTTTGACCGCCACGGACCCTGGCGGACCCCCTCAAGTTTTTGTTCAATTTTAGCTCTATTATGGTGCAACCTTCATCTGTCTTGTGCAAATTCAAACTGTAGGCTTGTGATAAACAGCAAAATCACGATTTTTCTTGAAAGTAACATCATCCTATTTATGTAGAAATTGGATAGACTTTTATTATTTCAAAGCTAATTTTGCTGCTGTATTTCTTGAAGTACGTGGTCGTGTCTTAAAAATCCGCGTCTTCGTTTTGATATGAACGAGGAGGGCCGAAAACCATTTCCGCAAAGATAGGTGGAGGCTAATGCAGTATTAACGCATAACGCTTCCGACGATACTTTTGGTGTGATTGCAACATTTATGGCACCAAAATTAAGAAACATATATTTTATGAAGATATCACGTCCAGCATCTAGCGCAGGGACGGGCAACATACGGACCGCGACGGCATTTTGATCGGCCCGCAGAGAGTTTCCACTGTCAAAGTGAAATCCTAGTCTAATAGTATAGACAAATTTTATGCGCCAAATAATGGAACCAAGTTTTTCAACCTGAAAAAGACTGTCACGAAACGACTTGTTCTGTTCGGGTTTACATATATATTTACGAGCAAACATTTTGGACCATGAACAATTGAACATTAACAAGACAAGGCTGCATACCAATATAACTGGTGACATGAATTTTAGGGTTGGAGCGTAATGCTTTGATAGCAACGAAACACTCCTTGTTCATAAAAAAAATCAGCTTTGTCGATAGGGCATCCGCGTTAAGAAGAATGCGCCAAATCTGATAGCCGAGCTTCAAGAGCAGGTATATCATCGTCCTATTTATGACGAGTGTCAGCCGAAAATATTCGGGTACATTTCAATATTAACCTACTATTCAATTGTATATTGAAGTTCTGTACCTCCAAGAAACTGTTCAAATAGTGGTTATGTAATCACAGGATAAAATGGATTTCGTGGCGAGGTTTCAATTCCTGCATTGGGACAAATTAGGGAAATACTTCGGAAATTTTTATTTCAAACGACTGTTCACTAATTTGATGAGACTGACAACTTCAAATCGACAAGACATTATACGAAGTCACCCTGATTGACGTTACTATCTCCATATTTTTATTTTGTCAACAAGCCCCAACAAAACGTCTCTAAACAGCAATATGTTTGTATCAGCAGGTTATTGGAAAATTGGCAATGAAAATGAATTTCCACACTACGATAGTTCATGTCAGACGATTATTATGATGATATGAGTCATGAGGTTTTAGCAGTTGTGGTGCGAAACTGCCTCATCCTTTCTCAAATTAAAAAATAAAATATAAATTACGTTATCAACCATTTTGAAAATTTAGAGGTCTCGCGGACCCCCTGAAATTGCTTCGCGGACCCCCAGGGGTCCGCGGAACGCCGGTTGAGAACCGCTGCTGTAGTGAATTATAAGTGTTCACAATCAATTGAGAATCATGGAAAACCATTATTAAACACGTCTTAAGTTACTTCTGGGCGGTAAAGATTTTTTAATTTTTTCCTAATTTTTTTTTTTAATTCGTCAAATTTAACAGCTTTTTTGGGTGGTTTCCCACTAGAGTTGAACTTCAACATTTTAACACATGTTATTACACACCTTAACAAACATATTGGTGAAGAAATTGTTTGGTAACAATATAGTTCACAGATTTTCATAAGATTCCCTTACTATATAGACCAGTGGTTCTCAACCTTTTTTTCAGTCACGCCCCCCTTTATGATAGTGAAAAATTTCGCGCCCCCCTTATCGTCATATCACAAAATCCAACGGGGATGCTAGCAGTGTTGGGATCAAGTCACTACCTTCGAGTCACGAGTCATTTCGAGTCATTGCACATTTTGACTCGAGTCAAGTCAAGTCAATCGATTTTCAAAGGTGACTCGAGTCAAGTCAAGTCACTCGATTTTTGAAGGTGACTCGAGTCAAGTCGAGTCAAGTCAAGTCAAGTCACGAGTCAAGTCACAATTCAAGTCAAGTTGCCTTTTCGAAGTATGGGGCATGATAACGTCAGTGCATTTTGCTAGCTGTCTGAAATACAGATTGGGTGGTCATTGATTTTGAACCGATGAACCAATATAGAGTTAAATATACACTTAAGATAGCGCTGTATCGCTCACATATACGAAATACTGCTACACCGCAGTTTATAGTTACCAGTCAAATTAGAGAATAGATACGAATAGATAGGAAGCAATACATTACCCATTTGCAAATCGATATGATACAATTCGAGCCTGCGCCAATGGTTGAGGACAATATAAAGTATATTCGAATTCAATTCCAATAAAACAAGAAGTTTGGTTAAGGTAAAAACAAAGATTAATTACTTCACTATACTAGTTTACGACAACGTAAGCTGTAAGCTTCGATCACTTCGTTTGCGATCAATTTATTTGTGAGGGAGCAATGGAGGCTCAGTAAAACGCACGATCATTAAGTGATTGGTCGCTCTCACGGTTACATCAGCGTTTCGCGAAAGTTGCAATATTCAGCGATTCCTTGAGTGCATTGGACGCGATCAAACATTCTGGACTATATCACACGGCACTGGTGAATGACAATGTTGAGCTGAATCATCAGTTACGGACAGCAGAAATCATCATATCGTTTGTAAGGGTGCCTGGACACTCCGGAATACGCGGTAATGAATCTGCAGATCAATTAGCAAGGGTGGGAACCTCTAATAGGCCTACACTCAGACGCCGAAAACATGTCATACCACTCGCCGACGTACGGTCATACTTGCTAAAGAGCTGCAAAGATGAGTGGGACCGAATCTAGCAATCCACAGATACTGGGAGAGCGTACAAAGATCTGCGACCCTCAGTACATGACAGACTATCTGAAGTGGACACAAGGTTCGGAAACTCGATTATGCTGCGGTTAAGAACGACGCATTGCAGACTAATTACCATCTCAACAAGATTGGATGCATCGACTCGCAACTGTGCGAAGCATGTGGTATTAATGAAACCGTAAAGCATTATCTCATGAATTGTAGAAAATACCGCTATCAAAGAGAATGCTTACGTCGCCATGCAGAGTCGAAGAAGGTAAATTTCGACATGCGGACACTACTGACAGTTTCACAAGTACTGCGATATGTTGTTGAATATGTTAGATCGACGTGAGGAATATTGTAAAACCTTTTTATGTGCACATGTGTACCTATATCTCCCTTATATATTATGAACATTCTGTACCGTGTAAGTTGTTCCTGTCCGTGGAGCAAAAAGCCTTTAGTTGTGATAAGAGCCATTCATGCCAATGTTTTTTTTTATCTATAATCGAGCGTTTCTCGAACAATCCGAACATATGCAAGATTCAGTGATTTTTATCGACATCGATTACTTGATGACTTGAAATTGACTCGTGAATTTTGCTCCGAGTCACGAGTCAATCCATATTTCTGATACGCCGAGTCAAGTCAAGTCAAGTCATTTTAGCAAAGTGACTCGAGTCAAGTCAAGTCATTCGAAAAAGGTGACTCGAGTCTGACTCGAGTCAAGTCATGACTCGAGTCATCCCAACACTGGATGCTAGCAACCCCAACAGATTGTTAGATGGCATGGAAGGTTATGACTGTTGATGAGAGAATTCAAAAATATGAAAATCGGTCTATAATGGTATATCCTGCAGTGAAAATCCGAGTCACACAATATACACACATTATATTCGTGATCAAGTATACCTATAGAAACTACCAGGCTCTCTGTTTCCTGACTTACGCCTTGCGTTACTAACCAACACCAAATCATGAGATTGTGTTCATGGCGGAAGAAGCGGTATAAAAACCCCTTCGCAAAATATTAATAACAACATATCAGCGTTTGGGAGCAATTTGGCACGGACTGCCAAGGACCGCGTGGTGGAGACCCCTATTTCGCTCCAATCAATGATATATAATCAAAAACAGATATCTACTATAGTCGAACCGAGTAAAGTCAAAGTGCAATTATATTAGCAGAAACAGCCCTCCCAGTACGTCATAACGTCGCTCGTCTCTTGGAGAAGTGTATTGTGTTGCATCGCATTACGTTGATTTAAGTACAAAATGACAAAAGTATGCGAGAACTTCTATTACGGTATTGCGAATTACAAAAAAAGTCGACAACAAGGCCGTTAATCCCGAGCTTCATTCCGGTAAACGCAGACATGTAGTCAAAGTCTTATGAAACGACCGGGTGCGTATCAGAAAGTTACATCTTTGTAGGTATGGAGCTTTATTCCAGGGTAGGATGGCTCGATGGATTCATTTCTTGCAGTTCCTCCGCTCTTGCGGCATCTGAAATGGGGCATATTGATTGTGGAGCCGTTCGGTCGTAGATCTATATAACTGTCGGAGGAGGATAGCTACTATCACCCAACCTACTGCAACGAATGCACACACAAATGTATAAAATTGCACAGCAACCACTTCAAGTTAACGTATGAACATGAACACAGTCTAGCTCCCTCAAATTATATGCACACTATAATGTAGGCCTCTCCGCATGATTGATCTTGTCACCAGGACGGCAGAGGCCATTGTCGCTCTACAGCAGGGAAGCTACAGTTACGTGTTGAATGTTCCTGTTCCCGTTATTGATGGCTTGATTTCGGTTGTCGACGTGTATGTCAACTCGCGTTCATATTCATAGAAGGGCTAATAGGTTTCTTTTCAATGAAACGTGCGTAAGTTTCCGAACATTTCGCAGAAGTGTTGTCAGTGGAAGCGGAGTTATTGCCATCGAAAAATTCGGATTTGAATAAAATAGTATTTACGGTGACCGATTCTTTGTTTATTTATTATAGTTGTGCTCACCGTTAATACTATTTTATTCAAATTCAAATTTTTCGAAGGCAATAACTTCGCTTCTACTGGTTGGAATTGAACCAAATTTGGTGAGCATCGTTTCTATAGACAGCCTAACACTTTCATGGGGTGAACAGAAAATTTTCAAATTTTTTATTATTTATTTTTATATAAGAAATAGAGACTTTCTTCTCTTGTAGCACAGCGGTTACCGGCTGGAATTGAACCAAATTTTGTGTGTAGGCTTAAATTAGGCAGCCTAACAATTTTATCAAGTAACCAGTACGATTTGAGAAAAACAGTCATTTTTGAAGAGCCCTACTGTATATGTCATAAGTAGTAGCCTAGTAGTAGTAGTATAGTAGTAGTAGTAGTAGTACTAGTAGTAGTAGTTTGATGGCAGAACAGCGGCAGTCGTATGATATGAATTCGTTACAGTTACCTTTCGGTGCGGTTGTGGTAACAGTTTTCTCTTTGGGATTCTGTTTGTTCCTGTAGAAGTACACAATCCCACCGCATATCAGGGTTAGCGCGGCCAGACATCCGATCACGATACCAATCACAGCGCCAGTGTCAATGTAAGTCACTGCAAAAGTTGCATCGTTATTCGAAAAAAAACTTTCGCGCAATTTTCTCGGAGGTTGCGACATGTACTTCGCTCATGAACTCCACCATCGCCCCATCGGGCGTCAAGTAAATATTTTACGGTTTAATATATATATAATAGAATAATATACTCAAGTTCAAACGGATATGGTTCAGTTCCGTTTATTATTATTTTTATCCAATCCATACACCACAAGATTGCGATACAATGAAAAGATAGGAAGGTGTCGAAATGACTTGGAGTAGTCTTCAGAACAGACACCCACCTGGGCCTAGGCGAAGTAAAGAGAAGGCGTGCACACTGAATGAAAAGTTATAGAAGATAACATAGAAAGACAAAACGACAAAACCAAGTGGAATGTGACGGGTGGCGAGGTCGATTATATCAGATCGTTGTCCATGTCCAGTAATCTCAATCTCTGTTTAAAATATGTTTTACAGGGATATATAATTCTATATATCCCTGATGTGTTTGAACATGAATTGTTTTAAATGCAGCCCTCATTGTAACGAACGAATCGCTCGTTTGCAAATTCATTACCTTCAGCGCAGGTAACATATTCGTGCGAGCTACCAGCCGCCGCTGCGTAAACCGCTTCATTTGATGCTTGGTCTTGGGCGGCTGGATTCATGCATTTGGATTCGTCCTTTTCGTACACTACAGAGCCCGGCCACATTTCCGTGCAGAAGTGTTGGCCGTCGTGGTATATCTGAAATAGTTTTAACAACATAGCTGTAAGCAGATGGCAACATCTGTGATAATGAGGATGGTAAGAACGACTTAAAGGCTAGGGATAACAAGAACATTTATGAAAAGTTCTCATTGAATACGAATGTAGGCATACACACGTCCATACGATGTAACGTGACTTCACAATGCTAATACCTGTGGTGGAAGCTAAGCATTTGATTATTAACCACTAAAATATCTTGAAATAACGAGAAAATCTACATAAATCAGTATAATTCATGACGTCACAAGGTTTCTGTTTTTGTTCAATTTAATTTCTTGCTGCCATCGTAATGTAACGAGTGAAGTAGTTTAGACTACGATCAGCACACATTCACCCGCGCGATAGACGGTGATGTTGTCATTGAACCGATTTATTCATCAACCATCTTTAACCATAGTACATATGCGTTTTGGGGGTAGAATATAACCTACAATGTACCGACAAGAAGATTTTTTGAATAGATGGTACTCGATCGCTGCCTTATGAATACGGTTAGGTCTGAGTGTGTGTCTGTGAAAATCTTTATTTCACGACTATCCTAGATCCTACATCCTAGGATGCTGAGGACCACACGTACAGCTTACTATACTTTATATGCATAGACATATCTATCTTGTCAACGAAATTTTCTAATGAATATCTACACATTTCAAGTTCGTTCAGTAAATGACGTGTAGTGATTGCCGGTTGATACACTACACTCCGTTGGCTTTAAATCTGAGTTTCCAGGCAGCATAAGGGCGCGTCATATTTAAACAAAACATACATGTCGTTCGTATATATACAATTCTACCTTCAATATCAGGTTGTGCACTGTGTGATGGGCGACATAAGTTTTGATTTCTATAAGTATGATCTCCGTATATGTATAATACATAGTACTGAGCCTGCATTTCAAGCGTTATGGAAATTCGTAGTCAATGCATTGTACTATATGTTACACAATAAAAATTCACGACTAAAGCATGTTTATACAAGTAAAAAACTAAACAAATTTCATCGATCCAACGAAAAGATACCTCTGAGAAGTTTCTGCATGGTTCACCAGGCCAACATTCCAGCAATTTTTTGGTTGGATTATTTGGATCATCGACCAATTGGTAGCCATTATTACCTGCCCAACTCGTTCCCCTGACGCACGTGTTATCGTACTGAAAAATACCAATTAAATTGATCATCAACATTAATGCATCTCATATAGTGAAGGAATTCTCCAATGCATGATCTTCATAATCATAGTGGGGAAAAATTACTGTGATATCGGTGCGAGCTTCAAAAAAGCAAATGTCAGAAAAATCTTTCTCTGACATAAACCGACTAGTCACTATTATAATACAAGGGTGTACACATTTTTGTGATCAAGCTATATTGCCGCAATAACAAAACAATTACAATCTACACCGCGCAAAAGGAAAATGATGGCTACGTTTCATGCGTATCAATAACTATAGTATACTTTCATCACAAGTTAAATATTGTCTAGCCAGGCGTATCGACAATGACAATCATGCTATATCGTATTTTCACTTGAAAACATTCTCGCCACACCCCAATTGGTAAACTCGTCGTTGAAACCGTCATATAGCGTGGGAAATATACCTATGTCAGTTATCACGCTCCCGATACAACTATAGTGTTTTCAAAAAATTGCCTTTTAATAAAACGAAACTGTGTTTTTTCAGACGTTGTACAATTATGCCATAATTATGTAAATGCTTGTGAAAAAACGTGCAGTATGAGCCTACGGGAGGGGCGGGCAACATACAGCCCGCGGGCCGGATCCGACCCGCAAAGGGATTTTAAGCGGCCCGCAGAGAGTTTTCGGTCTTACATGATAATGCGGCCCGCGGTCGGAGAAAGGCGACCATGAAAATGAACAGATAAAGCTGTGTTCCAATCTAACTAAGGGTTTCTACGTCTGACATGCGACCAGAGTTAAAGAACTTGTCGAAAACTTTGATCGACCATAGATGTCATTGACTTCACCAGCTATTGAAGTATATTACGTCAATAAATTCCTTAATAACTGTTTTTGGCCTTCGCGATTACCGTATCGAATTAGGAATCCGGCCCGCCAAGTACTTCATTTTCCTATATCCGGCCCGCCGACTGGAGAATTTGCCCGCCCCTCGCCTACGGCCTATGAGCCTATGAGCCTACCACCGACCATAAAAATGCTGCATAACGATGTAGTTCCGGTTAAAGATATGTTTAGTTTTAGGGAAGCTTATTCGCCGAAGGAGCCACATTTAGCCTGTATTTTCAATTGTCAATGTCAATCCACTGTGACGTCACAGTGAAGGATTCGTGACGGCACGGCTATAAAAAAAACACAATAAAACCAGTTTTAAACATGTTTGTTTTAAATTGATCTTTGTTTTGAATGCGACCCTATAGGTACAACAGACTTGATCGGTCATAATCGCCACTTTCCAGGCAATAACAATATTAATAATTTTGATATTGGACCGGTAACTACATGAAATCAATCTTCATCGTTTGTACATTGCAGAACATCGATTGACTAACCTATCAAAATAATAACTTGTACTTCTTAGTTCTTACCATACATGCACGGAACCATTCATCACAGAAACTACCGCACAGCGGCATTCTGTCCAATCTCCCTACTTGAGTCAACCATGGAGAGAGATTTGGGGAGCACTGATAAAAGCATTGCATATACGCCATATACTGCGAACATCTGAAGATAGTATTATACATTCACCATGAGCGTTAACAACAATTTACAGAGGAATTTTATACTTACATTGAGGACAATCCACCGCATTGATTGTAATCCATTCCGCCTACAACTTTGAGAGGTACGACTGCTAACTCTTCAGTTAGATTTGAAGTACAGCAACTGCTGCAAGAATATTGTTTGCATGCCTTCATTCCAGTCTCGGGAGTAGGTGCAGGCTGTGGAAATGGAAATCTGCTTGGTATTGAACAATGATTCGAGTACTATAATCCGAATCGCGTAATATTGTAATGATTCGAGACGTGAGACGGTTCTATCGGTCACTGAAATTACGCGCTCCTTTCATCCAATTTTTCAACGTGAATAATTGTGTCGACAGACGACAGCTATGGCCATCAAGGAGACCTTGAAACGCTCGATTGATCGTATCACAGCATCCGAAACATTTATAGCATAAAGCTACGCACATACTGCAAATGACATTTTTGTGATCAACTACAGCATTGTCACAAACTGCAATGAAATATTGGTTAATAGGTATGGTCGTAAAATACCAAATTATCTGTAAGGCAGTGTATCGCTAGGTGAAAAACAATGTGTGCCAAATTTATTCCTCACACCCAGAACATTTCTCTTTTCAACTATATGCGGTCTCTACTCTGTATACGTCGAAGAAACTTGATAATCACCTTGGTGTACTGTCCGAAAGGACATTGCTGATGTTGCTGACATGATACGTTCCAAGCGAGAGAAAGGATAAATATCGCATAACAAGAGATTAGTGATCGCATTGTCTATATATAATAAATCTGAATGAAAGTGGAAATGCATGTCATTATAGAGTTCTGGACCACACCTACTCAAACACTGTTGTACATACAATGTACATGTAGGCTACATACGCGAGTTTTTTCTAAGCGCTGAGCACATAGTTATTGTTAGAATGACGCAACAACGCAACAAACTACAATTTCGAGCACATCATCTTCTGATCGGTGGATCATCCACTGACTTATCACGGGGTTCATCAATCCACGGATTGGCCGTAACACAGGATGCTCGGCATTTAAACCTCGCTCCTGAAGCTTGATTAAAAACTGTCAATGGCCGTAAATAAGAACGACAGATTCCGTGTTGTCGGTAGAGGCCGTTCATATTTTCATTTGTGTACCTTGGAGTCGACTTTTATCAAAATACGCCAAACAAGCCTGTGCCTACAGAAGCAGTTTGTATACCATCTAAAATAGTACATTGAGCATAAGCGTAGCCTACTCTCCGCCCCGATTATTCGAAAGCTCATGCCGGTGACGTCATATTTTGTGATACGATTGCTGATGAACAATGTTCTTTCCAATTCTCTGCTAGTTGCTGACGTTTACCCCTGACGAGTGTCAACCGAAAATAGTCGGATCCATTTCACTGTGAATATACTATTCAACTGTATTTGTATATTGATGAAGGTCCTAAAAATTCGATTCGCACTAATACTGCAGTCAACCGAAACGACTTATAGGCCCTACTACATAACCATACGATCTGGACTTTCTCTTGCGAATATGATCTCTGATATTATGCTGATATTATAGCTTGAACATCCATTGACTAGTATATTCCTGCGTACACACTTCTGAAACTGGTCAATGGCAATCCGAGGAATATTCCACACACCTCCCCGCCATTTGTATGCGCGTGGATGAATCTTGGTTAATATTTGATGGAAGAAGATGAAGCAAGTTTATATATTTGCTCAAATTTCATTGCACTTACCCATTCCTCTGTAGCCCATCACGCAGTACAACATATAATCCACGCAATACACTACGAGCATAGGGCAATCGAAGTTGGGCTCTGAATCGTGTATCTACGAGACAAGCCAAACACGATAGGGCCTATATTCACTTATTAGGTTGTTAATACAAAAACAGTCCGGATCATGAATATATCCGTATTGATTTCATTTACATTGTGTTCTTTTCATTGATTCACTATAGGTAGATTTGATGGGTGTATTTCGATTCAAATCGCAATATTTTGTTCGCGTTAGCATTATGAACGCGTTTGTTAGAAAAGTTGTCATCTTTAACAATCGCTGCCCAAGCTCAACAGTTTCATAATTTTCGAAAAAAGTGTAGGCCTACTGAAATATCAGACATTGTTCAAACTAGATATATAGAACTAGACATCTCTGATCAAACACAAGGGAGATGAGTAAGACGATGGCGTGTGACTCATAAGAATGGCCATTATGAAAGCCCTTTATGGATTTGAACCACGCAATGTGCGTAAATATTGTCCGTTTCTCCTCTCCAATTTCATAGGGAATGATTAATCCACGCTCCATTCAGAACGCCAGTTAACGGGTATGTTGACTAGTCTAGGTGGTTTATTATTATTAATTTGCAGACGACGCAAACCATCCGCAGAGCTGTGTTTCCATTCGCAAACAGCATATCGAAAAGGGATCTCGATAAGCCCCCAACACTTAGGGCGATACTCTCCAGTTATTTCATAACCATTCTTTATACACAAACAAACAAATACACTATTTCTGTATTGAATAATGCCCTGGAGTACGCAATTCACAAAGGCAAAGACTATATATTAGTATCAGATAATTATCACGCATTTGATGTGCTATTGCCGCGCGACGCGTGAAAATATATTAAAGTTAATGAATAAATTTTGTCAATAATAATGCATTTATTATTAGTCTAGAACACCGAATATTTTGAGTAGCGATTTGTCAGTTACGCATCCATAAGCCCTTTTGATAGAGTTACCATATTTTGGTAATCTGAAAAGGGGACACTTTTTCAAAATTTTCAGACTCACAATACTGGAGTGACATCGGGAATAAATGGTAAATTTAGTCCGAGTTTGTAGTTGGTTGACTACAAAAAACGCCCGCCAGACCGTTCATGGGCGTCCTCCGAGGACACTTTCAAAATAGTCAAAAAAGAGGACAAAATCCTCTTAAAAGAGGGCGTATGGTAACTAGGGTTGCATTTAAAACAAAAATCAATTTAAATCAAACATGTTTCAAACATGACCCTAATTAAAAACATGTTTTTTACTGTTTTTTGTTTTTTAAAGCCATGACGTCACGAATATTAGATTGTGGCGTCATAGCGCATTGACATTGACAATTGAAAATTTAGGGTAAATGTAGTGCCTTTGATGAAATATCTTTACTATTAATGTTGAATCGACTGTTTTGAGGGTTGCAACCATCTCATATCGATATGCGTCGGCTGTATAGGGTGGTAATCGTCCGTAGGCTCATACAACATGTTTTTGGAGAGTATTTACACAATTATGGCAAATTTTACAACTTAAAAAAACACATTTTAAAAAAAAAACAGCTAGCACGCCCACTTGGTATCCAGGTGGAATTTAAGTGGTTAGGTGGGATGGATAATCGGAATGGGTTAGTAACATGTAACCCACATCGAAACCAAGCGGGATTTCCATTCATAAAGATGCGTGGTTATACCATACCAATCCCAGGTATAGATTGCAATAAGTCTCTTCTCATTGTACCTATCAATTTGAACTCGGGGGGGTTTTACTTGTTGAGTTTTTGTCATCAAATCATCTTGAAACATGAGAAATCCACTTATAGAGGAGCTCAGATTTCCCATATATCACCCACACAGGAACCAACCTTATTTTCCATCAATGTTATTTGGTTTATTTCATCGAATAATAAAGATGATTCCGTATGTAGTAAAGTTTTCTAGCTATTATGCGATCCCTGTTGGTTGCTCGAACATAGAACATAAGGCCCCTGTTTAAAGCACTGTTTAAAACATGTGGCCTCAGCAATGAACAGCCAATTCAAATGCTCATGTTACGCGGTCAAGACTGCGTATTCATTCGTTTCTAAAGGGTTAGCTTCGTACGAGCCCATTGTTAATAATTACTTTGCTGAAACATGTTATTTTGTGACCGCCGGTGAAGATAATCACTATTCAAATATCATTGCAATCGCTCATATGAAAGCCTAAACTGCAAACGAAAGTCGTGTATTTCGCCCATTTTCACGTAGCGTATGGAGAGAGAGAGAGAGATATGATATTCTTTTTCGCCTGCACCATTGAGATGCTTTGACGACGGAGTTGCGATACGGCCCCATGAGGTCATCTAGTCTGCGCCCCCGTTTTTTTCTCCTCCATGCTATCCGTGATTGCTTAGCGCCTAGCAGGATAGCTGCGGATACCAATTTCCGAGTCTTTGGTATGACCCAGCCGGGGATCGAACCCACGACCTACCCCTCGAGAAGCCGGACGCATAACCATTACACTATCACGCTCGGTAGCCGAAATCAGGAGAACAGACTTCTTTGGTACAAAATTGTGCTTTCACGCCCATTCCAATGGGTAAATATAAGTCAAATACATGAATTTTATGTGATAGGCTGTATCCCATCGGTGTAGTTTAGTAGGTTCTGTTTTCGTGTTTAAAATGTTTTTCATGCGGAGTGTAGTAGGCCTAGTCTATATTGTAATATATTCACGTACTAAAAATAGAGGCTAAGAAATCATCATCAAATTTTGGTATGACACAATCGAAAGCGCATTTTATTCACAGGCGGTTTCGGTCCACATCGTGAATCATTTGCACCCCACGGAAAAAAAACTGGCTTATGTTGTGCATATGAAGCGATTACCTGGAGTACATGTAGCTTCGATACCTTCTTCCCATCAATGGAGCGTTGAAACCTTGTTCAGTCGTATCTCAGCATCCAAAACTTGTCGCTCTGGCACTATCAGTTCTCAGCCGTTTTCTTACCGCGTACCACATCGAGGTTCTCTTGATTTTTCGCGTACCGACAGTTCACGAAAAACTCAACTTAACTCTCGACCCGCAAATTTCAAAACAAATGCGGCCCCCGAGCTACTCCGCCCCTGGTTATTATTACACCTACTAACAAGGCAAAATTAATGATGGTTGCAATTGTTTCTTCTCGGCAAACTGATCTAGACGGGGTGTAACCGAGTCGAATCACCCATAAAGTATTTATTTATCCATGCATTCGACGAAGTCCTTTCCTATATTAACGCAAAATTACGTTACGATTACGATTTGACAAAACTGTCATTTTACTTAACAAGACAGGCTCTTCCTGCGTACCGCATGTTGCGAACCACTGGTGTGAAGTAAACGACATTGTTGTAGGTGATCGATACAGAGTCACAAAATTATGGTCAAGACATCTAATTAACGATCTGCGCATTACTGCATATACCTCTGGACCCGGAAGGTGCAGAAATACTCTTGTGAGGCTTTCTAGGTCTTGCATCACCCCTCCACACTATCCTGGTAATGCTGAGCCCCACGCGGGGTAGCCACATACACCAGTTTTACTGATCCTGTCTTTGGTCTAGCCCGGTCGGGGATTGAACGCACGGCCTACCGATCAAAACGCCGGATCAATCAAATCAAGTTAAATCAGTTATATTTAATCATATGAACGCGATGACGGAACGGTGAACAAGTGTTCGAAGGAAATGAAGAAGCAATACTGAAAAATGACAAGAGTTAGTTAAAGAATGAGTTGATCCTTCTTAACCGTTGCTTCGATTTCGGCGAAGAAATTTTTTCGTCAGGACGCACTGCTCCATCAGGTTTGACTGCGCGTCCATCATCGCAAATTTCGAATCACTCCAATCTCAGCAAGTTTAAGTCGAATCAGTCGGATTTAATTATAGCATAGCAGACGGAGAACATCCTCTGCCTATGAATATGTGTAACTATCCTTTTCCGTGTACGGAGGCGGATCGCCGTAGGCATTGCTCCCATTTTTCTGGGAGACTGCATCGACTTGTGGACGGGACAAACTGCAGGAGCGCGGAGCTGAAATGGGTAATCAAGATTCAATTTAGAGCTTGGCACAGAGATTGGAGTACTCGAATCTGAATCGAGTATTCACTTCAATGATTCGAGTCGAGTAGAGTAGTAAAAGATAAATTTTTAAAGTACTGAAATTTTATGCCCCTTATCACTAAGAGCTGATTTAACGATCAGAATTGTAATTTCGATACTGTTTTTCACTGCGGAAGGATGTGAACCTTGATTGGGCGTATCGCAACATACGAAACACGTAGTAGATAGATACACAATGACATATCCGAAGAGCTTCTTGGAGGTACAACAATCGTATCACAAAACACGACGTCACCGGCATGAAATTTCGAATAATCAGGGGAGAGAGAGCTCTTAGTATTGAGCCTTCCAATAGCCCTCCAATAGCCTTCCAAAGCCCTCCATGCTATTCCGGTGATACTGAGCACTAAGCGGTGATGCCAGCCACGGACACCAGTGTTACTGATCAGGTATTTGGTCTGACCCGGCCGGGGATTTAAGCCACGGCCTACCGACCAAGAAGCCGGACGCTTCACCATCACGCCATCTTGTCGGCCTAGAAGTAGTAGTCTAAAACCCTAACCACTTTAGGATGTAATTAGGGGTAACCAAAATGCACTTGAAATACTTTTTCAGAGAACTCAACTAGGTTTTGCTGATTTGCACTACTCAAGTCTTTATGTTTGAAGACTACTTCCACTGCTACTGCGACAGTTTCAACTACTTTTACAATTTGGATTTTGAAAGTATAAAGTACTTTCGAGACATGTTTTCATCACGCGTGAAATTGTCCTATAACGTGTGAATATAGCATCTGTCGGTAGGTCGGTAGCTAAATCTAAATATCTATTCGAAAATTGCACATTCTGTTCGTAGCGCCAGAAATCATTTCGCATTCGTCACGAAGATACACAATGCAATTTCAAAATTAGTAACCTCCGATGAACTGCGACCCCTCGACGAAATCAACTTCTGAAACTACCCTCCTGACTACTTTTCCGGCCATGCATTTGCTATATATATATATACCTCAAAAACACCAAGAACAAAAATACATAATGTCATATCCAATTTAATTTCCACTTGAAGCAGGCGCGTAGCCAGCCGAAAAATAAGGGGGGGAAATGAAAGTGGGGTTTCGATTTTTTTTCGAATTTACTAATATAGAATCAATTCATAAGGGTTAAGTACATGCGTAAATGACGATCATGCAATCTCTTCGTGTTGACGAACTTACACGTATGATAAGCTTGTCAGCGAGTCCGGAAGTGCTGTCAATAAGCTAGTCCCCGATCTCTCGTGAACAATTAAATACGCGCGATTATCAACACGTGCGTAGGCGCCTCGACGACGATTTGCGCTTGAAGTCAAAATGTCCGAGTTGTTATGGAATCTGCTCTATAATGGCACCGATTTCATATGGTTCAAACAGTTCTCGTCGTTTATAACTCAAGCCTTGACACACATCTTCTGATGGTTATGTTTAAGCACTAGCGGAAATCAATTACCCACGTACGCACCCACATCGCACATGTCTGCGGACATTCAATGTCATTAAGTTTCGCGATGTCACTCGTTAATCACAATCGCTAATCAGCATACGCACTCATCGGCATTGTCTGCAAGCCATCGAGAGATAAGAGCCAAAACATGCTAGGCCCGAGACGCGACAGTTAGGCCAGCAATGATATCTTTTGTACCGTGCCTATTGCAGATGCGATTGTGCAGGCCTACGATGACATCGTGCGCACCAGGCAAAGCATATGCGATTGTGCAGGCCAGCGATGGTATAGTGCGCACCGGATCTATTGCAGACGCGATTCTTCAAGCCAGCGCAACTAGGATTGCTGGACACGGGATAAATAAGGCCAGCGACGACGGATCTCGCTAATTGGTAACACGTTTTTTGCTAATTGGCTGCGGCCGCGCGCAACACTGATATATAAAACGACTTATTGAATTGCAACTGAATATTAGCGTCAGAACGGTCATTTCAAAAGGATGGGGTTTTGCATTTCAAAAGGAGGGGTGTCGACCCACGAACCCCTCCCCCTAGCTACGTGCCTAACTTGAAGTATAGTTTTGCCATGTTTTGTAAATCACTACTACTTTTACTCGTACTTGAGCACAAATTCACGACGCTACTTCTACTTGAGTAAAAACTCTGACTACTTTGATCACCTCTGTCGCAAACAAATAATTAGGTAACATATTTTCAAATACCGGTAGGCCTACTATTTTTGGTACAAAGTATGTGAGAGTAATGTAGTCTGCATGGAAACCAATGCCAGGGTATAAAGATTTGTCAAAATCCAATCCTGCTTTCTAACAGTGGCAATATTGAACATGTAACAGTTACAGAAAGTTCAATTAGCTCCAGTTTATGCACACTAGGCCTGCCAGTGATGAAACTGGTACCGCTACCCGCTGATTCAACACTACAGTATCAATGTCACACACCGTTTACTAGTTTGCACTTAACATTATCGGACAAAGATCTGGCATCGATTTTTCCTGCCGACACAAGCCACTTACTTTTCATCGCTTGTTCATTTCATGTTATTCATTATGCATGGCATGTTCCTATATTATAACCGTAGGCCAGGGTGTTTGATTGAAAGACTATTCTCAAGTTTCCTTTCAACTGTACCGTATCACAATCTTCTCATGTTTTGAACCAATGATAAGATTGAAGCTGGTAATGTTTTGATCAACTAACAAAAAGCTTCAATTGTTCTAGATCAGGTTACAGTCATATGATACACCAATTTGAAGAGGTGTACACTATGCAATATCAATATGCAATTGCATAGTATATTCATATTGAAATAAACCAGGGTATTGTAGTATTTCACGATACACAAATTGTAATCAAAATGCCTCACCGGCTTGCTTTTTGTCTTCCTCCTCTTCAATGCAGCATATTACCCGCCACATGGCAGAGCATGCTATAAGAAAACCATGTATTAGATGCACAAAGTTAACTGTTGGCCTTTAGGCGGAACCATCTTCACAGATACAAAGGCTGGAAGATTCAAGTCAACTGTTCCAACTACACAGTGCATATTGAGTCTGATACAGTATATATTTGTTTGGCTTATTAGATTGTGTTACGATGATGGATTGAGGGTTAGTGTTTAGTGTTAGCTTAGCTTGGGTCAGCTTGTGTTATGGTTAAGAACTTAAGATTGCACAATCCCAGGGTAACTGGTTAAGGTAAGGTTAGGTTAGGTTCAATCAGTCAATAATCAGCGTTAGTACTGTCGGTACCCGTACAATGTACGGCCTGTCAATTTATATTCCACCTCGACCTTGCGCTTCTGCTTCATGATACAAACGTCGCATATTCGTAAAGGGAAGGCGAGTATATCTGAGTGAGACTTACCGTTAATGATCAGTCAGCACATGATATTTCGAGCAACGTCTGCAACAACTCTTTAACAAGGCCTAATGGACCGGTGCGGTATGAATCCTAGGTCAACTTCACAGAACACTCCAGTAACCAACTTCAGAAAATGTATTAGAGCGACAGAGGAGAAGAGAGTAAACAAAAGACAAATGAGGTGCTACTACATTGGTACTTGGTAGTAAGTATGATCATCCAATGTGATGTTACGATTTCCAAATGTGAGATGATTAGAACCATAGCCTTGTAAAGGCTATGATTAGAACCATTGAACTATAGGAACTATTGGAAGTGGATGTATCAAATGCCCAAATATCATCTAAATTTAGTAATCGCGATACATATATCGTGTGTACATCATATGGATCTTCGAAGTGATATTTTGCATGTGCATTACAAAGTATTTAGTAATACTGTAAAATGTAAAGTCATTCTGACCAAAGCCACTCAACTAGAAAAGGCTATGTGAATCTTATAAAGGCTATGGTTGAATGTCAATTCTGACGAGACGATTGATTTCTTTAATAATAATCCTATATGGAAAAACGAGAACCTAAATAATATTCCTCTTGACGTGAAATTTAACACATAGCGCCTCGGTGGTCGATTGTTATATTAGCAGTAGCCATATAGCAATGGTTGCTTGGCCCTAACATTGACATCATTCACTGTATTTAGCTCCACGACTCGTTATCACTTCATTCATACTGGTGAGCCCTCGAGATTACCGGACATCGATCTGACACATCAACCCCGCCTATCGACACTTGTGTCACTCATTTTCATCGCTAGTCGTCTAATTATTCCCCTTATTTCTTTCCATCGAGTGCACTTGTGCATGCCTCATATTTACGTCCCTCAGGTCGGTGTCTGATTTCAAAGACTACTCCAAGTCGTTTCGACACCTTCATATTTTTTCATTGTATCGCAATCTTGTGGTGCTTTCACATGATTATTATTGAAACCGATACGGATACTGGCTTGTCCGAATCTGGTCCGCCCGTCGGCTTCGTCGACCTCGCATTTTCTCATCGTCGTTCACGTCGTTTATACAACAATACGAGACAGTCATCATTTTCGAGATACGTTCGGCGCTGATTGCACGGCTCTCCGACTCATATGGATGCAATTTCGTTCATCGGAAATTTGTTTCGGAACGCTTCGATCGACGACAAGGTTTGTTGCACCCGCACCTGTCAATCTTTTCTATCGATATGGTTAGATTACCAGTGAACTCGGCCCCACAACCTGCGCTATCTAGCTCAGAGTGACTCAACTGGCGGATATTTTAGAACCAAAAGATTTGAAGAACTAGCAAGAAATAATAAATGCCTATTCTCCCAGTAGCTATGACTAACAAAACCATAACTAACTACATTTCATTTATTGCTTTTTCTAATACCGCTTTACCGTATTTTGTATACCGTGTTACATTTGTAGATGACTGTAAGTTATTTAGTTATTTCACAGGAGTTGTAACAGAATTGAGCAAACCTTTGCTAAAAATAGTTGAGTCGCCCCGCCGTAGCTCAATGAGTTTTCATGAAGAAAAACACGACTACTTGTAAATGAATTAATTGCTTTCAGATCCAATTCCTAGACAACAAAATGTTTACAAAACAACATGGAGTTGAACCGGGTGACACGGATGTGTTCCTTTCAATCATCAGTTCTGTGGATTGGGTAGAGGAGACCAGGCTGTCTACCATATTAATAACACTTTACGCAACTTGCATACTTCTAACTGTGATTTCATGGACGAGAACTTACTTCATGTGGGGGGTATTCTGCCTGCTTTGTCTCGCCGTCTATTGTGCAAAGTGGATAAATGAAATCGCGGCCCGGAACTATAAAGTGATATCAGACGAAAATCAATTTTTTGATTCGTCCGGTCTTTTTATATCTATAGTGTATTCGTTTCCGCTTATCATAAACCTGATTGTTTTGCTTCTGAGAATGCTCTACGTGACTTCCAATGAAATGATTGAAGTCAAAAGATTGAAACTAAAATCCGACCTCAGAGACAAGAAAAACGATTGATTTCAGGTAGCGTTATTTGACATGGTTGATGACCAAATTGAATGAATTGTAAAATCTGCCGTGCTATTGCCGGATAAAGTTGTGAATCGAATAATTTGCAACTATTTTCTGTTTGCGTCGCTGTGGAATCAAAAGTAGCATTTTACACATTTTGACAAAATAAAATTAATGTTAAATTTTCGTTCACTTTCGGCCATATGTAACAGTACCGCCAAAATATGGCCGAGAAAAACAAAATTTTCACTGAATTTGAAAATACAGTTGAATAGTATATTCATATTGAAATGAACCCGAATATTTTCGGCTGACACACGTCAGGGGTAATCGTCAGCAACTAGTAGAGAATTGGAAAGAACATTGTATATAAACAATCGTATACAATGTTCTTTCCAATTCTCTACTAGTTGCCGACGATTACCCCTGACGTGTGTCAGCCGAAAATATTCCGGTTCATTTCAATATGAATATACTATTCAACCGTATATTGAAGTTCTGTACCTCCAAGAAGCTCTTGGAATTTGAAAAATGGACATAAGCTACTCTGATTGATAGTGATATTACAGTGAAGCAATTGGCTGCTTTCACCGTTTTATTGCAACAACATTTATAAATACCTGTGTTGGATTTCTTGTAGCTTCAAGGTTATATGACAGACGAACATTTAATAAACATTACAAAGCATATCTAGATGAGTAGAAACGATTGCGGATAGAGGTACATGAAGACATACACAGCACAACCGTTGAAAAAAATACGTATATATCACATCACATAAGTGAGAGCATAGCGATTCGTGAGGGCCAGATTCTGGGATTCTTGTAGGAAATATTTGTGTCGTTTTTCAACAAATTCCTTCTAACATAAATACAAATTTTTGAGTATGCTGTCTACGGTGGTCTGGTCCATACCAATATGGGAAATGTTGGAGTCCATCATAGAATGGTACTGGATCATCCTAGCTAGATTGTTATAGATAGGGATCAGTTCAGTTTACTGATACCACTGAGCAGTAGGCATGGGCAAAATCAAGTATCTGAGTGATTCTTCAGTATCGAGTATTGAGCTTCGAGTATCACTCGTGATGTCGTAAGTGTCACATACAAGATGTGGAAAGTTCAAATATGTAGCCTACTATTTATACTGCCAAAAATAATATAGTGCCAATTCTACATCACATTAAAGAGAATTTGGTATTTTTCCTCCATGCCTACTTCATAGCATGTGTTACAATGCTGTGGGTTGATACTACTATGACTAATGAATGGCTTATCGAGATTTCAACTCTTCCACAATGGAAAATATTGTTCAAAATTGTGATTTTCGTTGATAAATGAACTCATACTGGCACTGGCACAATAATGTGTCACTACACTAGACTCGAACCATCAGAATTGATACTCGATTCAGATTTGAGTACTCGAACTCTCGGATCATTATGCCCAGCCGTAAATATCACTCGACCAATGATTTTGGTCACAGGAGCGACAGTGTTCTACATAAGAAGTTGATTGTCATGCAATGATAGACTCCTTCGTAAAAAGGGCCGTAACTTTCAATAAATTGCTAATCAGCGGTCTTTTGCATTGTACGCTCGACCGACAATAAAAATTCTTTAGTCTGGATTTTGTGAGCCCCGATTGGACCTATCTCACAATCGGCGCACGCCAAATACTTCCAGCTGTCCACAGTGTTACAAAATCCGACGTTTTCGAAATCATACATGTCGGACACCAGCCAAAAATCCTTCACCGAATCGCTCTCGAATTTTGTCTCTTCGCCTTTCTTTGTGGTTACCATTTGTGGGATGCTCAGCCCGTCTTCCTTGACGACGTACTTTGCGGACTTTGGTCGTAGTATCACAGAGGGACAGAATGAACACACGATCGTAGCGGAATTCTTCCCATCGTCAGACACCAATGGTTTCCCGGAGTTCTGCGACATTTTTCCTTCAAACGATTGTAATCCAAAACCACCAGGATTACCAACTACTGAAAGGCTCTCGGTGCCAAATATTTCGTTAAGTGGCTGGGATGACAGATCACTGTTAATATCCCTATGAAAATAAGAATGAGTTAGCAGTTCAAGAGAAAAAAAGCTCGCGAGAGTCTGGGAAATTCACTTTTTATATAATTTTTCACCGCCTAAGGTAGTGGAGTTGGAACAGCCCGAATCCACATTTCACGGTAGCCACACACGGATGAACTACATTATTTTTTCTGAAGAACCTCAAATATTATGGCCTGAGAACGCTATAGCCTAGTTGCTAGAACCCATAGAAAGAAGCACCGCTATCTATAAAATGAGCTGAAAACAAGTTGTCATTGTGATGGTCAAACAAAGCCGAGAGTGCGAGCGTGCTATACTTAAAATTAAGGTGCCAAACAGCTTGAAAAAGTACAAAATTTGCCAACAGCCTGCATGTGCACGGCTCTCGTCACTCAAACCACTGCTCTTGCTCTAGTCTGGCTAGCTAGTGGCTACCAGAGATGAGCGGATTTGAAATTTCTATGTCCTAATCCAATCCAAATCCGAACCTCCAAATCCTAATCCATAACTTTTTCATATTCAAGTCCATGTCCAATCCTAATCCGATTCCAACTGGAAATTCAGAAAAAATATTAATTTATGCAATGGAGGGATTCGAAAATTTTCTTTCACAACCAACGATTCACTTGATTCAAGATAACTTAGTAACCATAAGTACATTAATAACTGATCTGAATAAAGTTTGTCGCCATTCGCCACACGACATTTCAATCTCCCAGAAAATAGTTCAATCCAATCCAAATCCTAATCCGTTCTGAAAAAAATGTCTAATCCAAATCCGACAAAATTTCACAAATCCTGTTTTTTCAAAACCTAATCCTAATCCATGCTCATCTCTGGTGGCTACCGAGCAGAGATGAGCGGATTTGAAATTTCTATGTCCTAATCCAATCCAAATCCGAACCTTCAAATCCAAATCCTAATCCATAACTTTTACATATTCAAGTCCATGTCCAATCCTAATCCGATTCCAACTGGAAATTCAGAAAAAATACTAATTTATGCAATGGAGGGACTCGAAAATTTTCTTTCACAACCACCGATTCACTTGATTTAAGATAACTTGGTAGCCATAATAACTGATCTGAATAAAGTTTGTCGCCATTCGCCACACGACATTTCGATCTCCCAGAAAATAGGTCAATCCAATCCTAATCCGTTCTGAAAAAAATGTCTAATCCAAATCCATTCCAAATCCGACAAAATTTCACAAATCCTGTTTTTTCAAAACCTAATCCTAATCCATGCTCATCTCTGCTACCGAGGAGCTAGCAGAGATGGGCGGATTCCAAATTTTTGGGAATCCGTATCCGTCCTGATCCGACAGTCAAATAGGTATTCGGAGTCCGACAGTTGAGCAACAAAATTAGGATCCGAAAAAATCCTGCTATTGCTTTAGTGCTATTTCACATTAAATATAGCCTGCAAAACAGATATGAACATTATAATCAACAAATTAGTATCAAGTAATGCCTTACAAGGGTTTATTTATATCACATTTCGAATCAATAATGTTAGGTACGGTATATATCTTGAATATAAATACGGGTAGTAGGAACTAGCCAGGAGAAATTAGCTAAAAAGACTGTTAGAACAGAGAAAGCAATATTAGTTGCTTTACGGAGAGGGTAAACATAGTAACCCAGGCATGCCATGATGCCAACAACAAAATCAGATATTGTGCATTGTGACGTGACCAAGACAACCAGGCCAATAGTACTACTGAAGAATGGAACTAAATTTTCACAAGAAGTGGCATAGTCACAGAACAGACATGTATCAAACAAAATGGATGAATCAATCAAAATGATTATGAGCAGCAATGAATAGGAAATATATAATATTATATAATCAGCATGATGATGTGCACAATCAATCAGAGAGTACCGGTGGTACTTCAGTTCTAGTGTTTCCGAAATCATAAAAATGACCAATTGACCATGCCAGCATATATTCATACATTATCACACTACACAATCATTCCAAATGACATCAGAAATCAGAACCACCAGTTACTGCTGCAACAGCACCGACACCCCGCTTTTCTGTCATCCTGACAACTGATATCAAGTACCCTAATGGCTGATGAACAGTAAGCATAAGAATCAATATCTGAGGAACAACTGAATTCGAAAATAAACACTTCTGCAGCACGCTTGCTGGAACCTGCCTTCGTCCTCATCTCATCCAGCAGTCAGTAATCTCATCACTGCAGAAACTTTACTTATGTTGCTTACGCATTTCAACGACGGGACCGCTATCAGCGGTTTCAACGTTGTCATTTATTGTCGGAACCAGCCTGGGCTTGATCCATAGCAATGAATGCATTTAACTATGAAAATAATATCGAAGCGGATTATTTCATTGAATATAAGATATCTTGAACCTTTATTACCCAATATTTGCTATGAATATCAGATCCTGTTCAAATCCGGCTCATATGGCATTTTCAGAATCCGGCTCCGATCCGGCCACAGTAAAATTCATCAAAATCCTGCTCCGGCTCCTGAACCGGACTGTGGCCATCTCTGGGAGCTAGTGCTCTTGCTCTGCTCTTACTGTTAGTAGGGCGTACCTACTTTGTCAATATCGACAACTATCCCGACTCTACCAGGAAATATTACAGTATTCTACTTGAGTAGCCACTAGCGATCGATGATAGAGTGTATTTTGTTAAAAACACAAGAGCCAATTTTAGAAAATATTTTCAAAAACTCCTTGCGTTTTAAAATAGCATTGCCGAAGTTTCACCATAACCTCGTGAATCGAAAAATGTCTCATTCAATTTACTTACGGTTAGGGGCAGATTCCATATTGATCAGGAAATTCCCATTAAACATATAGGCTTTATATAATATATGTTAATCCGGTTAAAGTTTCGACAGTAACACGTATCGAAGGATTAGCTGGACTACTCCTCGCCTTCGTCGCCGTTCTTACTCAGGGAAGAGCTGATGATGATGATGATGTAGTAGACAGCCGAAAGATCAAGCTCAAACACTGCCTGCATTAGGCCGAGGTGGATAGTCGATTGCGAAACCTCACTTGGTGGTTTCAACATTATTCTATCTGTTCAATACATCGCTGTTTGTCGTGTGTATCGCACTGTACAATGTACATTGTGTGCTTTGAGCAGATGAATATTAATTCCACCGACGATTGCATTGCATTATTCTACATTCTGCATTGCACATTAAATGATGACGCATGTTGCTTCGTATAATTATCACAAGTCAAAAAAAAATTTATACCCTACTTGATGTTCGCCCAACCCAAGGTTGCAACGAAGTCACAAGGTTCGAGTCACAAGTCAATCTCACTTTTATAGCTGCCCCTCGAGTCAAGTCTAGTCATTTTAAATTCACCACCGAGTCAAGCCCGAGTCCAAGTCAGTGAGTAGAGGCTCGACCCCGAGTCATAGTGTTGTGTGCACTGTTGAGTTTTGAGTTCAATCCGGTTCAACCCACTTTTTCAACTCTTCTCTAGTGATATAGAATGACTCGCATTCGTAAATCGTAATTTCCTCAGTCCTAACAGTTTATAGCCCTATTTTCAAGTATCAGGACTGATAGACGAAATACGAATAGTGTGGTGACTTTACTATTCTTCAATAAGTTACATTGAAATGTATGTCTTGGCCGTCCTAGTCTCGAGTCAAATGACTTGGTTCGAGTCACGCACAACGACTCGAGTACAAGTCGAGTCACCAAAAAATCGTGACTCGAGTCGAGTCATTACAACCCTGGCCCAACCAAATGTCAAGCTGATGTACCGAAAGGCAACAAGGAATTTGATTTTTTATATATATATCCTATTTGATCTCAAGAAAGAATATATCAATTAGCACGTAATCGCGTTATGAATATTAATTCATATTCATGAAAATTGTCACAGCCTGACCCCACTTGAAGCCTGAAAAGATCAACCACTGTCGCGTAACGCCAAACGTAATTTAACATTTGCATATATAATATAGGCAGGGTTGCCATACCGTCCTTATTTCTAAGATTTGTCCTTATTTTCAAAGGCCACGTCTTCGAAAACTTAACTGTCCTTATTTCTAAGAAATGTCCTTCTTTTCGACATGGGTCCTTATTTTGTCTTATTTTCAACAACTACAGAACTTCGATCATTTTCCTCTGGTATATCTGTGTGGCATAATATTCTAAAATTATGCTTTTGCGTCGAGATTTTATGACATCATAAATGAAAGGAGCTCGCCTGTGGCGTACACACCAGACTTGGACAACTAGATAATTCTAGTTGTCTAATTTCACTAAATTAGAGCGAAATGCCAGTAATCTAATTCTAATCTAATTTGTGAAATGCTTCCATGCTCTAATTCTAATCTAATTTGTGAAATGTTCGTATGCTTTAATTCTAATTCTAATCTAATTTGTGAAATGTCCGTATTCTCTAATTCTAGTTCTAATCTAATTATTGTTTTCCTGAAAATGCCTCTTTGTTCGAGGCATATTGCACTATTGCAGTGAGTTAAAAGGAATATCCCGCTTGCGCAGGGAAATCCAGTGCCAAGCCGCCATCGCAATACTTACACCGTGCAGTCATAGTAGATATTATGACGAATATAGCCTGCTAGAGTAGCTTGTAGTCTGCGAACAGCATTCTAGTTTCTAAAACTTTACGTTAGTACATTGCCCTTCTGACTAACATGGGCGATGCCCATGGTTACCATAAAAGAAGTAATATTTTATTAAAGTATAGCAAAAATCGAGCCAAGCTTGGTGTACAGAAGTTAACCATTCTCATGTTTATGGGAATGCACTATTGTTGTTGTTTATTAAACAAAAATATGTGGCGCCTATCGCCTCACGGCCTTTTGCACCACGCACTGTGATTTGATGTGAACTGCATTTTGCTGTATTCATTTCCCATATACAATTTCATTCCATTTCCAAGTTTTTGGGAACTAAGTATAGTTCTAATTCTAATTCTAATCTAATCTGGAAAAGGCTTAGTAGCTCTAATTCTAATTCTAATCTAATTTGAAAAAGCTGTGTACCTCTAATTCTAATTCTAATCTAATTTGGAAAAACTGTGCAGCTCTAATTCTAATTCTAATCTAGTTTGAAAAAAACTGTGGAGCTCTAATTCTAATTCTAATCTAATTCAGAAAAGCTGAAAATTTTCTAGTTGTCCAAGTCTGGTACACACCACAGGATCTGACTTCTAGGTGGTGAGATAGCTAGGGCAGTATAGCAGTTTCGACTGTACCAAGCTATCGCAGCGGACATCATTTTAGCAGTAAACAGAAGCACCAGGTTTCTGCTGTCTAGTCTACAGCAGAATAAGCCGTGGTGGCGGGCATCATTTATTGCGTACTGGAAAAGGGCGCAGTGCAGTCGACACTTGGGTTAAAAAGTAGTAAAGCTGTAAATCATTGATAAATTAATATAAATTATATTGCACATATAGTTTTAGCTACTAATAAGGCTAAATCTGATTAGTTAAAATGAGCAGGCGTTAAAACGTTTTTCGTGACAGTTATGAGAAAGAATTTAAAGGTATCAATGGAAGCTTGAAGGGCGAGTGTCTCGCACATTGCAATATCTGCGATTGTGATATTAACCTGGAGACCATAGGAAGGACCGCTATTTCAACTCACATTGATACCCTAAAATACAAAAAGTATGCCATAATGATTCATTCGAGCGAGTCGATGAATAATTTTTCCACAAGTCGATCAGCACCAAAGATCACAGACTGCAAGGCAGCTGCTGGGCATTGCATACTGTCAAACACCAACAGTAGTTCCTCTACAACGATTGCACATCTCAATCGTTCAAAGCTATATTCCCCGATTCCAACATGGCAAAGAAATTTTCCTCGGCCAGGACCAAGACTACAAGTATTGTTCCTGGAGTTCTTGCTCCATACGCTCAGAAAATGATTTTGTCTAAACTTGATGTACAGCCTTTTTTCCATCTTGGTTGACGGCTATAATCAGAACGAGGTGAAGAAGTTTGGTTTATCACCCAAGACCGATTTATCACCCTATGGGGGCCCCGGACCAACGTTTATTTGGGAGGGGGCTGACGAAAGGCCCCGAGTAAAGGTAACCTATAGACCTGAGCTGTCGTGAGATCCATGAAGTAGGCTACCTCCTAATAACAAGGAGTTGCTGGAGCAGGTTGTTTTTTGCGAAAAGTATGGAATGTGATATGCCACGGCTCATATAAATACAAAGTATTACGAAAACGTTCTTCATTGTTAATCTATTTTTTCGACTGTCCTTATTTTTTAATCCATGACAATGGCAACCCTGAATTTTAGGGTTACCATATTTCTGTGAACTAAATTCCGGACACTCTTTAGTGCCCACTAGCGGATTTCAAAATATGACGTCACACTAGCAAAGCATTCCTCATAGACCAGAGGTGGCCACGATCCGGTTCAGGAGTATGTGGCTGTGTGTTGTGTAACCGGGACCGGAACCACATTTTTCAGCCCATTCCCGCCCAATTAAACAATGATTTTGAGTCCACCATAGGGTAATCGATGCAACTTCTAGGGGGGAGGGAACTTGCTAAATGAATCTGGTTTCTATATGCATCTGGTCGTTAAATTTTTTGAATAAATTCTGTCAATAATACTGGTTGTTCCATATATTACTATTATATATAGTTACTACTCTCCGCCCACATGATCAGAGTTAGCGGTAGAGCTGGTGGAGGATAATGAGTTCGAAAATACTGGGAGCGTAATTGTACATCGTTAAATCGTGTTCATGTCCCACCGATAAGATGGTTTATCATCCTTACGCTGGTGCGCACCACGGAGCTTTATAAACACCCCACATCCAGTGGTTCCCAACATTTTATGGTCGCAACTCCATTTCGAATTTGAAAAAATGTTCCATGGCCCAGATCAAAACTTTACGAGCTGATTACTACAAGAATTCAGCACCTTCGCCCAGACTTACTCACGGGCTATTTTGGAAGCTGATTACGTTCAACATATGTCGTGAACCCCAGAATGAAGGCAAACGACCCCCACGTGAGGAGCCACTATCTTTGAATAAAGCATTTAAACGGCCTTAACGATCTCTAGGAATATACCGTTCTCCTATAATTGCGATTACAATTTGGATTATTCCAGTAAATGAAGGATGTTTTTATCTATATTCTATTACAGTTTTGCGAGGTTGGTAGTCCCGACATTAAAATCAATAAATGTGATAGTAAATCGCGCGTAGCGCGAAGAAAAATATCTTGCATCAGCATAAATATTCCCTGAAATAATGTTTTTATGTTGGTTTACGAAAAAATTATGAGCCTACGTCAAGTCTTCAAAATTCCGGACATTTGGCATATTTTAGAAATTCCTCCGGACGCTAGTTTGAACAGTGAAATTCCGGACACGTCCGGGAAATTCCGGACGTATGGCAACCCTAATATAATATAGGGTTATCATATTATGGAACTCTGAAAAGAGGATACATTTTCAGACTTGCAAATCCGGTGGAGGATTCTGAAAATATGGTAAATTTTTCCCACCTCGTGGTCGGTTGTCTAAAAATAGGTCAACTTTCCGGCTCAGCTCCCGAAATACCCGCCGGTAGGTACTTCGGTGCTGATTTACGGCATTTCAGTCGACTTTGGCCGCGAATTTGACCAAAATTCTCAAAAAAGAGGACAAAAGGGTGTCCTCCGAGGACGCTTTCAAAAAAAAGAGGGCAAATGCTCTTAGAAGATGACGTATGGTAACCCTAATATAATATAGACCAGATTTTAGTCAAGTTTAGTGGCCATACTTGCTATAACGTTAAGTCTTGGCTCTACATCCATTCATCCAATATTTGTAACTCGTATTATTGCATTTTGTATGACAGGGTCGGGAACCTTTCTCGACCGAAGAGCCATATTGACCCGATATTTCCAATTGTAACTCTGAAAGATCCATATATGTCAATCAACTGTTACGTCCCAATGAAAAATTCGTGACGTTTTGGTAGCACTATTCTATGGGACTCGTAGTGTGCACCATGTTTTGTGCCCACATGCGTAGAGGGAGCCAAACATAGTCACCACAGCAGCATACCCAGTATCCACTGCAGGGTGTGATACATCAGTGACGTTGGGTTAGGAAAGGAAATGAGGCAGTGCCTCACATGTCGTCAGGGATGAGCGAGGGGAAATTGTGAAACCTTCAATGATTTATTGGTACGTTTTATAGATGTTTATGAATGATTAGATTTTAAACATTTCTATTCCCAAAATCATAGAATTTTCATATTTATCGTTCGAAAATAAGGCGCGAAAGGAAAGCTAAGGCACAAATGAGGCACAGACCGGCACAACTCATTGTAAACACCTTGGAATTTATTATCACTGATATGATTCAAATGAGATTGTCGCTCTGATTCCGAAAATCTTAATATTGATCGACTTTTAAAGTATTCGGCGTCACATAACTCTACGCAACTTAATTTTTCGGCGGCTCTAGAAAGCTACTTACGGTACCAATCCAGAACTTAGCTATGCGTTGTTTTTAATTTCAATTTGTAATTGTTAATGTCACTTTCAAGATGTTTATTTATCGACGTAGATCAGGAAGAAAATGTGTATTTGAACTGCATTGTCCTACAAGCGTCGCCATGTCAAGGTATCATGCAATCCAAGATTTCGAGGAGCAATGGCGGTTAGATCGAAGTTGTCAGTGGTGTTAGTTGCCGGCACGACAGCAACTTAAATTTCAGTATTTTCAGGGGGTCGAGTCCCTAACCCTGGTTACCCCACTGCCTTGACCTCTCAAAGACATAAATTTATGCTGTCACTAAAATATTTATTCGGACCGTTATGAAAATCTACTATCAAGTTGCTGCAATATTGCTAAATTAAGTACAAAATTAAAAATGTGTCAGAGCCATATATGACTCGGGAGCCATAGGTTCCCGACCACTGCTGTATGACATGTTAAATATATAGTAGCCTACTCAAATTTGGAAGGATGTATTTTTCCAATTACATCGATCTCGCGCAGTGTTTACTTTTTAGATATGACAAGGATATTCAATGAAACCCGGCATTTATTTGAATACAGTAGCTTATGTTTCAGATGGTAGCAGACATGGAGTAATCGCGATTAGTAATCGTAATCGATTACGACGATTACAGCATTTTGAAGTAATCGTAATCGCAATCGATTACATTCGAAAAAAATCCGAAGTAATCGTAATCGTAATCGACTACTTCCCATATCTAATCGATTTTTTTGTGAAAGAACGATTACTTTTTGTTGGTACAAGGACTGACATAAACTGAATATTCGTGAACAAGAATGAGATAATATACCACGTTAGCGATAGCACAACGTCTGTTTTCAAACGCCACTGACTCATTATTACGTCAGAAGTATTAGCTCCGCTCGTCATTGCGTAAGAAGTATCCACACATCGTAAACAAACATGCGATGGACATGGACATTTTAGTGTGATTGTAAGAACACCCCCCGTGTTGTATATCAGGTTATCAATACACTACAGAAGCCCCTACCTCGCAGCAGGATATTGATCACCACTCTGCCTATAGTTTCAAATATTACCTTATGTATTGATGTTTGGTTGTGCTCAGTTAAACGCAGTTTACCGTTGCTGCTTGACAAGCAGGTGACCTACGTACGCACTACGCACGTGCACCTGACGAAGATCCGTAATTTTTTACTCGTTGAATAAAACATTGCAGCTTCCACAACGAAGCATTACAAATAAACAGCTGCTGATATACATCATAACCGAGCCGTGCTTAGCCGTTTCTCGTAACAGCAGCTCGCAGTATATGTATTAAGTTGAAGGCAGAATTTTTATGTTCACTATATCTTATTCTCATATAACTACTTGAAACGGGCGTCAATCGTTATTTCACAGTCCGTTACTTAGCATTTGGACCTGCCGCCATAACCATCCGCTTATATAGCCTGACATGTTAGCGTGGGTTGTAGCTAGAATCAGCAATTCAGCCAAAACAGCAATTCGTCCCCTGTCCAATCGTTGGTCAATTTTCAAAACTGAATTTCGTCAATAATATTGGTAATTGCATTATATTACTATTCATTTATAACCTCTCTGAGCCCCGAGTGTCAGATTTAACTGTAGAGCTGGGGCACGTAATTCATAATCATAGCATCTGGTATGTTGTTATAATTACTTTATAGTATGTTGTTAATTCGCGACGTCCAGTCTGTTGCATAATCAAAAGATATTGTACTCGCCCAAACGTAGCAGACTAAAACAATATCTTTTGTGAGACGCACACACAAGTTGTCATGGCTTTATTCCTTTGTGGATGCGCCGGGTGGCATTTGCATTGTGGGCCCAGATTGGAAGGACAGGAGTTATTAGTCACGCCCACCCAGTGCGGCTAGTGACAATGGACGAATACCCTAAGTTTCGGCCAAGGTATATCCCGTGGAGTTGCGTGTTGGCCGAAACTGCATATGTCTTTTGGTGTGTTGTGGGATCGTGGCGCGGTAATGACCGGCTCCAAAATGCCTGCTCCCATAAAATAGCCTATGTTTGTTTTTTCTTGAGGGGAAGAGGTATGCATTTCAAACCCAGCTATCTACTGGAGCAGGGGTCACCAACCGTTTTGAAACAACAAGCTACTTCTTGTGTAGTGTGTACTGATTATTGCGACGACCAACGGGTTGCCGCTTACTCCCGCCGTTTATCCGTGTTCAGTTGGATTTCTTCACTTAGAGTAAGACAAACAGAGCACTGGGCCGGGTTTCCGCCCCTTACCAAGAACAGAAAACGCTCACTCGCCGGGACTCACACCAGCTTCTCTGGGCTCAGTTGCGTTGCTGCAGTGCGCGCCGAAGCGCCAATCTCCGAGTCGAGACTCGGGAATATTAACTATAGATTCCCGTTGAGCCGCCGCGTGCGGGCGAAGACAAGCAATGCCCCGAGCGACTGCGTTCGTATGTTCCTTGGGGTCGGCCGACCCATGTTCAACTGCTGCTCATATGAAACTAGCTTCAACTTTCAAATTTCTCATTTGGATAGAGACATTTGAATCGCAAGGCTCGAAGAACATTTTCAAGAATTAATTAATTCTCGAAAATACTCTAAAATTTATGTTGGTTTACCAAATACTTTTGAGTCCCCTTCGAGCACGCTCCCCACCCTATTAAGGAATTTGGGGTGCGGCAGGTAAAGACCTGGCAATAATGCAAATCGTTGGATGCGATAAATCATCCACTATAAAGTTGGGCGATTGGTATATTATGACGTAATAGGCAAATGACGCACGATGCATGAAGAGAGTTGATATCTCATTAAGCCTTTTCATCGCAATCCTGGTATTGTCTTCCAATATATCATTTAAGATTATAGTCCTAAAAAGCAAAACAAATGTAATCGTGAGTAATCGTGATTACTTTTCCAATGTAATCGTAATCGACTACTTCCTGATTTTGCTGTAATCGTAATCGCGTGATTCCGAAGTAATCGTAATCGCAATCGATTACATTCAGAAAGTAATCACCCCATGTCTGGATGGTACTCTTCGATCTGCAATGAAATGAGAACGGTCCTATAATATTGCTCCTGTTTTAGGTCTACAGATTTAACTCATCCACTTAAGATGCTGATCGATCAAAAGCCATTAATTCTGCCATCGGCAAACATCTGTTGGATAATCCGATTTGTGCGAATAATTATCGAGACCACCGATTTCGAATCGTAGGTCGAGGCCGTTCACAATTCCATTTGTGTGCCTTGGAATCAACTTTTATCAAAATACACCAACCAAAACTCTGTCAACAAAAGGAGTTCGTGTATCACCTAAAAATAGTACATTGAACGCTCTCTCATTCGAAATTTCATGCTGGTGACGTCATATTTTGTGATACGATTGTTGATATACAATGTTCTTTCCAATTCTCTACTAGTTGCTGACGATTACCCCTGACGAGTGTCAGCCGAAAATATTCGGGTTCATTTCAATACGAATATACTATTTAATTGTATATTGAAGTTCTGTACCTCCAAGAAGCTCTTCAGATTTAAAGATCTATAACTTACCCTGATATTATGAACTGTGGACACTGTAACAGACACAAACATCGGATATACCGATCTTGAAGTATATTGCGGATAAAAAAATCACAGTAGAAGTATCAAATATTCGGACCAGACATTAAATTATTGCATACGATCGCTGCCATCGGCGATTTCTTTTGATGAGATTCCAGTTTTTCTTCCGGTGTTGACTGGTCTATTCCTAGACCCAATCGATAAATTCTCAGCATATACTCAGGTTCTTTTGCTCGGGCACCAATGGATTTCCGGGTGCAAGTGACAGTGCAATGATAAAAATCTAGTGGGGTCTTGTGAGATTGAAAAGGCAGCAACATTTTGCATGTTCAACACATTCAAGTATCCCTGGTCAGCGGAATGACTCAACGTTACCTGTAAAGTTACAGAAGGTCGTGGATGTTTCGTGACGTCATACAGTAACAGGATACCAATTGAGTAACCTAATTAAATTGGCCCAGGGCTGTGGAGTTGGTTCTCTTTACGACCGACTCAAATTCCGAGCATGGGTTCCTACTCCCGAAACATTAAACTCACCGACTCCTAATATTTACTTCATAGAACTATGACTACGACTCCAATATACTCAGAAATAATTCGTTTATTACATATAGTTTTTGTAAATATTATTATTACAAAGTGAATCGATCTAATTCTGTTTGAATTGTTAATTCCCAATATAGCATATTGGATATTGCAGTATTCTATTAAAAACATACTCCTTTATTTTCAATCACTAATTTTTGTGCTCAATATTACTTCAGTAGGCATACTCGTATTAACATCCAACTCAATTTCAATCAATATAAAAAACAGACACAAGTGTATAAAATAATTCTAATTTTATTCAGTTTATTTATATTTGTATGGAACAAGATTGCCTCTGCCCGAGACCGTTCGTCGATGATCTGAGATCAGATTACATTAACTTCAGTGCTGAAAATTCTGAAAAGAGTCTTACAGCACCTGCTTGAGTCGAAGCATAGTAGTGGCCTGCTTTTGTTTCATTCATAATTTCAACGGACAGATATTTATTTTGTGGAGGTCCGCCTACGAGAAAAACTTACGAACTTCTCTAACCGCAACGACACCTTTTTAAACATCTGGGAACAACATTTGATGATTCCAGGGTAGTTGGAGTCGGAGTCAGATCATTTTCACAAACTCCGACTCCGTTGGCAGTATGTGTTCCCCAACACTGACTCCAAAGAGTGTTACAAAATGTCTCTGACTTAACAACGAAAATCGTGTATTTAGCCGAAATTCACCCCAGCGAAGGTTGTAATGGAGATATATACCATAGGGTGTTGTGGATTCTGTTTTTTGTCTCGTGGAAATCCCATGGTACACATGAACAGAACCACTACACCCCTGGGATATAACTCCATGAGGATTAGTGTATTTGACTCATTTTTCACCCACACAATGGGTGTGAAGGCACTATTTCCCCCCTGAATGTGCCAGTGACCTGATTCACACCGCACGCTATGATGCAAATCGGAGAAATACACGTATTTTCCACCCATGTATTTACACCGTGACTGTGACTTCATCAAGAGAAAAGTTAACGAGGCTCCACATCCCCACGTCTAGTGATCTGTGCAAGTGCACAAGGTACATAGGTTACCTGTGACGCAATTTCATCAATTCGTATCCTTTTCAGTGATTGTAAATGCGAGTTAAAATCCTCTCTCACTGTTAGGTTGACCCCGAGTCGGTTATTTATGATGAAACCCAGCGTGCAATCGTCAGGTAATTTGATAGAATTGCAGCTATGTCGGAAACGTCCGTTCCTTGAAAAAGGCATTGCATGTAATCCCGTTGCTAATTTCTGGGATTGTCTATAAAAGTTCGTACCTTGACCATTTACTCATTTTAACTGCTAAGGACTTTGAAATGCAAATACCAGCCCCGCCAGTCGCGAACCAAAAAGACACCATCCGTCCGATATACGTAGTCTAAAAGTAAATAATTAAGGGTATATTCTTTTACGCTTAACCTTAAACCTATATAAAACAGTTTTAATGATATTATCGGTGCTTGTTGATATCATTTTAAGCTCATTGATTCACGATATATTTACTGACACGCTGTTATTTCTGTACAGACGCGTTCAGTAACGAAGTACTTCTACTTTTCGGAGTTTTCCAAGTAGATTTGCCTACTTGCAATACTTACTGAAGTATGGAATATTGTAGAATATTTCTTCTTACTGGTTTTCGATTTTTTAGGAAAAGCTAATCATAGTACACTTACTTTTCTACTTATTTTAAAATCGCGACTTCTGCTTCTACTTGAGTAGGCTACTGACGATGACTATACTTTGACCAACTCTGTTTCCGTAGAAAAACCACGCAGGAATTATTAATTTAAAACTCCGCCGATATAACTATATATCTAAAATCGATATTTGATGAAATCTCAGAATATCGTCTGCTATCGAATACTGAATTGATTCCCTTGGAGGTGCAGAACTTCAACATACAATTTTATAGTGTATTCATATTGATATGAAGCCTAATATTTTCGTGTGACACTCGTCAAGGGTAATCGTCAGCAACTAGTATAGAATTGGAAAGGACATTGTAGATCAACAATCTTATAAATTCTCTACTAGTTGCTGACGATTACCCCCGACGAGTGCCAGCCAAAAATATTAAGGTTCATTTCAATAAAAATATAGTATTCAATTGAGTCAATTTGATTCCAGTAAAAAATTCATTTATGGTCGCCTCTCTTATAAAGATATCAACTCATAACACCCCTTTTCTCTGTTCGCCCGATTTTAGAATCATGCGTAGGCCTATATCAAATCGTGGCTAATATACCTTCTGTTTCATAGTTTAGATACCAAACAGCGTCGATGGACACAATTTCGGTATTTTAAATCGATACGTAATTTCGTAAGATTCCGTGATCAATAGCGTTCAGAAATTGGATTGGTACCTGGATTTGAAGCGGAAATTTGGATCAGAATCGCTCATCTCTGACTGGCATGAAGTTCGTATTATGAGTTTACGAACTAGCACTGGCAAAGAAAAACTCAGTTCGCAACCATATACCATAAATTCTGCCATAGCCCCATAGGTGAGCTTGACGTAACGAAAGTTGAATACAAACTGGAAATTTTCATAAGAAACAGCAAGTCAGAATTGTCCACACGGGCCACACAACGGTCGCTCACGAGTCACAGTTTACCCTCATCTGGATAGTTAGTATACTTTAATTGACATATAGTAATGTAACGCATAGAAGGCCAAACCTGTGACATCGCATGCTAGAGCTACGGCTCTATACGCAAATAAGTTTTATCTGATTGAATCATGAAAAGCGTAATACTTACTGAAATAGGGTAGGAAAGGCTCGGCCGACCGATATAATGATCCTTGTTAGAGTCGTATCCGCTAAGGACTTTCACTAATCTCTTTGCATTCACGTAATTGTCATCATCGAAATGGCACCACCACCTAAAATACAATGTCATTCCCAAACCATGGATATACCGTAAAAATAGCTTTAAGGGAACTATGAATTTTGGAATGATTAACAGATATGATAGTTCAATTTCGTGCATTTTACAGGTTATATACGGATTATTATTAATGTCTCGGAGGCGCAAGTATTCGTTAACACACCTTGATCTTGTGGTATTTACAACTGATAAAAGGGTTAATAATAATCCCTCTGACTGATTGATTGGTCTCCATCTGGTATATAGCTCAGTCGGAAGTTACGTAGGCCTATGATGTGATGAAATTGAGTTTGTAGAAGCACTAACTTTTTCCCAGTATTCATGAAGTAGTCGTACTCAAATCCCATTTTGCAGCATAGATGAGTCCTGCATATAAAATACATGTATTGTTTGAATACTATATCATGGCATGTACTACTGATTCGCATAAAAGATACAAAACTGCTTAGGGAGCGATATTGACAATTGTGCAATGTGCATACTGACTACAGTAGTACAGTATGCTCCTTGCTCAAGCTCATTACAGTCGGCTTCATACAGCGGTAATATCGCATTTCCTACGTTTACATTGCAATTGCAGCAATAAATAAGTTATTGGAATTATGAAAGTATCGAATGTGAAAGCCATTAGGAAATGATCCGGGATCATTGACTTGTAAAGCTTACAGGCAATTGTAGGGTAAAACCATATTTTTTGTCATTTAGATCCAGTGAGATCACCTTTAGACAATAATATTCATGGCATATTGTTTCGCACAATCCGAGGTCTCGTTAATATATAGAAATGCAAGTAATGCGAATAAAATGCATGGTAACATATTATAATATACAATATTTCATGTCGATAATGTATTTATATTGTCATGACTTCGATAGCCTCTCTCATGGTGGATTGATCGTAGACGTCTCCTATAGTGACCTATAGTCCAATTGCATATGATATAGGCCTAGGCAACAAACCTGAAGTGTGAGTTACCGCAGTTAGTATTCAGAATCCGCGCACCTAGAAAACAATCACTATATCAAGTCAATGAAAAAGAAGAAACCTTATGCTAGATTACCAGAGGTATTCATAAGGTTTGAATCGTCCTCGTCCGAGAAAAATGTGGTCTAAAAAATCAAAGCCATCGTGATGGCCGCGAAATATGTTATATTCTACGTAATATTTGCAGATGTATGTTCTCATTAATGGGATCATCGCTATTGCGCATAACAATACGTACAATTTGTGGTGATAACTTGATAAGTATATGTTACGTCTGTGTGTAAAACGAGGGTATGTTGAAGACAGGAAAATTTTGCAATTGCAGTCGAGATCTCAAACTGAAGCGGTATTCTGTTGTCATGAATAATCCATCAGACTATTGCCTTAATGATCCAAATGTAAATACAAGCGAGACCCAAACGCGTGTCCATTACATGGATTACCGCGATGTCTACTATAGCCAGTTTCCTGGATGGCAGGTGACTAGCGGAATCATTTTCGATCGCTTGCAGCGGACTCGACGCGTTTGTTCAGCGAAAACACTTTTAATCAAGGCAGCGTCGATTGGATTACGAAACACGAAACAATACAGACTATGTCGACACATTGTTCCGATTAGTCTGCTAGGGATCGTTTTTCACCGACGTAACACCAGACCACACCGATGAAAACATGACGAATTCAACGAACCGTACGACTATAGACATTATATTGGTCGAAATAGAAAGTGGAATATATTTTTCCATATACCGTACTAGTTTTTCTATATGCTTAATTTGCAACTATGGAAAATTCACCATCAATGTACGTTGTGCTAGTTTATATCAAAATACCACAAGGTTCCGATCAAATGTGCATACAGGAAGCTGTCGAAACGACTGGGAGTGCCTTTCAATCAAATACCCCGCGGTAATCAATAATATTAATCAAGTAAATTGAGAAATTCCGGACTCACCTGATTGCGACAGTTATTCCACCAAGTCTTGAGTATGACTTGTAAGCGTGATGCATGAAATTTTCCACTCGTTTTCACGCTTATAAAAATATCGTCCAGCCCAAAGGTTATATTGCGAACTGCTGAAGTAGTCAGACGGTCGATATTCGCGTACTCGTTCTTTCCCAGCTCACACTGTACCGATACACCATTACGCCAAAGATAGAACGTGGTTGTGGTGAGTCCTGACCACGCCAATATCATCAACAGTATCCGAGGTAATTTGTGCGAAACAACCATTACCAAAAGACATTTCATTTATTCCGGTAGAGTAGACGAAGAAAGCTCCTTGCACATCGCCATGCGTCTCGACATATGTGCGTTGGAGTTTCGCTTCTCTCTTCCGCCTTTATTATCATCGCAGCGAGAGAGAGAAGCTGTTTAGCTTTACCTTTGCAACAATACCACGCTTAAAAAGAAAGAAAAAACATGTCATCATGGCACAACATCCTGCGTTGACAATCTATTTATATTCACACTACCCACATGCAGGAAATTGCAACTATAACGACAACCATATGTCTCCGAAACCTGAATTGATGTCGCGCTACTGAAAATGCGAAATTACAACAATAATAATCTTATATGCATGTAAACTGATCGCTATCATCCATTCATTTACAGAGCCTAGTCAAGTAACACGACGTGAGGTTGTATTAGAATTTAGTGTCGCACGGATCCAAGCTACAAATTTAGCACCAATAATAATAATAATAATCAGCCGGCTAATAGGTGCGTGTTTTTATGTATGATTTCCTACTATTTCCTACTCCAGGATTTTCTTTTTCAACCAACGCAATCAGAACGGGCGTCTCTTGGGCGATGCTCGGGAAAACTGTGGAGTGTTGATGAAAAATCTAGCAGTGCGGATGAAAAACGGGGGATGTGGATGAAAATTTTCCATAATGTTTCTTTTTTTATGACGTGGAATAATTCATGTTACTGTTTCTATATTCAAGTTCAAAACTTGCTTGCTACCAGGTCTGTGTCTTAAACTGTTACGTCATACGTTTACAAATCCTAATTCGTAAAATACAATCGGCGCACGTGATCAGCGGGCATCCTCACTCAGAAGCAGTGGTGCCGATACTAGTGGTTTGACTCTAGGTCCAGTGTATTTTGACTTGACCTGGAGTTCTAGTGTATTTTTTTCGAATTTCGGCAAATCTGGTGTTTTTTCCTGAAAAAATATTTGTTTATGAGGATGGTATTTTGATGTGCTTCAAATAATTTATACCCGAAGAGATCGCAATTAATATTCGCCTACACTTGCTCATTTGGCACGGGAACCAACCCAGTAGAACATTGCCTTGCTTTCCGCACATTTCTATCAGTAGAACTCTAGCAGACTGTTTAATATCCTGTGATTAAATCTAGGGGCGGCAGTTTGTAAACCTGATCGTAATACGGGCGAAGTTTATATGACAAAGACGGAAATAGACCGGGTCAGCCGTCAAGCTTACCGTAGTATTTTTTATCCTTGCCTAAGACCTGGTTTCAAGTCCCAGAGATCGAAACTCTATTACCCACTCAAAGCGAACAGGAAAAGCTACCTTGCCGCAATTGACTGGACCAAATATTGAATGGTTACGAAATGTGTATGTATAGTCCGGTGATAACACTCAGTTATATATCCTTGGTCGAATGCCTTGCCAGAGTGAAAAATTTGGGGGTCACACTATTTGAAAAATGATGTGCCGTCATAAAGAGGAACATTAAATTTGCAGGGGGCATTCTTGCCGACAGTGATTATATATAGGCTACTGTATTTTTAGTTCATTACAGTGTTCCTCTATGTAGAATTGTAGATAGATTCCTTTGAGCCTTGACAGTCGAAAACTCGAAAAATGTGAATGTATGATGTTTTAAAGAATTTCATGTCCCTCACGCCTTTTTACTTTTGAGCTGAAGCAAAATTTTGTAATGGAGAATTAAAATAGTCAGCAATATTGTCAGATGTCGAAGGATTGCAGAAAACGTGATGATTTTGTCATTTGCTGAGCCTTCTCATTATGTAATTGTTGTTATAATCAGTTCATTTTCTTTGTCGTTTAGGATTTACTCAATAGTTTTGGCCTAACTTTCAAAAATAGTGTCTTTTTGTCGATCTAGTGGTATTTAGTTGACCAATCTAGTGCTATTTTATGAGCCTCAAGTGGCAACACTGCTCACAAGCGATGTTATGTCCATGTCCAGCAATGAAAGTGGCGGGGGAAGGTCGAGATTTCAACAAGATTTGAAGCACTAAATATTTGTTTACTGAAGTCAGACGTTAACCGGTATCGTTACTTCAGGATGACCACCGAGCAGGTCTCCATGTTTTGAGGAATATAAGTGTTGAGTCGGCATTATGAGAATAATTATGCAGTGAAATGCACGCATGCACTCGGCTGATGCTGGCCTGGCAGGCTAGCGGCAGTATGCAATGTAATGGCAATGTAATTTACTGCTTTAAATTTAGAAATAAACTGCACGCCACAGAATTTAGTCTAAACTTTTGTCTCGGCCGCCAACGTATTTTCTGCTTTACATTTGCCTCGCCGGGAATAAATTGACCATGATCACACTTGATCCAAGCACTAGACTAGAAGTTCTTATACAAAAACTCGACTACTTATTGCGCCGAGAGAGGCTTTATTGCACTGGTTGACATCACGAGGAAACGGAGTTGTCTTCTTGATGAGACACTTGATGGGGAGCTTTGGAGTAAGAACTTGTTCCTAACGGGTCTGAAAGTGCCAGAAATATTCAGCAGCAAGCCACAGAGTCATTAATAAACCGGACGTCTACTTGTTGGAGACTTCAACAAAAAGTGTTTACCCCATCTCTTAAATTTATTTTTGTGTGATAAATTTCGATTAGTTTGTGCGGATGAAATTTTTGCAAAAAAGTGCGGATGGTTCCAGGGTTGTAATCAAGTCACAATTGTGACCTTAAGGCTCCGAGTCACAAGTCAATTTCACTTTTGTAGTTTGGGCTCGAGTCAAGTCGAGTCATTTTCAATTCACCACCGAGTCAAGTCCGAGTCCAAGTCAGCGATCAGAGGGTCGAGTCCGAGTCATGGTATTATGACTCGAGTCCGAGTCCAAGTCCTTGTGTTAACATTTCAGTTTCCAGTTGAAGTCTTGTTAAAACCACTTTTCAGCTCGGTTTGGTGATATCAAATGGTTCGCATTTATAATATACTAATTCCCCTCAATTTTAGCAGTTTTGGCCGCATTTTCAAGTACCAATACCAATAGACAAAATCCCAATATGGTGGTCACTTTACCATTCTTCGAAGTTACAATGAAATGTCGGCCTTGGCCGTCTGACTCTCGAGTCATATGACTTGGTTTGAGTCATGCGCAATGACTCGAGTCCAAGTCGAGTCAATACACAGATTGACTCGAGTCGAGTCATTTCCGTCGTTAGAGGAAATGACTCGAATCAATTCGAGTCATCAGAAAATTGTGACTCGAGTCGAGTCATGACTCGAGTCATCACAACCCTGGATTAGGGTTACCATATTTCAGCAACCCAAATTCCGGCCACTTTTAAGCGCCCACTAGTGGATTTCAAAATGAGTTATGACGTCACAGTTGCAGAGCTTTTTACTCCTAAACCAGAGGTGGTCACGATCCGGTTCAGGTGTAGGCTATGCGGCTGTGTGTTGTGTAACCGGGACTGAAAGCACATGTGCTTGCTATATGAATCTGGTTTCTATATGCATCTGGTCGTTAAATTCTTTGAATGAATTCTGTCAGTAATATTGGTCGTTCCATATATTAGCCTACTATATAGAATTATAGATATTAATCTCCGCCACATGATCAGAGTTGGAGTAGAGCTGGTGGAGGATAATGAGTTTGAAAATACAGGGAGCGTAGTTGCACATCGTTAAGTCATGTTCATGTCCTACCGATAAGATTGTTTATCGGCCTTATGCCGGTGCGCACCACGGAGCATTATAGGCACCGACATCCAGTGGTTTCCAACCTTTTATGGTCGCGACTCCATCTCCAATTTAAAAATGTTTCGTGGCCCAGATCAGAATTTGACGAGGTAATTACTAAAAAAGTCAGCACCTTTGCCCAGACTTACTCACGGGCTATTTTGGAAGCTGGTTACGTTCAACATAATCACAAACCCCAGAATATAGGCAGAGGACCAATGTTCCCTCTAATTTTTGACGAGTCTGCGCACTCTTACCAACTCACTGTGCAGACCCTTGGACAACAGTGCGTAACGACTAAAAAAAGGTCATCACTTCGGCTTTTTTTGTGCGAAACTTAGATTTACTGTGCGCAGATACCGCGTCAGCACTGCGCATTTGCGCAGCTTAGAGGGGGCATTGCAAATATTTATATTTTATTGCAGTTTTTGCGAGGGTGATAGTCTCCATATTAAAATCAATATATGTGGTAGTAAATCGCGCGCAGCGCGAAGAAAAATATCATGCATCGGCATAAATATTCCCAAAAAATATTGTTTTATCATGATTTACGAAATAATTATGAACCTACGTCAAGTCTTCAAAATTCCGGACATTTGGCATATTTTAGAAATTCCTCCCGGACGCTAGTTTGAACAGTGAAATTCCGGACATGTTGGGATAATTCCGGACGTATGGCAACCCCACCCTGGATGGTTCTCAAAATAAGGGCTAATGAAAAGCTCTGATATATAGCCTATATATATGTCCTGGTGCTGAAACGACTTAAGAGCATCGTCTGATAGTCCCACACAGACTTTTTGAGGTTGCCTAGGGTTAGCATGTGTCCTCCAAAGCATTTGTCCTCATTTTTCAAGAAATGTAAAATGTCCCCCGAGAACTCCCGAATGCCCCCCTTTTTCGCAATTCGTCCTCCTTCGTAGCTTTGAGAGTCAGGCGAACGTACGGAGACAAGTAAAAAATGTCATAAAGACATGAAACCAGGATTTCGACGGCAAGGGGTGTCAAACTCAAATTGGGTCGCAGAACCTCAATGGGCTGTTTCGTGTTTGTCGGGAGTAAACCTATTCCAAAACGTTACCTCGTGCCCTCGCTTTCCAGTCGAATACTTTATTATCAGTCACATGGAGATCATACACGGATCATAGGGTTTTATTCTAGCAATTCGCAGCACTTTTATTCGGGAATTATGGAATTGTCAAAACTACGATGATTGTCTGGTTGAATGCAGTTACGAACCGATAAAACAGTGGCGCTAACGACGACGTAAATTGGCATATATCTATGCTCCCATTGCTTTCGTCGTAATATGGCGTTAGCTGTGCGTTGTGAAGAATACAAGATATTTAACTGTAAACGCGGACCTTGTTGGAATTTGGTATCATTAAATCGCAAGCAAGGTTTCTCTCAAGTCCTGGAACCTTTTGGTTTGTATGTGACACAGCAGTGCGACCATGTATCTTTGAATTATATATTAGTGTAACGTAACTCATATATTTTCCATGTAAACTGCATATAACAGTTCCGCATTCGTGTTTTGGCTTCTGTGAATAGCTACTGTTGGCTCATTTTGCCATAAAACTCATTGTGCGCCTTTTGCCTTCCCGAAATTGGGTGACAATTCCACCGACTTGTTCCAAGTGGTAAGTAGAGTGAGACCACAACGTCGTGGTCGTGTGGTTATAATGTGGCCTATGAACATTTGCTGTGTTGATGGAATGTTTAAAGAAAATATTTCCTGCAAAAATTTCAACATTTGTTGGAAATGTGCTGGATAATGTAAGACTTTTCCAATCTACTCAGAATTGCTTCGCTGGCCGGATGCGGCCCGCGGGCCGTATGTTTGACACCCTGACCAACCGATCTAACTGATTACGCGGGGATGGGCCTTTCGGTAGCCGAGTCGTTAAAATGACCTTTTCTAGTCAACCCATCAATATTAGCAGTAAAATTTCCCGTATTTTAATGAATGGATTTTGGACATGTAAAAAGTGTTCTCTATTTCGAATCTCAGCATACGTGACGACCGTCTATGACTTCAACGTTCAAATTCACGCGGCCCGAAACCGAGATGTATTTTCCATCTCTAAATTCCATTTGGATAAAAAATGTGCCGTCTGCGCCTGAGATTACCTGTCCCGTGTGTTCACGCCAACCGACACCTGCCACTTCACGGCAGTCTGCGGTGTTTTGAAATGATTAATAAACTGAGCCTAATTGCTTTCCTAAACGGACTAGATGTCGCTATCCTATGAAATCGAACACTTTGGAGAAGCCTCGGTATACGGAATCAATAGTCCTCCTAGCCTCCTCGCCTTCCGCCACATGGTTTTGTCGCTTGTCTCTCATATTCTCTGCTTCAATTTTCATTCAGTGCACATGACTCTTCTTTACATCACCCAGGCCCAGGTGGGTGTCAGATTTCAAAGACTACCCCAAGTCGTTTCGACACCTTCCTATCCTTTCATTGCATCGCAGTTTCGTGATGTTTTGAAATGATGAAAATATTTATAAACTGACACTGATGTCAGTCGAGAGGCAAGCGGTAGTATCAATTTCGCTGGAATTTTAGGATGACCAAAATTAAACTTTCCAATACGCATTCATAATTTTACTGAAAAAGTCGATATTGCGCAATATGCCGCTTTTATTTTGAAGGATGAAAAAGAATAAACTCCCTCTCCCTGCATAACCAGCACCCCACAAAACTTCTAACTTGGTGAGCTTAACATAAATTGGTGTACTACTGTAAGGCTATATACCAGCTGCCCCCAGACAATCTATATTATTCTATAACTTGACAGAGCAACAGACTAAACTGACGAATGACAAGTTCAAGAAATTGCTTTTGCATGATTTAATACCAAACGCCATTGTAAGCACATTTAAATAAGCACTTACACAATGCATTTCGCACACTGCACAACGGCTAGCACCAGTCAGCAAAATCATGAAAACAATCTAATCGTATTGTCCACAGCACAAGAAAATATCCAGGGCTGGGTGGGGTGAAAGCAGCAGTCCAGCACGCCCAGATTTCGCTCGACCTTGTGTCCTTTCAAAACCTTGACCGGTACAATCAGAGGATTCTGCAAGAGATCACTGAACACCATGCCGTGGCTCACGATGACGGTCCCATCGTCACTGCAAGACGCGAAAAGCGGGTATTTCTTATGATAACAGCAAGACCGAATAGCCCGCTTATGATATCTCATTGTCTGGTAAGGTTTCACAGACAAATCCATGTCAAACCACATTAGCCGACAGTCATAGCTCCCAACAATTAGATCGTCACCGCCAGGATGAATAGCCATGCTAGATATCCATTTCGCGCTCGACATAAGCTTCTTTGTCATGCTCTGTTTGACCAAGTTATAAACTCTGACGTAAGTCTGCGAGGCTACAAATAAGAACGGTCTGTGCGGGTGAAACAACACGCATTGCACCAGCCCTTTGCATTTGCTGAACGGATTTTGCGAGCGCCGTTTCGTGAGCTGATGCAGTAGAACTTGAGTGTGGCCGTTCCCAGGCAGTATGGTCGCGAAGTAATCGCCTTTTCCATGCCATGTAACCTTAGACACAGGCTTTCCATGATCCAAAATCAGTCGGAAACCATCTTTAAATTCTTTACCCGGGTCAACCACAGTCCAAGGGATCATGTTTTTGGTTTCCAGCTCTTCCTCGCCACCATCGTCCTTTATATCTTCGTAAGAATTAATTAACTGATCAGTAGCTTGACAGACAAGCCTGTCGCCGACATAAGGATTGATAATAGCAACAGTATTATCCATTACAGCCGCGAGCAAGCAAATACTCAGATTTGGGCACCATTGCACGCACTTAACGACATGATTAGTCGGAATCACACGTAAACATCTACCACTTGATACTTCCCATACTCTGATAGTTTTATCGTCACTTCCAGACGCGATCCACTGTCCAGAATCGTGTACCGATATTGATCTAATCATACCCGTATGGCCTTTATAGCATAGAGACTGCACAGTCGGGAATGGCTGCAATTCACTCGGTTTCGGCAGTTTTGGTATTAAATCCTCTGGATCGACGTTAACCCTCATTTTTCTTTGTCTCGGACAAAGATACAGGTCCATGCACCTAGAAAACGCTTCTTGAATAAACTGCGAATACTGAGGCACTTTACGGAGGCAGTCGTATTTTTGCGGAATGAAGCTTGCTTTTCTGTCCTCAGGATCAGCCGCTTCCCATGCTAATTTTTCGTCATCTGTCATCAGATACTCGGGCGGTGGATTGTACGAAGCCTCGTGCCCTGGTAGTTTAGTTTTGGGTGCAGGAATGTGCATTTTTCTTCGAGCCAATTGACTGTGGGATAACTTCTCTTCCTTGCTATCAGCCCACAAGTCATAAAATCTATGGTGATCATCTTTTCGTTCTTTCCTGGGCTTCAACCAGCCCATTTTTATGGCGTGCACCAGTTTACCGACTTTGAGCTTTTCTTGTAGGGATGGAGTGAAGCTTCGCTTGTGCGCAGGAGCGTTGTTGATCGGGTGAATCATTTTCTCGTGAGTGAAAATATCGAGATGAGGCTCGTACGGGTCTATTTTGGGGTCGTAATATGTACCGCCTTTTAGCCTCTCGATAAGTTGCACCTCTTCGGGCGTTAATTTGTGGTCCCTGGCAGTGGTCTCGTCGTAAATCGTACGCCAGTAATCTGGGTTGTCCATACGGTCCAGAAATTTATCCAGTTCATCCATGTTTCGGATTGGTTTTCCGATTTTTTTTCCATCAAGATCATAGCCGATGTGTGGAAAATTTTCATACCATTGCATCGGTATATTGCCCACTGTGTTTCGTACATCTTCTTCGTCCGAAGTATCATCTTCATCTACTCCAATCTTTTTCTGTTGCGTTGCGACTTCAGTTACATTATTATCATCAGGCGGAGTTACTATATATTCATCCACTCTCGAATCAGAATCGCTTGCAGCGTGTTCTTCTTCCTCTTCATCAGATGACTGCTCGATGTGGATTGATCCGACTGAAAACTCGGGCGTCTCTTTATCTACTAATTTTCGCTTATTCTTTAGTCTAGCCATTTCTGCTGGATGAATTGTGTCAGAATCACTCAATTCGTCTTTAGAATAAAGATGGTACAGTAGGGTTGTTCAAAACTAACTTTTTTTCCAGATCATGGGGATTCACTGATTAAATTGTTAGGTTCTGCTGCCTAAAAAACGCTGCACACCAAATTTGGCTCGATTCCAATTGGTAGATGTAAACGCACTGGATTTTGAAAATTTTGCATTTACTTGAAAAAATTTGATAACTATTTTTCAAATTTATCTGTCAACCTCACGGAATTGTTAGATTCATGTTAGATTAACAATTTTTGAACAATTTAATAAGTGAATTCCCAGAATTGGGAGTGAGTAGGTTTGAACAATCCCAATCTACAGTCTATAAACCAGTGGTTCCTAACGTGGGCGATATCGCCCTCCACGGGGCGATTTGGCGGTCTAGGGGGCGATAGGGGGACGAAAAAGGCAAAAATAACGAGGGGGGCAATGGCACGGTAAAACGGCTATATTGGAGTCAAGCCGGAGAAATTTTTTTTTTCAGTATTTCAGCCAACTCACGAAAATTTAACTGCAAAAGTGTAAGTTCGAGGTCAAGCCGAAAAGTTGACCTTTCTGTCTTAGTCAACTCGCCGGTGATTACAGTTTGTATGACCATTGTTTGGTTCCCAATATTTGGGGGGCGATGACTCGAAAAAGGTTGGGAACCACTGGTGTAAACATATAACGCATAATCTATCTTCTGCAATTATGCATGATATTCAGATAGTGGTCATATATACGATGAAGATCAATACAATATCTCATTATTCTAATGATTTGAGTAGAGGGTCGAGAGATTATTATTATGAGTACACAAATTAGATGCTCTTTGCCACCAAGGGTTACAGTAATTTATCAACAAGAGTTGTAGTTTCGATGCTATCTTTTCCACTGTGGAAGGCTGTAGACCTCGGTCTCATACAAAACATCAAGTAAACAAGTCATTACATGACATATTTGCGAACTGGAGGTCAACCCACAGCACAATTGTTGCCTTGGTGGCAATACTGGGATTACTGGCAATGTCACGCCACACCACACAACTTTCCATTCGATTACACAATTATCATATGCAATAAAAACCTTCAGTCACACTAAATTATTGCCGAAAAGTGCATTGTTTCCAGTACGGCCCACAGCATTGTCAGAAAGTGTGCAATGAAATGTTGAAATAATACCAAATAATAATTGTGATGGACTGATGGTGATGTAAAACTGCTGGCATTGTATTCTGGTAGCATAAAAGGTGAAATTTGCTCCCCATTCACACTCTCTGACGTCATAAAAAGTGATACTAGAATACTCGACGCATACTATAGATTCAGAAATAACTCTATACTTGATTTTGCCCAACGCCCCAACCCTTATTCCATTCGTAACCATATCTAATTGTAAAGCGTTCCGGTATTGAATAAACGTGTCCGTCTCTATCTTAACTGAAATCATCAAAATAAATCTGCCCTTTTAAAACTACAATCGGAATGGCTTAGAAAGCTAAAATTATTACGATTAAATTCAGAATACATACCGCCATCGCTTCATTCGACACATAAAAAGCCGAGACCACGTGCTGCTGCTTATGCTTATTGCTTCACTTGCTTGTGGGAGCAGCATAAATTTCTCTCATCCCGCTGGTTCTGCTGAGTTTGTTTCCATCCGGAAATTTACTTTCTGGAGACATCTGACCGTATCCTGCAAAGGCTATGATCTGACTTGCACGGCGTTTACGGGCCTACGATCATGAAATATATTAGCAAGGCATACACGGTGACCTGTCACTGTTATTGCGATTAAATGAGAAGTTAGGATGGGAACACAACGACTCGGTGAAGCCTATCTCGACATAAAAATAGTATGTTGAAATTTGAAGAGGCACGTACTCTCGAGTGTGCCATATTCGAAACTTGAACCATGGTAAAGCTCATGTTAATTCAGTCAATCATCATAATTTTTTGTAAGACAGGAAGTAGTAATCGCTAATCTCAACCCTTCAGTAAACCCATATCGTTTGTAAAGGATCAGTGATTTTTTGTTCTAGTTTCGGTTCATTGATTCGTGCACGGTGTCAAAAACGCAGATTCATTGCGGCATTCATGCGGTTTATTGGTTTGAACTTTGAAATGGCTGCAGTACTCGCGAAAGAGCCGTTTGTACTTGAACTGCGTCCGGATAAGGTATATGATTGATTCAATTATGTCAGCCAGTACGCCTGTAGATCAGGGGTGTCAAACTCAGATTGCGTCGCGGGCCGGATTCAAGCCTTCAAATCGCCCGCGGGCCGGACCATTCAACTGATTCGAAAATGTTACCCCGTGCTTTTGCTTTTCACTTATATAGACAATGCACGGATCATAGGGTTTTACAAGTAGCAAGATGCATCGCCTTTATTCGCGAACAATGGAATTGGCAAAAATACGATGATTGTCTGATTGAATACAGATAAGAGATAACCAACGCTAAATCAGTGGCGTTAACGACGATATAAGTTGGCATATTCTTTGCTACCTTTAATTTAGTAGTAATGAGCGGTAGCCCTGCATATTCGTTGTGAGCAATACCAGATTTTGATTGGAAATGCGGACATTGGAAATTTGTCCGGTTTCTCTCATGTCTGGGGATCTATATTGGGTCGAAAGGGACACCGCAGCTCGACAATAGATATTTCAATGATATATTAGTGCCACTAATATATTTTACATTTAAACTGCATATGACGGTTTGGCATCGGCGTTTTTGCTTCTGTGAATAACAACTTTATGGTCCATATTTGTATAAAACTCTGAACTTGGTGTGCAATTCTTTCTTTCTTGAAATTGGATGTCGATATCACCGACTTGTTATTAGTGATAAGACTGGTAAATACAGTAAAGCCATAGCGCCGTATAATGGGGCTTATGAACATAGAAGAATTCCCTGCAAAATATCTCAACATTTGTTCGAAATATGCTGGAAAATATAAAAAAAATTAAATTTACTCAGAATTGCTTCGCGGGCCGGATCAAATCGTCTGGCGGGCCGAATGCGGCCCGCGGGCCGTATGTTTGACACCCCTGCTGTAGATGATTACGTAGAGCTAAGCACATGATACTCGTTGCATCATCGTAATAGCGCCAGACGCCTAGACCTATATGTCTTACGTCGCAACGGAGGACGGCTCATTCAAGTATCTATGATGGATGCTTTGGGAGATTAATATCTCCTTCTGGCACAACGGCTAATCATGCTACGAATGCTTGTAGCTTCGTAACTTTATTCTGTGATCCGTGAGGAGTGTTGCTAAATATTCGTGATAATTATACTCACTAAGATGATGTCGATATCTCCCTGTATGGAATCGGTGTCCTGTGCTCACCCTATGTTTTTTTTTATTATTAAATTACTTTAACTTGGAGAATCCTCGTTGCTCACCTGATACATCAGGCAAAATGTACCGAGATTCCAGTAAGGGATCTCTCATAAATAAAGTAACTTTATAATTCAAATAAATTCAAAAAATTAAGTTATCATGTGAAAATGGTCTGAAACAAACCGACCTGAAAAAGCAGACCTACTGCATTTTCTGGAAAAAAGAATTACGATGTTACCGAACACCACTGCTTATTGCTTAATGCTCTGATATAGTCGTAACTCGTAAGTAAATAAATAGCGATAATAAATGCATTTTTGGATAATATATTCATTAAATAGGCCTATATACGCAAATGTTCTTTTCATGTAATTCGCTACATCCAGCAACTTTTTTTCATCTTATAGGATTCAACCGTCTTCTTTATCCAAGATAAATATCCAATTTTCAAAAAGTAGTATAGGCCTACATATTATAGCAATATGGCTGAAGTTAAAACAATCTTCGGCTCGATGGAGATCGCAAGGCGTGCCTCTGTCGAAGAAGGCAAATTGATGCTTGGTTCATTTTCAAAATTTGGATACAAAGAAATCGACACCGCTTTTATGTACGCTGGCGGAAAAACCGAAGTCTATTTAGGCGAAATGAAAAATTCAGTCAATCAAAGCTTCCTGTACGCCACAAAGGCGAACCCGTGGGACGGAAAGGGCCTTGGCGCTGCAAGTGTGAGACGCCAATTGGAGACGTCTCTCAAAAATATGAAAAGAGAAAAGGCAGATATATTCTATCTCCACGCACCCGATCATGACACCCCTCTCGAAGAAACTCTGGAAGCTGTCAATTCACTTCATAAAGAAGGTAAATTTGTAGAATTGGGGCTGTCCAACTACTCGGCGTGGCTTGTAGCTGAAATTGTTAACATTTGCAAGTCAAAAGGTTACGTAGTTCCAACCGTGTACCAGGGGATGTACAGCGCGCTCACCAGAATGGTTGAAAAAGAACTGTTCCCTTGTTTACGCTATTACGGCATTCGATTTTATGGATACAGCCCATTGGGAGGTGGGTTTTTAACAGGAAAACACAAACGAGAAGATGCTAATAAAACAGAACCTGGAAGATTCTTCGGAAAATCCAAATGGCCTGGAATATACCGTGACCGATATTGGAAACAGGAATATTTCGAAGCAGTCGACGCGATTCGTGAATCATTATTGGATGCCTATGGAGAAGGCTCGGTGTCAGTTGCAGAAGCAGCTTATAGATGGTTGTACCATCATTCAGCGTTGGATGGAAAATTGGGTGATGGTGTAATCGTTGGAGCTGCTACTGTGAAGCAGTTAGATGAAAATTTGGGCTACACCAAGAAAGGCCCACTTGATGAGAAAGTGGTATCTGTTATCAATGGTATTTGGAGTAATACATCTCACCTGTGTCCAGATTATGCAAGATAAGGACGTTCATTGTGTTTGCAAATTCATCTGCCAAATTCATTACTGATTCATTCCATTGTGGAACTCCAAATCAACTTAAAAATGAATGCCCACTAGTTTGAATGAGGACATGTGTTGAATGTTGATGTACGATGTTCTTTCCAATGCTTTACTAGTTTCTGACAATTACCCCCGACTGGTGTCAGCCGAAAATATTCGGATTCATTTCAATATTAGTATAATTTTCAATCCTAATTTGAATGAATAAGACATACCAGTATCTCATCAGATGAAATTGAGTGAAATGCATTTTCAATCATACAGTGCAATGTTGCCATCTTTGATACGTAGACTAATTATGCTTGACTATGATGTACAAAAGAGTGTATTTCATCTGTTCCATTCAAAAACGTTCTCATTGAACAGTGGGGTTGATTAGTAATTTGATTTTCGGGTTATGTGCTACAGTTACGCAATCAACTACTGGTTTAAATGAGTTTGAAATCATAGAACGCGCAACCTTATTCAGATCTGTATTGGAGTATGGAGATAGTGAATGTACATTAGATTGAGCTGGCTGTGTAAAATTTGTGTTACATGTGAACATACCATCATTCATGCTGCGTCAAGCACCAGATCAATATTATAGAATGTTCTATCCAATTCTCTGCTAGTTGCTGACGATTACCTCTGACGAGTGTCAGCCGAAATCATTCCGGTATATTTCAATATCAAGAAACTACTCAATAGAATATTGTGTCTCTGTAACTCCAAGGGTGTCTAAGATGGATATTATCTGATTTATGTTCATACACTGTCATGGTTAATCGTGTTCATTTTCAAAATTAGATATCTGACTTATTCCTACCTCTCTACCATAAAAAATAGGAAATGTCTGCTGTCAGAGTGAAGACAATCCTCGGATCAATGGACATAGCCAAACGGGCGACGTTGAATGAAAGCAAATCGATGCTGAATTTGTTTTCCAAGTATGGATATAATGAAATAGACACTGCCTACATGTATGGTGAAGGCAAGACTGAAGTCTATTTGGGGAATATGAAAGATTCCGTCAATCCAAAATTTCTGTATGCAACGAAGGCAAATCCTTGGGAAGGAAAAGGTCTCGGGCCTGCCAGTGTGCGGCAGCAATTGGAAACATCGCTGCTACATTTAAAAAGAGACACTGTCGATATATTCTATCTACACGCACCTGATCATCAGACTCCGTTAACTGAAACTCTAGATGCGGTCAAAAGTTTGCACGAAGAGGGTAAATTTTCGGAACTTGGATTATCAAATTTTTCTTCATGGTTGGTAGCGGAAGCGGTTAACATTTGCAAACAAAAAGGTTGTGTAGCACCCACGGTGTATCAAGGCATGTACAGCGCTTTGACTAGAATGGTCGAAAAAGAATTGATCCCGTGTCTACGTCATTATGGCATTAGATTCTATGGATTTAGTCCTCTAGGTGGTGGGTTGCTTACTGGGAAACATAGGATGGGCGATGAGACAACGAACAAGCCAGGGAGATTTTTTGGAGCTACCAATTGGAATGCTTTATACCGTGATAGATATTGGAAGCCTGAGTACTTCAAGGCCGTCAGTGAAATCGCTCAGTCTTTGAATAATGTTTACGGCGATGGTGAAATCTCTGTTGCAGAAGCAGCGTACCGATGGCTGTACCATCATTCAGCTTTGAAAGGGGAATTGGACGATGGTGTAATAGTTGGAGCTTCTAGCGTTCAGCAGCTTGATCAAAATCTCAAATACACAACGAAAGGACCTCTTCACGACGACGTCGTGAAGACAATCGAGGGTGTTTGGCGCGGTACGTCGAACCTTTGTCCTGAATATGCAAGATGATGAATCCGGTGCGGAGTGTTGGCATGGTTGTAATCAAGTCACAAGGTTCTGAGCAGGGTTGTAATGACTCTACCTGTACTCGAGTCATTGTGCATGACTCGAGACTAGGACTGCCAATTAGGGCTGGGCAAAATCGAGTACCTGAGTGATTCGATTCTGAATCAGGTAATATGCTTCGAGTCGAGTAATCGAGTATATGTACCCATTATGACGTCATAACAGAATGTAATACGTCAAAGTTAAAAAATATACAGTTTTCACCACCACAAAGAATATAATGCCTGTTATCGATCTCGTAAATGTTACTCTGATATTTTTTCGACCATACCGATTTCATTCCAGTTGGTGAAAATGTTGTGGGATTATCATTACTTTGGAAATGCGCTACGTCCAGTAACCTTCGTAGCTTTGTGCCCCTTCGAATCATTGTGCCCAGCCCTACTGCCAATACAGACATTTCATTGTAACTTCGAAAAATAGTTGAATCACCACATGATTGGTATTTCGTCTATCAGTCCTGATACTTGGAAAATCATCCAAGAAATTGTTAGGGCTGAGGAATATTACGATATTATGAATGCGCGCCAATCCATACGACTCGAGCAGAGTTGAAAAAAGTTGGTCGAACCGGATTGAACTCAAAACTGAACAGTGGGCTCAATGAATTGGACTCTGACTCGAGTCACAGCACTATGACTCAGACTCGACATGCTACTCACTGACTTGGACTCGGTGGTGAAGTGAAAATGACTCAAGTCAAAACTATAAAAGTGAGATTGACTTGTGACTCGGAACCTTGTGACTTGGTTACAACCCTGGTTCTGAGTCACAAGTCAATCTCGCTTTTATAGATTTGACTCGAGTCAAGTCGAGTCATTTTCAATCCACCACTGAGTCCAGCCCCAAGTCAGCCAGCAACGGGTTGAGTCTGAGTCATAGTGTTTACTCTTCAGTATCGAATTCAAGTCAGGTTCAACTCGCGTAACTGTGAAACTTAACATGTTCATTCAAACAGATATAATGCAGTTTCTGGCCCTATTTTTTTCAATTATCAGTCCTGATATACGACACTTGAATAAGTCATAGAATATGCCGAGTTATACGAGTTAGTCTAGTCATGCGCGACGACTCGAGTACAAGTCGATTCAATGCAGTAACTGACTCGAGTCAATTCAAGACTCGAGCCAGTTTTACGAGAGTCAGGTCGTCGACGAAAAAAAGTTGCGACACAAGGCATTTCACCCCTGCTAAAATTGGACACCAAATATATGCGAAGGCTATTCATATAATGTTTTGGTAATGTGATTGTTGCCATACAATGTTCCTTCGAATTCTCTACTAATTGTTGCTGTCAATTACGTCGGATGAGTGTCAGCCGAAAACATCGGGGGTTATTTCAATATGACTATATCATTCAATTGTATGATATTTTTTCATATTTTATCCTCGGGCCGCGGTTCTATTCTCGGCAGTAGCACGTTCCGGAGCGTCCGATGCATATCTTGGTTCCCCCTCCCCTAGATGGCTCTGCTCACGGCGTCTTTACGAAAAAGACCCGATCATGGTAGATTAAGATTGAACACTGTTAAGTCGGGCATTAGGCTGAGGTAGATGTTAGATTGTACTTGATCGTTTCGACATCCTACTATCTATTCACGACATAGCATCGTGCATTTTGTGTCTCTAGCAAATCAAAATAATGGAACCGGCGATTGATTGGTATTTTGACGGCACCACATTGCTACCTGTAGATCTGGCAAGTAGGGCGAGGTAGTAACCCTCCTGCACTATAACTAGGGCTGGGCAAAATCGAGTACCTGAGTGATTCGATTCTGAATCACGAAATATGCTTCGAGTAATCGAGTATCACCCATTATGACGCCAGAACAGAATGTAATACGTCAACGTTTAAATATGTACCGTTTATGCCACCCCAAAGAATATAATGCCTGTTTCCATCTCATAAATAATACTTTGGTATTTTTTCGACCATACACCGCTTTCATCCACTTGGTGACAATGTTGTGGGATAATCATGACTTCAAAAATGTGCTACATCCAGTAACCTTCGTAGCTTTGTACTATATGTTTCGTATGCTACGATACCGCCAATCAAGGTTTTTTAACGAAATATATTGGTATAACGCCATTTTAACCGATTGGCGCCGGCTGCAATTTTCGAAAAATTTTACTTCAATTTTCAAAGTCGAAAAACTGTACCTTAATGTGATTGGAACATGTCAAACAAGGTGTCGTTCGATTCAGAACTTCAGCGCGCATCCGATTGCGCCACTCAAATCATTTCGAGCACTGTGTCTGGCCACTTATATCAAGAGCAAGCCGAGAATTCGTTGATGAGAAACGTATTACATTTACTGTACTCTTTATAAACCTTAACATGGATATCTGGTGACATAGGCTTCTTGTGAATCATATCGGCGAGGAAATCATGATCATGGAGATGGCTCAGTCGATCTAATACGCCCTAATATCGCCATTATCCAATAGATACAATACTGACGGTTTGCACAATAAACACGCGCCAGGCCGCAGAGTGAATGAGTCATCGGCGAGTGAGCGAGTGACGCGCGTGTATTTATTAGGTAGCGTAGCCTTCCAGGACATTTACAAAGCTTATAGAGCACGTAAATGGGTCACTTTAGTATTGATAAACGGAGATTGTCAAGACCTAACCATAAGGACAAACCACAAACGCATATCTTACTACTACGTAAGGTTTATGACGTTAGTTGGTAGCACTTCATACAGACATGATACACACGTTTGCGGGGAATACACAGCGTGTAGAATTGGTCTTGTTGCGATATATACATCACTATTAGCTGTTAGTCTGATGTAGATATAATCTTATGGACATGTACTCTCCACAGAAACAATCTAAGAATGTCTACTACCGATAAAATTCAGGATATAACACACTATGTTACAGATATTCGTCCCTGCGTTTGACACTAGTGTGGTAGTCTGCAGGAATTCTCTTCACGATTTTTAGAAGCGGCCTTGGGGTGACATAGGAATAACTAATGTTGTTTATTTTGGCCTCGAAGGTGGAGATTGGCTAGTTCTATTGAAAGAGACAATCCGTAAATGCCTTTCATTACTACAACGAAAGATATATATCGTTATACGACAGCTCTTTGTATATCCAGATGAACACTTTTGCGTAGGTATATGCGCTGAGTAATATTGTATTTATTCCGAATTATACTTGACTATTAGCCATTATTTAGAATCGTATAGGCAGCAACTATTCACAGACACAATCTATGAAGGTATATCACTATTAGAACTCGATACATATCCCGTTTTGTGACCAGTATTCATCCATCTGCTTGAAGCTGGTACGGTAGGCGGCGAGAATTCTCTTCCCGGTTTTCAAATGCAACCTTGAGCGATGCAGACATAACTAGTATAGTTGTTTTAGCAAGAAAATCAGAAGCTGACAAGCACTATTCATAGAAACAAACTACAACAACTGGCTATGAGGAATAAAACCAAATATACGACAGGGTATATGATGGGTATCGGGAACGCGCGTTTCCGCGAAATGATGCGGTCGGCGGATATCTTTGTCACGCGGCCTATCACATAGATTTATAACACCTTATATGTAACTAATATCAGATACGAAGATACGTGTGAACTTGTATGGACACTAGCTTTTCACAGAAAGAAACAACTATGCTCTAAGACGGCTAGAACAAAACATACAGTACGTTATCTGAGAGTGGTCAATGACGCGCGTGTTGCCGAGACAGTGTATTTTGCAACATATTTATCTACGGTATTTGATATCCGATTTCGACGTCTTAGATATAATATATATCAAATAATATGGTATCAATGAACTGGCACAAACAATATCTATCCGCAGACATGAACAGCAGCGACCTAGCACGATTAGAACGGGATATATAGTGGTTCTAATACAGTACGCTTCCCTCTAACGGCAATGGGTAAAAATACCCACGCCGGCGGGAGACGGTTAATAATATTCAATAAGGAGTTGGTAAACCTTACGTAATTCCCTGAACTGAGACCCGATAAGACCTTTGTGAGTCGTATATTTTGTCGTGTGAACGTAGATAACAAAGTATGAAATCGTACGATGTTTTGTGCAGGTACTCTCTCTCGTGGATATGAGAGATATGCGTAGGTAATACCACGTAGAGATATTCATTCAATTGATTCATGATTATTGACTGATTCGGGAGTCCATTGCATTGCCGTACGTGATTCAATAAAGTTACAAGTCGTGGAGACAGAAACAAAATATACTCGTCAGTGTGATCCATCGAATACGTGTGCAATAGACAGGTCGTGGTACGTCAGCCAACAAGGCCGTACGGCGCGGTTACGCCGGTCCGTCAAGAGAAGAAACACGCAGCGAATTGTAAACGCAACCTTCTGGAGACAATTATACAACTACAAACATTCGCTCTGCGTTATAGTTTCAAGGCTTCAACAGTGAAAATTAGTATCGAAACTTAATTCTCGTTGATAAATTAACTTTCAGTGGCGAGAAGCGTATAATTTCAGTACTCGAGAAAATTGTATTTTACTACTCGACTCGAAGCATTAAAATTAATACTCGATTCTGATTCGAGTACTCGAATCATTTTGCCCAGCCCTAACTATAACATGTCCCGCTATGTTGACTATTTCATCAGTTTGCTTTGTTCTAACCAACGCCGAGGCGATACGGCTTGGTAAACGTGTTGTATTCGATATCGTCAAGTAAGCTATCTTAACGTTTGCATTTCTGTACCCCATCCATATCTATTTTGTTCGATGATTGTGCTACAGAATTAGAGATCACGTGGTTTGGCATCGATTTCGACTATGGCGCTTAGCAACAACGCATATGCATCTCGTCTTCTATTTACTTACCCATTCATATGCAATTATATCCGTGCTTGGTTCTCACCATTGTGTACTGTGCATGTGCATTATGCTCTCTTCCTTTGAACATACTTTTGATTTCAATTGGTGGCTATTGCTAATGATGAAATATATATCCTGACATCGCTCGATGAGTTGCTGTGTCTCTCATAATGACCATGGTATGGTATTTGATTTATAGACCGCATTAATCTTCCTTCATTCTGGTGGTATCGCAATATGTTTGTGATTTTGTTATAAAACTAGTAATTGAACGAACGAACGGTATCGATAGGCGCTCAAGTTCCACGCATTACCATAGCCCGTTACTACTAGTGCGGGCTTGCGGGGCGGATCGACAAATTCTCGGGTCCTAATCTGATCCGTTTCGTGATTTCTCCGGTACGAAAAACTCCGATAATAATCATCAACGAGTACATATTCTAGTAAACTACAAAAACAGGAGATCATACGGTACGAGTTTGAGTTATATATTGAATATTGTAACAACAAAATATATGACAATAAAAACTCATTTATGTATTGAACACAGGTTTCTATTGACGGCTGACCAATAATTGGTCAGTGACCATATAATAAAATATGAATCCGACCAAAAATTTAAAAAAAATCGGCCGGATATCCGTTAGCAAGGATACCATATGTACATTGTGCAGCTTTGCCAGATAGGCTAATGGTCACTAGGGCTTTCCAAAATTTGGAAACTCTTTAAAATGCTCCGTTGTAATGTCTCATTCCATATAATATTGATAAAAACAACATGAGCCCGAGAGAAGCTCGCAGGAGAGATTTCGGGCAAAGCGATTGAAGTAGCAGCCCAAGAATGGGCGACATTCACATCTAGCACGGTCAGGTCTGAAGCGATTGTGCAAGTACAATGTACGCCGATGAGATACTTCACTTGTCCGTACTCCTTGTCTGCTGCAAAGTTGGCAACTGGTGACCGTGGATATCGAGACTCTAGCTAAATAACTCTGGTGATGCATCAAGCGATACAACGGTCTGTACAGTGTACGTACGTACAATGTACAATTGTACTTGTGTACATGTTTAATAATTGAATCTACTGAAATTTATTCTGTACGCACGGTGGGGTGGTGGAGCATTTTGCATCAATACGATGTCATGATTCTTGCGGTGTGCGCCTGCGTAGTGCGTATCTACCATCGCATCCATACTAGTACGTACGTGCTATACATACACTGAGGACATTTGATTATGACTACTCAGGACCTGTCATTTGGAATTCAGTATTATAACATAAACGAGAACTGCTGTTTATGCCAACAGATTGATAGATCATTGCCTCTTATCGTCATGACACCCTTGTGCTACTATAGCCTACTTAGCCTGACGATGCTTCCAATTTGATACGTTTTGTAGTATTGCATCTTTACTCTTATATTTAACGCTTTCTACAACCAGACCAGCGACATTGTACTTGTTTGATGCGGATGTGATCAGACTAGTTGACCTCCAATCACTCCTATCGGATGCCGAACACTGTGTTTCCTTCTTTATCATCATTGATGTTGTCTGCAGTGGTGGCCCTACGAACGGGGGGGGGGGCCTGGGCGAGACTTACCGGGGGCCCCCTATAAGTATATATCCGTCACTTCTGGGGGGCTCCGCCCGATCCGCCCCCCAGACCCCCCTTCTGCATCGGTTATTATTATCTGTCTTTCACCGCCGGAAAAGGTTTGCCCAGGTCCTGGATTCGCCCATGTCTGTTTTGCATGTGTGCAAGGATAGACTACATCAAAACTAAGTATTTCTACCGCATGCAGAGACGTGATGATTATCGGGATACGGGACTTAGCTAACAAATGCAGTGATTTGATGATGATTGACACATCTGTACGGAATAATATTCTTGCTTGGTACACGGATTTCCATGTTTATTCGTCATTCTCCTTGAAAAAAGAGCAAAATCCAAATAGGGGGGGGGGCTTCGACCAGGGGGGGCGGGCGACCGCCCACCTCGCTCACCCCAAAAGCCACCACTGGTTGTCTGTTTGTCGTGTGTTTCGGTTCGATGAAAAATAAAGACTCTATCTCTCACTCTCTTCACACCAAGCCATTCCGCGAGTGAGCAATCGAACATATCCGCTTCGCCTTCGACCTCATTGGGAAAATCTTCAGACAGCGAGGGGAGGGATAATTACGCGATGATGTGATGCTGAGTAAAACCCGCCTACGCCGTTGTCTCCACTATGTCGAAACATTATTGCATTTATATTATTACATTATTACATTTATTTATTACATTATTTATTATTACATGTTATATCTTACCATAAAACGTGAATTCATGAACCGAACACTCGTCTTTTACCATATTTTCCATATTTCGATCGACACCAAAGTGAATGAGTGCGACTTTGAGTCTGCACCACACTTTACCTGAAAAACGATTGCTGAGAAGTCGTGTTTTCGGTTGGACTTAAACTTCACATCGTCATTGAATGCCATACTGTATAGTCCACTCAGCGGGAGAGAGGGAAGCATAATTCCAACAAGACTCAAACTCATTACACTGGGCAACAACTTTTAACGAAAAATTTGTTGACTTTGATTTTGCACTTGATTTAGGCTATAATTTCGGTATGCTGATTCCAAAAATGCCGCTGGTGTTCTTCTATCACGTCAAGTGTGCCCAAAATATGCAATTTTTCATGAATTTAGCCATATTACTTTTCCATACCATGCAGAAAACCACGCCTTTATCATAAAATAAGTTATATAGCCAAGGGGTCAATTGAATTATTAGGAAAAAAGTTACTGGTATCGATCTAGGCCAGTGGTTCCCACGAAATGGGCGATTGGGGGGCGGTTGCTCCAGATTGGGCGATAGGGGAGCACTGAGAGCAAATGTGGGCGTTAGAGGTTTAGAGGGCAACTGCTGCGTAGTATTGAAACGATTGATGAATATGACAGCAAAATATGCAGTAAAAACTGCAAAATCAGTTATGTCAAGGCAATTAATAGTTGATCCAGGCGTTAGTCTGTTCAATCGGCTGTACCTGAAAATTCCATTGTTACTTACCAATAGAAAGCCTGCCAATCAATGGAATGATTTTCATTTCTTTTCATTGTATCGCATTTTTGTGGTGTATTGAACTGATAAAATTGCTATTGAACCAATGATGATGATGATGGTGATTCAGCAGTCAACAGAATCACCAGAAAGCGTGGTATATTGTGTGTCGACAGCTACGAAGTATTTGAACATTTATATTGCTGCACAGTTCAATATTCAATAATCGTTGGGTTTTATTTTTCATCTGAACAAGTCACACACAATGGCACAACAAGGCACAATGGGATGTAATGAACAGATAGGAGGATATCGAACGACACGCAGTTGCGATCCTTTTAGACTGACATCCACCTCGGGCTGGAGTGCCCGATGTAACAATTCTTTTCGATGTTGATCTTTTTGAAGCCGCGGCCATTTCTAGTTCTTTCCATTCCTTGTGAGTGCTTTCTTTCGTCGGGTCTTTGTCTGGGCTTTTTTGTCGCCGTAAGAACGGCGACGGCGGGGGGGGGGGGGAAGGAGCCCAGATAAACCTCCGACGGTTGGGTGTGACGGCTTTCAAGAAAACTGCCTTCCGCGATTTTACTCTCTGTCTCAAACGTTCGTGAAATTTTCCCATCGATGCGACCCTGTCCCACAATAGTTCTGCGGACATAGGATATTCATCAAGTTCTATGAGTCGAATTTATCCCTTTTTTGGCAATGATGTATAATCTTGTAATCTGATCAAGGTGAAAAGGGCACTGTCTGCATTCAGTAATAACCTAATAAGCCCGTGATAGATCAGAGATATTTTCTAAGACGAGAACTTTTCCAATTTTCAAGCTTGTCTGGGCTTGATAACGGTCCTGCTCGCTGGTACTTCATTCGTTGTCCAGGGGGAGGGGGGGGGGGCGGAAGCTCAAAAAAGTTTAGGAACCACTGATCTGACAGATGCTCCCACCCATTTTTGGTTAGAGAATGCAGTCATCTGATGATATTTCAAACACATATATATGATGCGCAAACTGCAGGATATGGCAAGGAAAATAAACATTACACTTACTATCGGCTATAGGTCCAATGCCCCATTCAGCTTATCCAGTGTAACTTGAAACTTCTATACAAGCTCAGCTCGATAATTTGGATCGAGATGAAGATCTTAGGGATGGCAGGCCCAATGATGAAGATTTTGAAATCGAAGATGATTCAGAACGTAGTCCGTCAACATAAGTAGTCCATCAAGAGAGATATGGTATTCTTTTTCGCCTGCACCATCGAGATGCTTTGACGACGGAGATGCGATACGGCGTTTATAGTAAGGTCATCTAGTCTGCACCTCCGGTTTTTCTTCTCCATGCTATCTGTGATTGCTGAGCACCTATAGCAGGATACACGCGGATACCAGTTTTCGAGTCTTTGGTCTGCCCCGGCCGGGGATCGAACCCACGACCTACCGATCGAGAAGCCGGACGCACAACCATTCCTACACTATCTCGCTCGGTATCAACACAAGTTAAATGATCTGACATACGCTTTGGGACTTGGAAGGGAAATATTAGGAACCTTTAGCATCCTTGCGAATTGAGAAAAGATTACTTAGCAAGCAAGCTAACATATCTAAATAACTTCCCGGAAAACCTTGGCGTATTGAGCGATGGGCAAGGAGAAAGCATCCTCCAATATCTGAAGATGATTGAGGTATAAGATACCAGAGTAGATTGGATCTAACATTTGTTAGCTGACTATTGCTCGAGTATCAAACGAGACAACCCACAGAATTATGAGTTATTAGCGTAAATTTGGGGGTGGGTGCCTACCCAAAAAACTTGACGTGATAGACAAAAATGGAAGTCATTTTTTAATTCAGCGCCCGAATGTTAGTCGAAACCAATTGTGTAATAAAACTCAACAAAAATTGTGTTTACCAGTGTTATTGGTTGCTCTGCTCTTTGAATGGCAAGTCTCACATAAACTGACTCAGGAGAACTGAATAACATTTGTTGAAATCGGGGCTTTTGTCTTTCGACATGCCAAAAAAATACAGACGCGATTTCCAGCAGTTGACATCAGGGTTGTAATGACTCGAGTCATGACTCTACTCGAGTCAGACTCGAGTCACGATTTTCAGATGACTCGAATCGACTCGAGTCATTTCCTCAAAATACGGAAATGACTCGACTCGACTTGAGTCAATCTGTGTATTGACTCGACTTGGACTCGAGTCATTGCGCATGACTCGAAGCAAGTCATTGACTCGAGATTCAGACGGCCGAGACCGACATTTCATTGTAATTTCGAAGCCAACACACTATTGGGATTTCGTTTGTTGGTACTGGTGCTTGAAAATGCGACCAGAAACTGCTAAAAGTGAGGAAAATTGATATATTATAAATGCGAACCATTCAATATCACCAAACAGAGTTAAAAAAGTGGGTTTAGGAAGACTTTAACTGGAAACTGAGCAGTCAACACAATGACTTGGACTCGGACTCGAGTCATAATACTATGACTCGGACTCGATCCTCTGTTCGCTGACTTGGACTCGGACTTGACTCGGTGGGAATTGAAAATGACTCGACTTGACTGAGTCAAAAATATAAAAGTGAGATTGACTTGTGACTCAGAGCCTTGTGACTTGGTTACAACCCTGGTTGACATATATTGTATGTAGTTATTAGTTAGCACAAGTTATTGTATTTACCGATACCATACGCTTTCTGACAGTAAACAACTCGGACTGGGCACAATGATTGGAGTGCTCAAATTGAGTCGAGTATCAATTGTAATGCCATTCTTCTGGAGCAGAGAGAGAGAGATCTAGATGCGATATAACCTTTCGGTTAAGACTATCGAGTCTGCACTGGCCACCATTTCGCCCTCGATGCGTCTGGCGTCTTCCAATACTAGTCGGCCCTCTAGTCTACCGGATCTCGACCTGACATATCGATCTCGCCTTCCGACACAACCACCTGTTTTGTTTTTGTCGCATGTCCTTATATGTTATCTTAATTCTTTTTCTTCAGTTAAAATTAAGAATTTTTATCAATTCAAAACACCACAAGCCTGCGATACCGTGAACAGATAAGAGGGTGTCGAGACGACTTTGAGTAGTCTTATTCAGACTCACACACGGGCCTTGGCGTGGTAAAGAGGTGGCATGTATACAGTGTACAGTGTACACTGTACAGTACACTGAATGAAGAGTAGAAGAAGATAATACAAAAAGACAAACGACAAAATGAGGTGACATGTGACGGAAGGCGAGAACGTTATGTCTAGTCGTTGTCCGGTAAACTTGACGGCCGAATATTATTGATTCAGTAGAAATTGCTTGTATTTCGTCTTGAATGTGGACACTGGACATGGACATGCTCGATGACTGTCGAATAGCAGGCGAGATACTGTTGCACAAATCAGTTCCGGCTTTTCATTCAGTGTGCAGCGCATGCCTCCTTTTTACATCGCATAGGCACGGTGAGTGTCTGATTTCGGAGACTAGCCTGCTCCAAATCGTTACGACACCTTCCTATTTTTCATTCTATCGCAGTCTTGTGGTGTATTGAAATGATGAAATTGTTCGCAATAAACTGAGTTGAATTCTGTCCCGGAGTGCTGAGCACCTAACGGGAAAGCCGCGGATACCAGTCATACAGGTTCAAGTCTTAGTTACGAACCGGCCAGGGATTGATCCAACGACCTATCGCTCAGGAATACACGCCGACACACACAGTAATATTTTATCAATGAAAAATATAGTTTCAATACTTTATCGCCACCGCTGGACCCCCCAAACCTCGCCGTATCTCAGTATCGAAAAACATGTTACACGCAACTAGGAATATTGATGGAACGACATTTTTGTCAAGTGGTGGCCGACATTCGCAATGAACATGAACACACATCAAAGCGCTACCAGTTAAAAGGTAGTCAGAAACCGAGATGACTGGACCAGGATCTGATAAGATATATCGATCTCGCCTTCCGTCACCCCAATTTTTCGCTTGTCCTTTTATGTTTTCTTCTATTACTCTTCATCCAGTGTGGATGCATCTTCTGTATTTCGCCTAGGTCAGGTGGGTGTCTGATTTCAAAGACTACTCCACGTCGTTTCTACACCTTCCAATCTTTTCATTGAATCGCAATCTTGTGATGGATTGATCACTGATAAAATGGTCCTGAATTATGAAACTATTGTGCAGTGCATGGCGTGTAATTGTTATAATTCTCCTTCTGACCGCAAGAAGAGATGCCTATTAGAACTTTCCGAGTCATTATTACCGTTGTGGCGTAATAAGTAATGCGGAATACCTGACTTAATCCGAACCTCAATATACTCGACTCCGAATCGAATCACTCATAGATATTCAACTTAGCCCAGCCCTTCATATAACAACCCTTCGAACTGCGCTATAATTGGCATTGCGCAATCAATTGAAATATTCTCAACTACAGGTTACTGTCTTGCATTGCATCCTGGCTTAATTAATTAGCATCGATATTGATTTCTGTCAACGTCTAGTACACTCTCGTAACCCCCACATAACCGTATCACGGCCCCGAGGGAACCGCCGGTCTCGGTCACGCAAAACACACAAGTCTATCAACTTGAAGGAATCATATTAGAGACAGTCGAATGTCAGTAATTCGGTGTATAAATACTTTCGACGAGGAACGACAATAATATAAATAACAACTGAAAATGTGCGTCAGGAAGTTGAAGAAATAAGCAATCGTTTGATCATAGAGTCTCGGTTAAAATAATAATATTTACAGTATGGAACGCAAAGTAAACAAGACGACGCTCTCAGAAGCAATATTGCATACAATCAACACAGGGATGCCTAGATTCTAGATATCCCTAAACCAGCAGCATATGTATAACGTGTCAAGGATATAGAAAACTGCATATCCCGATACATACCCGCGTGCATGAAAGACAATCTTAAACAGGCAGGGGAGTGAAAATTAGTAAGACTCTCGTGTGAGGACATGGGATATGATTCAAAAAGCGTGATAGCCTCAATAGGCTGGTAGTCATTGATGGCGGTTGGCGCAATAGTCGAGCGGATATGACGCAAGCGGATCAAGTCATGAAGGCAGCGCCGTGATAGCAATACTCGTTTACTGAGGTTCAATGAGTGCGTCGTTACAGCTACGTTGGTCGACGCTGTAGCTCATTGATTCGAAGAAATAGGGTCTAGGACACGAATTCATACTGCATATCGTCGCTGTTGAATCAAAGTAGCTTATAGCTTGTGAAGTCTATGTCCGCGAAAATTCACAGTGCTGGTTGTTATGTGCCTTCTCATGTCGGGAACTTCCCGGATTCGGATATGATACGCGCCAAATCCGGGTTTCTATAACCCTAGAATACATGGACTCCATTTAACCATGGGTACTTTAACGCCTAACTACGTTATGGGTGAAGGAATCATTTCAGCGCAATTACACACATGAAAAAAGCATCATGGAACATATCGTACCTGGATTTTAACAGGCTATTACCAACTATATCGATTGATTACAATCATAAGAAAAGGCAGGATGAATAAGTGATGGGTTTCGCAATACGGGGTGTGTGATCCTGAGATTTTGAAATAGTCGCTTCATAAAACATGAGATGCGCGTTGAAGAAATGATATCGTGTTTTCACGGTGGCAAGACTGCAAGAGATATTCATTCAAACGCTGCGTCGAGGGGTAGTACTTCAATATAGTAACAAAAGTATAACAGTGTAAAGCGCACAGGTTATGGAAAGTACACGCAAAAACCCATGAAATATGGATCGAGTCAATTTGTTGATTTTACCAATGCCGGGACCTATTTACCTTATGATTGAAATCGTGTAAATCAGCAACTGGACGAATATTATAGCATCGCGCTGCTCAGTATACACGAACTTGAAACTTTTCAACACGGATATACTACGCTTTGGTAATTTCTGGCGAAGAAACAAAAAAATACACGTAATTTTGGTTGAAGAGGCAATTAATCGTGACACGCACGAACAATGATTGCCATCAAAGTCGTTTTCTCTGACGACATCTCAGAGTACGCATTATGATATCACAGCAAGTTCGTGTCCGAATATCGACACTATGTCACCGCACGAATGTTGATATCACAGTGGATTCGACTACGAACTGACATTTTGACTATAGTGACGCAGGGAATCGATGAACCCCAGGGATGCCAAATATAGATATTGGAGATATATATGTCAGCCGAAAACGCGATAGGCTTTAACGTAAGTTGTTAGCATTGCAATCTATAGTCATGTCCCAAAACACGTTGGACAGCAGCTGATCACAAATGTGGGATCATATCAGACGATAATGCAAGAAAAAGTAACATCACAGCATTTCATTCTATATTACGCGGCGCTTTTGCACAAAATACACAGATTTTAATAAATATATACACGCTACCCATCGGCATTTATTCATAGCAGAAAAGCGACGGTATGTTTTCGTCTTTGTCGCGTCATAATCGTCAATGTTGGATATTCTTGTGTCATGATAATGATTGTTTATCGAGGCGTGGTTGTTGAAGTCGCGTTTTGTGATGCAAGTTACACGCAGAGGTGCTCAAAATAGTCATGGTCGGTACACACGTAGAAGAAAAATCTACTCAAATACAAGTAGAAGTAGAAGTATCGAATCCTAATAAGTAAAAAGTAAAAGTAGAAGTATTTTAGGACCAATTTTGCCTGAAACGCTGAAAATGATCAGGAAAAAGTAGCATTCCGTCATTGACCACCTCCGAGTACACGATTCAATACCCGCCGGCTGTCATAGCGACTTTGACCCCCGCGGACCGCCCGGAATGGTTCTGATGCTGCATATAGTCCGAATCCCGCGCTCTGGAATGATGAACATGTCTGGACAGGGACTGGGGCTTCACGATAGGCTGTCGCTGGTCCACCCCGTACGACTTAAGCTCCCGAAACACAGACGTGAAATACTGCGCGTCCCTGTTGATACGCAGCATTTTACCAGAAGACTTGTTCATGATTTTGCAGCAACGGCCCCAAAACGCGTTCCGACTGCTTTCAACCAAAAACGGCCGCAACGGGTAGGATATCTCGTTACCCATGTACGAATAACTCAAGTATAAGCAAGTCAGCACTGTAGTCTGCACTTCGTACGCAGACATTAAGTTTTCACTCAAAGCGTCCCGGCATAGCATAAACACGAACACCACGCTTGAAGGCATGATGAAGCTAATATCTTGCCAGCCTTGGGCAAGTAAAGACCTGTCCACTCCACGCAGCCAGGATATTACGTCGCTAGCTTCTAAAGGCGACGCGTACTTGCATTTTGAGCACACGTACTCGCCCAGGCATCTTAGCAATTCAGAAGTGGACGCTTGGATTACGAATTTTTTCGCAGGCGGCGGGTTGATTTTTGGTGCGGGATCGCGGTGCTTGACGGCTTCATGGTAGCTAGGAATTCTACGTTCGTTGACTTTTTCCACGTTGTTATTATTCAGCCCTGTGTAAGATTGCGTAGCGGAAAACGCTTCGATTTGTTTACTATCGTCTGTGGATAGTCTCTGGAATGATTCGTTGATCTCTGGAGCTGGCTGGAGGCGGTGGGGTACCACTGGGGCTGTACACGAGGCCGGGCCCTTTGTGTTGATTACGAAGCATGAAGGCGGTTTTTCGGCGGGGCCGCAGTCGTGTTTGTAGCACCCGGATGGTTCGCCGTTCGAGAGTTTTTCGCTGTCAGCGTCGGATGGGTTGATCTGGAAATGAAGTAGGGTCGTTACAGGGAGTATGAACAGAAGCGGTCATAGTATACAGCCTTGCAGCTCCAGTAGAAGCAGCGATTTCAATGATATTTCAAACTTATTTCAAGTGTTTCAAGTAAAGTTACAAAATGCAAGTTGTTTCAAAAAGTAGCTTACGTCGATGGGTGGCATTTTTTTGCGGTTGAGATGACACAAATCGTTTCGCAACTGATATGCGTTTGCAAAATGATTTTTACAATTGATATCGAGTAATATATCCGAAGGGCCATCACTCGGACACTATTCAACACGCATTGTCAACACAATCATATTCAATTGAATTATTCATTCACATTGAAATAGGGGTGGGCTTATCGTCAGCAGCTGGACGGGAATTGGAAACAACATTGTATATCAACAATCGCATCATCAATTACAAATATTCTTTCCAATTCTCTACTAGTTGCAGACGATTAGCTAACACCTGACCTTACTGTCACCCAAAAATCTTCGGGCTCATTTCAATACGAATATATTGTTCAATTGTATATTGAAGCTCTGTACACTCAAGAAGCTCTACAAACACATGCCACAAACAATGCTATCACAGCATAGCATCTCAACAGGATAGAGAGAAGCTATTTCGCATCTAATCAACTGAGTAACACAGAGGTCAGCGAGGGTAAGCCGACGGCAGGAAGACACAATCCGCGTTACCACTGTGACGTACGGCGCGGAATGACTGCGCGTAGGAATGACCGCTGTCCACGAAATCACACCATTACGCGTTTCGAAATGCATATCATACGTATGCTATTACGGCGGTCGGATGTCGCGACCGTTGCGTTCGATAACTTATCATCTTGCGCAAAATAAGAATGTGGTGACTGAGTGACTAAGTCGTCGCGTGTTGAATGCCGTATCGGGGAAATCTACCGCTAAACTCCCATGACTTGACAGTGATTTTCACAGGGTTATCAAATTTCATATTTGGTTCAACCGCAGGAATGTCGTAATAAGGCATGACATTGATTGTCTTGCGATCAGAAGATGGTTATAGTAGTATGCGTTAATACATAAGTACAAGTCGAAGAAGTGATTTGCAAGACATTTCAAACTACTTCAAGTACAGAAGTACAGTGATACATATAGGCTATTTCTCATGAACATCGCGACTACTATACACCCATAATATCGCAGTCTTGTGGTGTTTTGATGATATTATTATTAAACTTATACTTCGATGTGGACTGCAATCGAGGTTGCATAACTATAAGAAATTCGTTCGCTGTCATAGCAGTATTCCGAACAAACTTCTGATGAACAAATATACAATATTGTTATTTAATGAAGATACTCTTGGAGATACTGGACTTCAGCACACAATTAAATAATATATTCATATTGAATATTGTACATGGTAGCGAATTTGATTGTATACAGTGTTCCATTGCAGTTCGGTCAGCATTCTGTTACACTTCAGCATACACTGCAATAACAAGCTCGCAGCGTCCTCGCATGGCATTGAAAACGGCCGAAATCAGCACTTTCGCGACAAGAACCAAAGTACGCCAGTATCTCACGCCATCACGGCCACCGCGCGAGAAATGCTAACCAGCAAGAATCGATCGTTCGATAACGCAGACGTTTATCCATAGTTGGTAACTGGTCAGTACTGCTGCTTTACCGGGACTGTCGACTAGATTTTTCTCCTAATACACTACATACTCCAGTAGCTATAATTTGACACTGCTACTACTAATTAACAGTTTTCAGTCCGATAATACTCTTATTACTTACGGTACTTCAAAATTGCTAGTTCGAACTGTACTGTGGTGTAAATTCACGACGGTATTTTTACTTATATTTGAGTTAAAATTTAGACCATTTTCCCCAAAAGGATATGATGTAAGGTTTAGTCATCTTCGAGCTCCCATGGGCCTGCAGTGTTTTATGCGAATATAGGCCTAATACTTACCTGGAAATCGCTATATACTGGTACGTATACTTCTACACTAGCAACAACGATGGCGAATTCGACGTATCTATGCGTTCACGACTGTACGATACATATGAGTGTTACTGGCGTATGCGTGAATCCGTGTCAATCCTCGCGGTTTAACTGACAAGTGAATGTCTCACCACGAATAGGATGCTTTATATTTTTGTTCTTGCGGCATACACACCGACTCATGATAAACATACACACGATCTGCGCATATGCATACCACGAGTTCATGATGTGAATATGCCGCTGGACAAGGAAGGTAGAGAAATAGCCTTGCAAGGCTTTACAAGTCTTTTGCACCCCAATGGCACCCACCCCTGTCGAATTTCAGACTACCAAACTGCTAATAGGAGTGCCCTGGCTTGGCAATGCGCGCGGCAGAGTTCGTTACGCAACATGAGAGCCTTCGGTAGTGGCGTAGCATTGTGCTAATCACGCACGTCCTGTGCATGCAATCAACATACTGCCGAGATCCTGATCGATCAATCATACCTTCATCCTCGATCCGCGCCTTCTCGACTCGAACAAGCGCTTCCAAGCCGTCGGGTGTAACATGAAATTTCGCTTTTTCCTCGGGTGCTGCGTTACGTGGAGGAATGGAAGCTGAGAACAAGGGACTACCGTTATTGTTACGAACTTTATACCTAACATAAACATCGTGTTTACTGCACATATCGCTAACACATCAATCTCTGCACTGGGTGTTTCATGTGGAATCCACAATACAGAACAGAAGAAGATGTCGATATAGTCAGCGTTAACAGTCAAGCAGGAGTAACGCAGTAAATCTCTATACTCAATGACACAGGTAAAAGTAACTATTTTCAAGACATGTCAAAAATAATGCGAGTAAAATTTCGAAATTACAAGACGTATCTTTCAAACTAATGCAAAATGACACTACCAAATTGGAATTTTGGAAAATATATTCAATTACCACGATACAGGGACTATTTTTCATAAGTTCGTCACAATTGCACCCATAAATACTCTCGCGCGCGGCGCATTCCGCCGCTTTCCGCTTTTATCGATCCGTCTGCGAGCAACGGAACTGCGTGTCGCGGTACGCGACGGATTTTATGCGTCGCACAAGCCCCGCCAATCTCGTAAATAATTCAGGTCATTCATAGGCGTAAGTGTATTGAATGTAACGCACGAATGGAACGGCCGAGTACAAAGGTGATACGTATGGATCGGTACCACACACCACAGTCGGACAGCTAGAATTATAGCTACACAGTTTTGTGCCAAATTACATCACAATTAGAATACCAAATTGTCAAAATCCAGGAGTAGAATTATATTCCTACTTGGAAAGAAATTAAATAAAAATAAAGCTCGGTTCATAGCAAATCAAGGTTCGATCTCATAAGCACGAGAATGGCAAATGTATATAAACCACGCTCGACTCGTTTCGCACTATACAGTTCTCATGGAGCACTTGTAGGAAAACCGAAAATCAGACTAGAATTAATATTAGATTACCCGCATTTCGCTCTAGTCTAATTTATAACAATTGTCTAGTTGTCCAGGCCTGTCTCATATGCACTCAATAGAAGTCAGTTGCCACAGCGTCGTGGATTCAAAAGCATATGCTCGATTGCTGTTATGAATGTGGTTCGCAATGTACTGTACTGAATGTGCTGACTGCAGTCGCGTACAATGTACAGTACATAGTTTTGCGTATGCACAAAAAACAGTATAAGAATCGCTACTGTTGGACGCCAGCATTGCATATTCATTAGCTTTATTATACAGCAATAGCGATGCATCAAACAGTAGCATTCAGCTGCATGCGTCTGATATGCTGTATAGGCGTAAATCGCTAGTGTGCATCGTAAGCCGTATTCCTCGACAACAATACAGGGCGCATGTTTTGTGCGTATAAAACAGTGTTAGTCCCGTCAGACTTAAAGCATGACACAACGCTGTGCGGAATTATTATGCGCGGCCGGAAACATCCACGCACATCTACGGCAGCAAAGCGAGCGGCCCGCGTCAGAGAGCCTCATCAGCCGTGAAGTGAAGAGTCAACTTCCTATTTCGTGATAGCGCGCCTGAGTTCGTGCCCGCGCGTGGTTTTTAAGCGTACGCCTACCCAGTTGCTTGACGGTACACAGGATGGAAGCATATTATTCTCCACCAAAACGAAAACGTCATTCATATCCGATTAGCGCTAGTTAATAACGGTTTTGTCAACCAAACGGCAAAATATTACGCGCGTGTTGAAATCGGAGAACTGTTTAGTGTTTACACATATGACCTGAACCGAAATGGAAATACGCGCGCGTTTCCATGTTGTTAAAGACTGCGCCTTCCTTGCACTATAATAATCAAACGAGTGTGGTAAAATAGCAGTAGAGTATCTCAACTGCTAATAATATACAATAATGACGTGTTCTTTTCTTTGGAGCTATGGCGGTGTTTCTATAATACTGGCTGAGGAACATACATACCGTTTGTATATTTTGATAATTACCCGTCCGGACTTCACGTGCTGTGAGCAGGAAAGATCCTACACAAATTTGAACGGACTATGGATAAAACCGTGTCCGGAGAGGTTTAACCGCTAGCCAATGGAGTGGACAGTACATAAATTGAGCCGTACATTTGTGCAAGGTAAATACAGTAGTACCGATCCCGATACAAATTCCAGTTCTTCTTCAGTACAGCATAAAATCGTTTAAGTAATGGGCAATATGCCCTACGACGAATGGCAAACAGGCTGCAATTGCCAAGGATTAGGGTAATTATCATTACCATCACACACATGAACAGAATCTCGGTAGAAAACTAGAAATGTTCATATTTTGCTTCTGTGAGATCAAGGGAACAATCGCTGTTGACTTACGATTATCCAAGTGCCTGGAACGGCTGGTACAGTAATTTACGAAAATCCATATTAATCACAGGTATATGCGAGATCAATATACTTATTATAGGCCCGCAAGAGTGCGGTATCTGCGATTTCATACCGATTACGTTTGCAGAACAATATAGGTACACGCCGGACACTTTGTTTCGTGGCAATGAAGGTCTTTGTTTGATTTGACCGTAAGGGAAATTCCCGAATAAAGCGACAGCGTCGAAATCAAAACATTACCAATATTTGACAGGCTGATTTTTAGCCTTGCGATTTTAGATGCTGGCGATTCGGTATCGCAACCAGGTGAAACCCCGAAAACAAACCACCAAAACGATTCTTGCAACGCGGAGAGGTAAGGAAAATTTGACAAAAAATGAGCTAAGAACTGCGGTCACCGACAAGTTTTGATGACAAAGACAGTATTTTTAACACTGTAGCATAATTATCTTGTCCTGCCTTCAGATATGCATCATTTGATATTCTAGTAATCAGTGAAAATACGGTCTTTGTTGATTACAGCGCATATGGTAGTACTTGTGACGACACAGCCCATAGGGAGGCGAACAATAACACAAGTCTTTTGTCGCGATTTCGATTGAAACCGTTTACAACTCGTGTCGCATCAACTAGACTTCGTAAATATATCTCGCGCGTGATGAGCAGTCAACACAAACACTTTGCCGTGACGGTACAGCGAGTCATTCGAAAACTGAGTCAATAGCGATTTCGTCCCGCTGGAATTGAGGATATTGCAATTGAACACATCACATCCTTTAGCCACTGAAGTGATGCTCGGGTAACACTAACTTTCTGTTTACAACACTACTACTGAGTTTCCAATTCTCTACTAGTTGTTGACGAATACCGCTGACGACTCTGTCAACGAAAATATTCCGGTTTATTTCAATATGAATACACTATTCAATACTACTGTGTTTGATAATTTGCATCGCTGATTCGAAGTACACTGTTGTTTTCGCTTAATACACCCTCAATTTATCACATCATATAATTAATCCCCCGAAAGACCCTACCATATTTGAAGTCGGGTTGGAAGGACGATGCGACAGTATTGATTGGGGAACGAAACGTAAAACGTATCAATCGAGTTGAATGATCGAACGAATGATTCATTGCAAACTTTTGGAAAATATTTTCACGCTTTCTATGGATTGTTGGTCAATACGAGATCGCAGGGATAAACATGCATACTTTAAAAGCTTATTAGAGGCACAAAACTTCAATAAACAATTGAATAACATATCCATTCATATTATATATATGATGATGATATTCTCTGATGATGATATTCTCTGCTAGTTGCTAACGATTACCCCTGACGAGTGTCTGCCGAAAAAGTTCGGGTATATATCAATACGAATATATTATTCAATCGTATAAACATAATTGCTTCGCAACGGACGTATGATATCTATTTCATGGCTCACGCTCTGCGCTAATGGCACAAACAGATTGGAGTCTTTTCACTATATTAATGGGACACTAGAGAAATCATTACACCCGAGCAATTGATAATTTCATCGAATTCAATAACAGGCAGTAAACGCTCATTATCGCGAATCCAGTGCTTTAGATAATTATACTTTCCTTTGTTAATAATACAAAATAAATGAACGAAATAAAACACTAATCGAATGCATCCAGTGGAATATCTGAGCTGATCTGAAACAGCCACGGTATTGCGGTGTAATAGTTCCTTTTACCACATTAAGCTAGCTGGACTGATGTATGCATTTATATTTCTTAAATCACGAAACGCACATTTACCTGTTTATTAGCCACGTTTTCCGTATCGTCCAAGCCCATTTGTATATCCTTCGCAGCGATTTGAGTTCAAATTATAATAGTTATCAAGACTAGCTGAAATCTCACAAAATGGTGGATGAAGCATTCGACCTCCACTCTTATAGAGTAACCGCTGCGAATCTTGGGACAAAGTCAGCGTCTTGCAATATAGTAGCATCACCGACGTCATCATTATTTTGGTTACAAAGACAGCGGAGACTTGCGCGAGATATCGCGAAACACAGTGGCATCAAACCGCGTACAAGTTACCTCAAAGCGTAACAAAGCCAACAGGCCACAGCAATATACTCGCTTTGTTAATGAATCGATGTCGAAATGTAACGAGATTAATATTTTACGTTATGCCAGACCGACATGCGCATATTAATTTCCCAATGGACCTTATGACAAGTTACAGAAACGAGTTGTAACACGACCCAATGTATACGCGGATCCAATAAATATTTTTGCGAGATCTGCCATAGGGGCCCTTGATGAAATCACACGACGATTTAAGTGTCATTCCCATCATCTTAAAACTGTGTTTAAAGGTAGTTTCAATGTTCTGAATAACATACATCGTCGTAGACTTGTAGACATCGGTCTGTAGAGGATGTGGGTAGTCATAACAAACAAGTAACTTGATATTATCGAATAAATTATTCACAATAATACTTCCGATTCAATCTCAATTTCAGCACACGAGAATTTATCCCAGAATTGATTTTTCTGACACAAGTACACCGTACCTACCGATTTACAGATATGACAACGAAGTTATCAAGATCTGTAGGACGTAACATGAAATATGCGAGCATCACATATATATTGAAAACCACACTGGTATAACCCCTTGGCCTTGAATTAATATACACGGCAAATTGAACGCGAAAGAATTTTATCCAAGAATTGATTTTTATGACGTAAGTACGCCATAACTACCGATTTTATAACAAGGACAGCGAAGTTATCAAGTAGCAGGCATTAAAGATGTTAACACCATGGCATAAGGAAACTAGTCAGGCATAATCCTTAGGACGGAGTGCATTAGAATTAATAGTATAGCTACAGTTTTCCCCGAAGGAGACTAGAATTAGAATTTTAGCTACACAGCTTTATTAATATTAGATTACAATTAGCGTTGTGGCTACACAGTTCTTTCAAATTAGATTAGAATCAGAAATACTTAATTCGCAAAACTTTGTATAGAGTTCAGTTGATATCAAATCAGAGTTCAGTGTCATAAGCACGCGAATGGCAAATACTTGATTCGCACTATAGAGTTCCCCTGTAGCATTTTCAGGAAAACCAGAAATTCGATTAAAATTAGAATTAGAGCATAAAAAAACATTTCATAAACTAGATTAGAATTTGATTGCCGGCATTTCTCCCTAATTTGTATGATAAGAGAACTAGAATTTTCTACTACTTCAAGTAAGGCTCTGGGCTTGGATTAACACATCACAATTCACAGACGCCTGTGCTGTCGCATGTAGCGCAATGCAAGTGCATCAATACTCGCGATATATCAGGGCCCGGTTTCATAACGAGCCCACTCTTACTCACCATCGGCTGTCAATAAATCTATAGTTTCAATTTCAATCGATCTCACGAAGCGCTTTCGAAATCCTGTACCCCTGCGTGTGACGTTACGCAAAATTTATGCTCGCGTCTGGACAGCCGGTCGGGTTATAAATATGAGAAAAGTCAGGAATATAACACATTTTTCAGACACCACTCAGCATAAATTATCATGCTCATGTTAGAGTGTGCGTATTTTTACTTGAATGAAAACACAGTTCGAGATTCCGCTAAGCGAATTAGTCTCCCGACCGTGAATTGAACAACTAAAAAAATTTCAGCTTTTCAAATTAGATTAGAATTACAATTAAGCTACACATTTTTGTTCAATTTAGACTAGAATTAGAACAATAGGTGCACAGTTTTTTTCGTACTGATTAAAATTAAAATTATACCTACGCAGTTTTATTAGAATTAGAATTAGTGAATTCGTAAAAACTTCAGATTTCAACCAAGTTCAGTTCATATCGAATACGAGTTCATGCTGATAATCACGTGAGTGACAAATGCCTGTTCAACAAGCTTAACACGTTTCGCACTATACAGTTCTCCGGTAGCCTTTTCAGGAAAGCCAGAAATTTTATGATATTTACAATTAAAACATGGAAACATTCAGCAAATTAGATTAGAATTAGAATTAGAGGAAAGAAACACTTCAAAATTAGGTTCGATTAAGAATAATCTAGTTGTCCAAGTATGCCTCCGGCGAAACCATGATACCTTCGAAATTCATACCGATAGTATTTGACCAGAAGAGGAAATTCCCCGACCTCTCATAGTACGATTCGACAGAATCCCGGAATTTGGACTTGATGCAAACACGCCAAATTTCGTTTCACCATCCTATTTAGCCCTTTCGCGCATACAAACGAAACAATACATCCTAATCACTTGTAAGAACCAGCTGTCTTTGTTTGCGTTAACTAAACACAGGCAACAATTGCAGCTATACGCTCACAAATCCCTGCAGAACACCCGCACAAAGACAGACATCAGCTACATAACGTGCGAATGCCGCTATAGGCGTCTGTTGTGAATTCGGAAATTGAGCGCTCAAATCGCCACCGCCCAATCCGCACAGAAAATCGATCGCAGAAACCCGTCGAGCATACACAACGTCTCGGACATCTGCCGTGGGATTCAGGTGCTTTTCCCATGGCTGCAAAACCTTATCGGAAACACAATATACTCGACGGTACACTGACTATTCTCTCGAGGGTGACTGTTTGATGTGCCGGAAAAAGGTTTTCGATTTGGTACGGTTGTTAGACGGAGTTGCAATACAACTGTGCTAGGCAGTTTCCAACGGCCGATGTCAGGTACACCAAGTTCGTTAACGGTGACTGAGATTTGATAGCGGTTCGCTAAAGCCAGCTGTCGCTAGTGTGTTGTTCGATGCGTACCACCTAATCTGCAGTATTAGTCAAGCTACCGGTAAATCGTGTTTACAATGGCCAAATGACCGTGGACCTTATTTTGTTCATTAAATTTCTAAACATTTTTCAGGATGCTGTGTACAGTGAACATGTGTATTTTTGTTAGTAAATCTAAAGTTTTGGACGTAACGTCTTCTGTAGTAAGATGCTCCCGATCCCTTGCTTAATGCTTATATCAATACAGTACAGTGTACACCATAATGCGCCTGATTACGGTTTTGTTATTTAAGTTATTGATTTGTACCGATTGGCAAATAAAGATTCTCTCTTTCTTTAGGACCGTTCAGAAAACCTCCAAATTAGATTGAATTCCCAAATACGCTGCGCCGCACACATTATTTTGCTCAATTGTAACCAGTAGAAGCCAAGTTATTACAATTAATAATTTCAATGATTTTATAACATAATAGTTATTACGGTGGCAAGTTTCCGTCAGTTCGCCGTCACCATTGGAGACCCACACTAAATTACAATCACGCTTCAAGAAAGGCAAACTAACGCACCGGTTCGACCAGTAGATCCTCCACTAATATCCCAATGTCATTTGAAGCATCGTATATTCCCGACAAATATACGAGTCTATGCTAGCTGCATATCGATCGATTAATGGAGTATTCCGGTGACCGATATCTTATCAAGGCCACAAGCTTCCAGGGTCGATACAAAATTCGCCCCTCTATTCACAGCATCAATCACCAATCATTACAAATTTAATCGAAAAGTCCAACGTGCTTCAAATTGGGATTCGGGCGGGCGTGCACGTAATGTGATGTTGGTATCAAGTCATCTCACGGATTCTACATCATACATACGAAACACACAGTTACGCGAGATGATTCAAACCAGCCTGGTACATATCTCAACAGGAAGCCGTGACGATTGACACAGTATATTATAAATCAACTGGCCTACTGCCGCTACATAAAAGGAGATGAATCCAGCGTGTGTAGATGCAATGCAATGCTCTTCATGACAATCCGTTTTCCATTACAAATACGCACAAAGTAGTCCACGGTTTCATGTCTTTACAAAGCAAGTAAATTGATACTGTGAAACGATATATTTAGTGATCGAATTCATTCGGTTCTCGCCGGTTATGTAGAACCGCCTCAGACCACTGTGACTGTGAGTATACATATATCTGTGTATTACTTGAAATCACCATTCCTCAAATGAGAGATGCTCACAGTGATAGCAAGACAAATTTCCTCTTGATTATGATTAGCTTAATGGCAGAAACATGAAGAGACATGTCTATTCAGAGGCCACAGCGAATGCCGTCTTTTTACGAGTACCATAAACGTACCAGATCATGATACACGAGTTACTTCCTGTTAAGCAATTCATCTATTTATTGTTGAGTAATGCCACCGGCTTGGCTGATTTTCAGTACATATCCTCCTCGTACCACACACTCGGTGCTGCACAACAGGAAATTAATCACTATCTTCAAGACTTATATCATAATTACTACTAGGCGATTCTACGCGCTGAAGGCCTTGACAGGATGTATTCGTAATGCTAAGTCATAATAGGATGTAATATGTGTATGAGATAACATGCACTATTCAGGTTATAAAGAAAACTGATAAATCCACAAAACGAGCTCCAAGCACTGATTTAGAGATAGGACCGCTTCGTGAATAAATTGCGAAGTCTGTCGACAGTTCAACGCACCACCTTCAAAGTCAAAAGTTCTAACCTCTTTCTCGAGACTCGCCAGCTTGTGATGGTCAGACCTCTCGTATGCACCCGCTGAATTCCCCATTCTCTTGGATTACAGTGGTATGGGCTGTATTGGTAATATATTCCTGTTCTCTTCTGTAGGCATCCGTAGCAATACAATGAAATTGCTTAGCTATCGATGAGCTAATTCTCACGCGCTGTATACGTATCGAAGAAAGGGATTACTGATGTTATAAAAAATTCATATCACAATTGACGAGACGTACTTGCAAGCGTCTGTGATAGGCTAAGTCAAACGTGGCGATCTATCTCACCACACAAATGTGCGGTATAGTACCACAAATCCATGGCCTCTTTACCGCGAGATCGTATTTGACACCATGGAGTCGCGCACACAATCAAGCTACGAAACAGCTGTGCTATTGGCAAGCCCTACGCGAACCTGAGGGCGACCGCGAATGCGAAGCGTTCGATTGCGCTTAGCGCGGTAGAGTGAGTGATAAAAAATGAGGACACGTCAAGCCGAGCGGGATAATAAAGAGAGAAGAGCGAGCGAGTTTACAGTTTCCGTCCCAGAAAGAGGAGCTTTAGCCTCTGAGCTAAACCTGCCACAACATACATTGTTTATATCATTTACCGAGTTAATTCACGTAACATTTGCACAACTATTTCACACAAACAGTTCTACTAACTGAAGTCCTGCTTCCTAAGATGATTGCAATACGGTTTCGATTTGCAAGATATGTCATATGGAAAAGCATTTTTTAATTATTCTGCTCATTGCTCATACCCGTGTGTACGATTTATGCTTGCATGTTAAACACGTATCCAATATCCATGTATAAATGTAATCAATCTGCAGCTGTAACCATGACCGTCATTACGCCGAAGCGAAGGGAACGAAGGAATATATCGTTTCTTACGTGTGGTATCTACATATCAGTATCTGAAAGACTCTGGTCTCACTAAACTATATACTTGAAGAAATAGTAATCTCTATCAAGGCAGGTCTCATATATATGTAGGATATTAGAACGATGTTCTCACATGCAATTTTGTGTCCGGTGGGCTGACTGATTCAAGAACGACGAGGCGCGTGATTGACGACCGATAACGTGACTGCGAATTATTTAATTACACTGTTTGCGTGTCCTGTGATTTCCTGTTTCCTGAGAGACATTTCATTGCTCACTCCATATCTCAGATGACAGACTCACATGAGTTTATTTTATGCGAACGGACTCCACAATGGCGATAAATTGGCATCAAACTGATTTTGACAAGTAACACGGTTTTATTTGACTACCACAATATGTACCGCTACCGCGATTAGAAAACTGCTCAATGGTATGTAGACTAGAGTTAAAGCCAAGAGGGCCTTTTTCACTAGTCGTTGTCGCATGTGCCTCTGTCCTGCAATCTTGATTCGCTGTAAATCGATAATAATATTGGATGATCAAATCAAAGATTAACATTGCATATATAGAATATATGCCTACATAGACAATACATCGATATGAATAATATTAGGTTTCGGCAAAAATCATTTCGTTTTTAGTGGAACGCACCCTATAGTTTAAGTGTGGGAGACAAATAAAGCTCCAGGGTGCAGAGAATTTTTGTTTGTACAGTTCTTTCTAGTTTCCTCGAAAGAAAGTATGTTGTTCCCAATAAAATAAGACTTCCATGACGCTTTTTATCACACTTATACAAATTAACATCCACAAATAAAGCAGTTCCGTACAGAACGCACACGCGATGAAGGAAAACTCGAAATATATACAGAGAAATGGCAGATAATTGAAAATCGTTGCTACTATATACAATGTAGTTGCTAATTTGTGGGTTGCATCCCTGCATCCTTTCCTACACCTATGCTATGCGTACTATAAATATTGCATGCCGACTACTCTAAAACACATCATAAACTAACTAATAGATTTTCAAACATGTATTGGTCAGTGGTCATTCTGGTCAATCTATGACCAGGGTTATGTGAACACGATTTCAACCTTTAACGACATATCGGTATAGGACAAAATACATATGCATATATAGGCTTATGACGCAGCTCTCTTCCAGATACCTTTCATTACGTTACGGTGTCACGATTTGGCTATTCTATTATCTTTATAACAAACGACCAATGAGGTTATAGCATACTGGAAAGGTCAGTACTCCGTCTATAGCGTTTCGAATATATTCTTCATAGTTTAAGGGATTATATGCCAACAGGTTTGTTCGTTTATTTCAGGTTCCAATAAATACTTTGTGGTGCATTTATACTCTGCTGTTGACATCACCGGGGCTATTTATTGTCTTGGTTATTGGGGCAAATGCACGAAACTACGCTGTGTCGCCATTTTTGTTCTTTTAGGAATCGGAAACCCTCCTGGCCTGATTTCAAAGACTATATACTCCAAGTCGTTTCGACACCTTCCTATCTTTTCATTGTATCGCAGTCTTGTGGGGTTTTGAACTGATGAAAATACTTACAAGCGACAAAATGAGGTGGCATGTGACGGAAGGCGAGGTCGATATCAGATCGCGGTCCACAAATCTCGAGCGCTGACCGGTATTTATGCAGTAGCGAAGTAAAAATTATTTAATTTTGCCTAAAATCTGTTATGTTGAAGCGGAAGTAGCGTAAAGATACAACCACTTGAGTAAGTCGTACAAGTAGGCAAAACCAGCCTGTGACACTCACCTCTAGTCTTGCAGCAATAATATTCTATCTATATTAAACCACTGCGCCATCTAGCGATTACAAAATTTAATAACCGTGCGTATTTGGCAGCTCGTCTTTTTGATATCAGCATATATCGAAAACTTAACTATTTCGTACTACTAGACAACGTATATCGACACTTTTCACCTCCGACGCGCGCCCAGCCCCAGTCAGCATTATAAAGCACCCTCCGAATGAGCGATTTACTTCGATATGCATGATAAGGTATAGTTATTTATTTACTGCTGTAGTTGCTGACGATTGCCCCTGGCAGATGTCAACCGAAAATATTCGGGGTTATTTCATCATGAATGTACTATTAAATTGTAGGCTATATCGAAGTTCTGAACACCCAACGGTCTCTTCATCACCATAGTATCCTAGAACACGATGTCATCACTTTATTCGATAAAGGCGAAACGTCGCGCACTCATCGAACTCATCAGTACCTTACGCATCATCATCATCATCATTGGTTTATTAGCAATTTTATCAGTTCAATACACCACAAAAAATGCGATACAGTGAATAGACAGATAGACGTCGAAGCGACTTGGATTAGTCTATGGAATCAGTCACCCACCTTGGCCTAGGCCAGTGGTTTCCATCGTGGGCGATATCGCCCCCCAGGGGGCGATTTGGCGGTCTAGGGGGGGCGAAAACAGACGAAGGGGGCGATAGGGGGGCGATGGCGCGTTAAACCGGCTATATTGGAGTCGGGACCGTAACTACCGCATCCCAAACTCCCCAATTGGGGGTGGGGGCTCGAACTCGAGGGGGGCCAAAATTGTTTCGTGAATTAACATTAATTATAGAAAATTCATGCAACTTTTTCAAAAATTTTCGCCATATCTTTTCATTTTGGGATACCCGTCACCCAACAAAAATACGCATGATTTATGAAAATGGGAGACTTCGGCGTCAGCCATTACTGCGCCACGACACACCAAGACATATGAAGGTAGAGGCCATGTAACATGCGACTCCGAGAAGTGTACCAGAACCCTAGCGAGAAGGCCTTGGCCGAAAAGGAATGCCCTTGTTCTGACCGAAAATTTCGGTGTATATACGTGCATCTTTAATTGTCCTCAATTGGTGGCGTCGAATGTTCCTGTCCTGGCGACCTTAACCCTACAGGACAAATGCCATCCCGCAATCATATGCGTCTTTTAGTTTGGTGCGTTTTGACGATTTCCATATCTCTGATATAGCAGATATAGGAGGTCACGAAATAGCATCATGTAACGAAGTCAATATAACAACGATTCCGCCCGAAGATGTTTAATTAATATTTAGGGGTCCTACCTTTTCCAGCACACCACACTCAGCTTTACCGGTAACTCTGATTACGCGAGCAGAAAGAGGATAAAAAATTGATAGCAATATATATGCAATTCCCGACCATATTGACCGATTCAAACATGAATTATTTAAATTTGGCGCACTCCGCGCGTTTAGGCGAACTACGGCATAGGGCCGTGGTTCTCAACCTTTTCGACCTCGCGGCACCCTTTGGAAACGAAAAATAGTTCGCGGCACACCATCGCATAGTGGTTCTGAAATTTTTTGGCTTGGCACCTGCTAACTACCAGAATACTTATTAGAATTTAGCACCCACTAGTAACGCCGACTAATGTGACCACCTCTGCAGTCAATCCAAAATGTTTCTGCACTTCCTTTAAAAAAAATAAACTTCTCCATTTTAATAATTCTAAAATTAACCTTTTGTACGCAAAGCGTCCCTTACCAAGCCGTGATAGAAGTCGTCGTGTTCCTCGGGCTAGACCAGTGGTTCCCAACATGGGGGGCGCGAAGAAGCGGTCATCTGGAAATAGTTTTTGCGCTCTGCGCGATTTACCTCCAATTCACGCGTGTTACTCTATATATAGGCCGAATTTCATATTTTGTAATTCTCTCATCAACAGTCATAACCTTCCATACCATCAAACAATCTGTTGAGGTTGCTAGCATCCCGGTTGGATTTTGTGATATGACGATAAGGGGCGCGCGAAATCTTTTCACTATCATAAAGGGGGCGTGTCTAAAAAAAGGTTGGGAACCACTGGGCTAGACTATTGTTCCTTCGTGATTGCAACAAACATGGCGTATTCAGACGAAGATAATAGGGGTGATTTTGATATACGACTTCACAGAAACCTCGAGTTGCCCTTAGATACGATTTCATAAGATTTGTTTGAAAATAAACCTGCCTACTGCCGCATTGGGTCGACGAGGTCAAGCATCTCGCCACTAACGAATACGGAGGCGTAGTGGTGTAGGCTATACCAGGCTATACATTACATTTTCACGCAGATCGTGTACCACGCGTGAGGATAGGCAGCCAGCCGCAGTTCAATTATACTTCCAACAAACCAAGATTATAACCTCAGCGACGAAGAGGTTTGTTAACTGATATAATTTGATCAACATTACTTCTAAATTCTAATATTCGTCGACAGTAACACAGCGTATACATTTAAACGGAAGTGCCGGCACGATACCCTAACAATCAATGTGGATTGCGATGTTTGAAATTCGAATTGATAAACTCGAACGTCAATCCCAAAGAAGTTGATTTATCGCTGGTGATTGGGGAGACAGTGAGGATTAGAAAACTAAATTGTCACTCAGGCGCCGCCATGTCTGCTCTTCCCTGCGTGCGATCAATCACGTATTGTGCAAAACTGAATTCAGCCTTCAAGGCACGCGATCTGCCCGGTAAAGCGAATTCGAGGGGGGTGCTGATTGCGGGCATAATATCAATTTTGATTTATGTACACATCAAGCTCGATTTACATTATTGATCGTTTGCTATAGATAGACTATAATTATTTTGCGCATAATTTCAAACTTCTGAAGAAATCGCTCGCGGCACACTTGCGAGACGTAAACGGCACACTAGTGTGCCGCGGCACACCGGTTGAGAACCACTGGCATAGGGTATAGCTGATATGTAGCGACAAAAGGCCCACTGGCTGGGGGGTCTGGGGTTTGGTTTATCACCATGTTGGGCCAAAGACCAACCGTTTGGGGGGGCTGACGATGTGCTGTTTTTAGTTTCATAATATTTTGGGGGCGATGATCGGTGTGAAGCTTCAAAAGGGGGCGATGAGTCGAAAAAGGTTGGGAACCACTGGCCTAGGCGATGTAAAGAGGAGGCATGCACACTGAATGAAAGTTAAGACAGTATAAAAGAAAGCGACAAGAATAGGGCGGCATGTCATGGGAAGCGAGATCGATAGGTCAGTCCTAGTCCGGTAATCTTGAGGATGGACGCCTATCACCAACTGACATTGATCTTTAACCGTCAGTAATCTGGGATACACACTTTAATCTGCAAGCTACACTCGAACTAAACACGGGTATTGCCAAGTTCATGTATTGGTTGTTTCAGCGCGGCACGTGAAAAAATCGTGCGAAGACCATAAGCGCAGCGGCCTGTCTAATCCTGACGGTAGGTAACGCCGCTATAACTTTAACACAGCCCTTCACTACAACGAATATGTCACAAAGTAGGCAAAGGCAGAATCAACGTAGAATTTATAACAATGAATCATTAACCGCCTTTACAGCAAAGTAACCAACAAAAACTGGTCTGGCAATTGAATATAGAGAAGGCCTCGTCCTCACGAGGCCATCTTTGCTTGGAAAGCATGAACGATTCTGCAGAACTTCCGATTCGAGCGCGCGTATTCGTCGTCCGCAATTGAACAGAGGTCTCCGACGTTTGGAACAGAAAGTTCGGAAGTCCATTTGTTACTTCTGATCAATGTCGGGAGATATTCCGTCGACCACCTTGCCAAGAAATACCGCAACAGCGTTTGGAGATAACGAAATCGCTTCGAGACGCCGACACCGGCTTTGGACGAAAAATACGGAAGATGTCGTAGTGGTCGACCAACTGCTAAATTAGAGGGAGTGATTGCTTGTGGATTTCTTTGATCAGAACAGAGATACGTCAACGGCTGCTGGTTCATCGCACACTCTATATCTGTCGAAGTGGTGCAGAGTTCAGTGCGAGATTCAATTCAGCCTTACCCAGAATTTTTCCGAGAGGTTCTTCGGTCGATCTGTTCATTCTCTCATAGAAGGCACCGCGGTTGGAGCACGTTCGGCGATGTATCTTCACGTTATTTCGTTGTCTGCAAAAGCTTAAAGGGGCACTGCGCTCTAAAAATGATGTGGTCTCAAATTGATGGTAAAAATGAACAAAATTTTTTTGCCGCAGCCATTTCCTTCAGAACGCCACCGTAATGGAGCTGCAATTTATTGAAATTTCTACAAGACCAGCTGCAGCGGCGGCTTAACCCGTTACATGGCTCGACATCGTCACCGTCGCACTTGCTCGACGCGATTAGGCAGTCACGCAGAGAACGAATTTTAGATAGTTGTCAGCCGATGTTATGAAGGAGATGTGTCTAAGTTTCAATCTCTGCGTGACTGCCTTATCGCGTCGAGCAAGTGCGACGATGAAGACATCGTGCCATGTAACGGGTTAAGCCGCCGCGGCAGCTGGTCTTGTAGAAATTTCAATAAATTGCAGCTCCATTACGGTGGCGTTCTGAAGGAAATGGCTGCGGCCAAAAATTTTTGTTCGTTTTTACCGTCAATTTGAGACCACATCATTTTTAGAGCGCAGTGCCCCTTTAACTATCTGCTCGGTTTTTGAATTTGACGGCTGACGCGCGTGTCGAAATCTGAATTCAGCTTTTTTGTAAGTAAGTTGTTTGCCGTTGTTTGATTTCCCGACACCAGCCGCCTCCGTTGATCATTCGTTGCAAAGCACCGATGAATCCGTCCGTGGACAACTGGACATATCGTTAGACAATTTCAAACGAATCAATCTACTGTGGGGGCAAGTGAAAAAACAAATGTACGCTTTTTGCGTTGCATCGTCACCTATTTCTAATATAAATTTGCCCGTGAAATCCAACCGGAACTCAGTAAATGCGGAAGCGCAAATATGTTCCTTTGGAATACCCATTTTATGTTATAGTGGTTTCGTGATCGAATGTCGACAAACGATACAATTTCGCAATGCCCTTCTTACCTCGCTCCTGATATCAACAAAAGGAAGCGCTCACGAATAATCGCGATAGGTTGTGTCACGAGGAGAATGGGAGTTATTTTCATAGACATGTACACGTAGTTTTCCCACTAACTTCTCCTTGGAGAGGAAGAATAATTGGAGAACGCAATCATACGAACACAAGCGATCATCGACAACGATTTGATCATTTTCCAAGGACTGCTTTCGGACCCACGTCTTTAATTTTTGATTTATTCGACACGTTTTCACCATTGTCGAGGTTTTCGATTGCGCTGCTGAATCTTGAGCGTTGAAACCGACATAAAAGGAATCATTCCTCCATTCATAACTCATTTGGTCCAACGAATCGATTGTTGCACTCTGGGTTCATTTTCGTGTAATCACGATGCCGCCAACGCAAGATTCACGCTGTAATACGAACAATTTCGGAAGGGTGCCTTTATTTTGTACATGCAAGCTAATGAAAAGCTAATGCAGCTAATTAAGCTAATGAAAAGCTAATTAAGCTAATGCAAAGCTAATTAAGCTAATGAAAAGTTAATTAAGCTAATGAAAAGCTAATGAAAAGCTAATTAAGCTAATGAAAAAGTAAGCTATTGAAAAGTAAGCTAATGAAAAGCTAACTAAGCTAATGAAAAGCTAATTCAGCTAATGAAAAGCTAATTAAGCTAATGAAAAGCTAATTAAGCTAATGAAAAGCTAATGAAAGGCTAATGAAAAGCTAATGAAAAGCTAATTAAGCTAATGAAAAAGTAAGCTAATGAAAAGTAAGCTAATGAAAAGCTAATGAAGCTAATGGAAAGCTAATGAAAAAGTAAGCTAATGAAAAGTACGCTAATGAAAAGCTAATGAAGCTAAAAGCTAATGACTCTAATAACTATGCTGTAGCACGGGGGCCTTTCGACCTGCCTGGCGGGAGCAGACCTTTTAACGTGGCCCATGCATTTCAAAGGGGAGTTTGGACTTTGAAAATTTTCGAGCTCGCCTATACTTTAACGTGGGCGACATAACTGCCGCAACTTTGCCGCGTCTCGCCTACCCCAAAACACGCGGCCCTATGGCAAACCGGCTATTCTTGCTCGGATCGGTCCCAGATTTCGTGTGAGCCTAGTCGTGGGGGGTGTTTGGCCGAGAATTTTTTTTTTAAGTTTCCGAAAATTTTTTCCGACTTCAATTTTTTTTCAATTTCGTTGCCATGTTAATTGTTAAAGGATAGGGAAGTTGGAGTTGGTCGTTTTTTCGATAAAAAAATTTTTTTTAATTTTTTTCTCGATTCTCACTTTTCTGGTATCGTTCGACGCAGCGGACGCAGTACAGTAATCTACCGCTTAAGTACGCACCCGTTTAAGTTCGCATCCCATATAAGTACGCAAAAATTCTTCACAATTTCTGGGTTCAACTATTTCAACAGCAAGCACCATAACTGAATGTCAGGAAAACACTGCTTGAACATATCGTGCAAAGTCATTTAATGCATATTTTGCATCCTTTGTTGCTTGACTTCCAATGTCACCTGTCTCAGTTTTCGCTGAATGCAATTAAATGTGCTTTTGAGGTTGTCATAAGCACCTCCTGCTTGATACTGTAAGGCAGGACACAACAACTGATCCTCAACTTCAAACACTTTATTATGAAGTTGTGCAAAGCCATGAAAAACGATGCTGTTTTCGACAGGTGCAGAATCGTTGCTTACGCTAGCCTCGTCGTCGGTGTCATCATTTTCAGTCTGCATCGGCCAAGAATTTATTTTTTAAATTTTCCGAAACTTTCGGCTTCGTCTCGTTGCGGCGCTTCCAACGAGGGGTCGAGCTTGGGGCTGGGCATCACTGGAGTCGAGCTATAACACGAAACGTCGTATCTCGGCTCCTGTGCGTCGTAAAGCTAAGCGACTAGTCGATTCGAGCTCCTGATCACAGAACGAGGATAAAAATCTGAAATATTTTTGCGACCTCCTAAAGCCACGCCGAGGGTACCGGCGTGTTCTACGTGTACTGCGTCGAACGATACCAGAAAAGTGGGGATCGAGAAAAAAATTTAAATTTTTTTTTTATCGAAAAAACGACTAACTCCAACTTCCTTATCCTTTAACATGGCAACGAAATTGAAAAAAAATTGAAGTCTGAAAAAATTTTCGGAAAATTTTTTAAAAAATTTCTCGGCCAAACACCCCTCATGACTAGGCTCACACGAAATCTGGGACCGATCCGAGCAAGAATAGCCGGTTTGCCATAGGGCCGCGTGTTTTGGGGTAGGCGAGACGCGGCAAAGTTGCGGCAGTTATGTCGCCCACGTTAAAGTATAGGCGAGCTCGAAAATTTTCAAAGTCCAAACTCCCCTTTGAAATGCATGGGCCACGTTAAAAGGTCTGCTCCCGCCAGGCGGGTCGAAAGGCCCCCGTGCTACAGCATAGTTATTAGAGTCACTAGCTTTTAGCTTCATTAGCTTTTCATTAGCGTACTTTTCATTAGCTTACTTTTTCATTAGCTTTCCATTAGCTTCATTAGCTTTTCATTAGCTTACTTTTCATTTGCTTACTTTTTCATTAGCTTAATTAGCTTTTCATTAGCTTTTCATTAGCTTAATTAGCTTTTCATTAGCTTAATTAGCTTTTCATTAGCTTAATTAGCTTTTCATTAGCTTAATTAGCTTTTCATTAGCTTAATTAGCTGCATTAGCTTTTCATTAGCTTGCATGTACAAAATAAAGGCACCCTTTCGGAATAGTTACTTACTGTATAGCGATCCACATACAACACGCGAGGAGATGCGGTTTCTGTGTTCGCTTCTGGATTCGGTTAGTCCATGTGCGATTTCGCCAGCCAATCGCACTCGTCTGACATCAGTCAGTTCAGTTCGGTTCTTCAATCCGTCAAGCGCCATGCCTAGGCTGCGGTAGTCTGCTGGATTGTCGATGCCTTATTACCTGTACAATGTCTCCCAAGCGTGTGGTTCACTCAAGCTATATATTTCCTTGCAAATAAGAAGAATATTGTCAATGGCTCGTCGACAAACGGGCAAGTTTATCGAGACGAGAAGGGCTCTGACAGATGTCAGCAAGCGCGTGGTTCACTCAAGCCTTATATTCCCTCTTGCAAATCAGAAGAGTATTGTCAATGGCTCGTCTACAAGCGGGCAAGTTTTTGAAGATGAGAAGGGCTCTGACGGATGTCTGCAAGCACGCGGTACACTCAAGCTTTGTATTCCCTTGCAAATCAGAAGAGTATCGTCAATCGCTCGTCGACAAACGGGCAAGTTCATCAAGACAACCAGGGCCTTAACGGATGTCTACAAGCGCGTGGTCCACTCAAGCTGTATATTTCCTTGCAAATCAGAGAGTATTGTCCATGGCACGTCGACAAACGGGCAAGTTTACCAAGGAAAGCAGGGCCCTGACGGATATCTGTACTTCATATATCTCAGGAGACCTCCGGTTGATATTTTGCGGCCAGTCATCATTTCAACACTGCCCGAATCAAATGATATTACGCAAATGTGCGGTTTTCAAAACTTCTGAAATGTAATCACGTTTACGTCAGTATACCAGACATGGGGTAATCGCGATTAGTAATCGTAATCGATTACGACGATTACAGCATTTTCAAGTAATCGTAATCGCAATCGATTACATTCGAAAAAATTCCGAAGTAATCGTAATCGTAATCGACTACTTCCCATATCTAATCGATTTTTTGTGAAAGAACGATTACTTTTTATTTGTGCAAGGACTACGAAATGAACTGAATATTCGTGAACAAGGAAGAGATGTTATACCAGTTACGTGATAGCACAAACGTCTTATTTTCAAATGCCATTGCTCATTATTACGTCAGAAGTAGCATATTAGCTTTGCTAGTCATTGCGTAACAAGTATCCACAGTAAATAGATATTCGATGTACGTACATTAGTGTGATTGTAAGAACACCCGCCGTGCTGTTTATCAGCTTATCAACACGTTCCACACGCCACATAGTACATTGCAGCAGGATAATTAATCACCACTTACCTAGTTTAAAATAGTAACTTGTGTATTGATGTTTGGTTATGCTGAGTTAGACGCAGTCTGACCGTTACTGATTGGCGAGCAGTAGGCCCATGTAGTACGTATGTACACCGGACAAAGATTTGAAATTTTGTACTCGTCAAATAAAACGAAGCATTAAACATCAACAGCTACTGTTTAATATCATAACCGAGCCGTTTTTGCAGTTTTTCGTAACGGCCGCTTGCAGTACATTATCTGTATTAAGTTGAAGGCAGAGTTTTATGTTCTCTTCATCTTATTCTCATATGACTCTACTTGAAACGGGCACCAATCGTTATTTCACTATCCTTTACTCAAGGTAACTCAACATAGGGACCTGCCGTCATAGCCATGGGCTTATATATCATGTTAGCGTGGGATATAGCTAGAATCAGAACCAAAACAGCAATTCGTCTCCCAGTCCAAACGTTGGTCTTTGGCCCCATAGGGTGATATTTTCAAGTTGAAGACTGAATGCCGTCAATAACATTGGTAATTGCATTATATTATTATTAATTTTTAATCCTCTCTCTGCCCCCGATGGTCAGATTTACGTCTGGTATCTTGTTATAATTAATTTGGTGTATGTTGTTAATTCATGGCATTCGGTATGCTATATAATCAAAAGATATTGTTGTATCCAAAACGTAGCACACTAAAAGCAGACTTTCGTTAGACGCACACACAAATTGTCATGTCTTTAATGCTCTGTGGGTGCCCAGGAGTGGCATTTGCATTGTGGGCTCAGATTGGAAGGACCAGACTATAAGTCACGCCCACCCAGCGCGGCTAGTGACAATCGGCACATACCCTAGGTTTGGGCCAAGGTCTTTCTTTAGTAGCACACTTCGTGAAGTCGCGTGTTGGTCGAAACTGCATATGTCTTTGGTGTGTCGTGGCACGTTATTGATTGGAACTTAAATCCCTATTACTATAAATTAGGGCTGCTTTTAAAACAATAATCAATTTAAAGCAAACATGTTTAAAAGACGGCCATTGTTTCAAACATGTTTTTTTATTGTTTCTTTTTTAAGCAATGACGTCACGAATGTGAATTGACATTGACAATTGAAAATATAGGGTAAATATAGCTTCTTTGACGCAATATCTTTAATATAACTGTTGAACCGACTATTTTGAGGGGTTCCAACCCACCTATATCGATGTATATCGGCTAAATCGAGCGGCAATTGTCCGTAGGCTCATACAACATGTTTTTTCGAAAGCATTACACAAATATGGCATAATTTTACAACTTGAAAAAACACAATTTTCAAGTTAATTAAATCTCTCGAAAATACTCTATAATTTATGTTGGTTTACGAAAGACTTTTCAGTCCCTTTCGAGCTCGCTCCCCACCCTATTGGGAAATTTGGCGTACGGCAGTCATGGACCTGGCAAGAATGCAAATCGCTGGGTGCGATTAATCGTCCATTATAAAAATAGGCAATATGTACATTATGACGTAACAAGCAAATGACGCATCTTTTTCAAGGAAGTTTGTCATCTCATTAGGCCTTTTCAGCGCAATCCATATATTGTCTTCCAATATAATCTCTAAGATGCAAAATAAATGTAATCGTGAGTAATCGTGATTACTTTTCCAATGTAATCGTAATCGTAATCGACTACTTGCTGATTTTGCTGTAATCGTAATCGTAATCGTAATCGCGTCATTCGGAAGTAATCGTAATCGCAATCGATTACATTCATGAAGTAATCACCCCATGTCTGCAGTATACGCACCTGCACGCCAGCTATTTTGTGTAGCCTCGATCGGTTATATCACTTGCCGACCAGACGATATTTGGTATGCACAATCATTTGTAGCACTCGTCGTTAATTTGTGAATATGGTACTCTACCAACTTCAGCTGCTTGCAGAAAACGTCTTCAACGCTATTCCACCCACATTGAAATTTCATCGACGTACTAGTACCCATTGCGAAAGATTTCATTGCCAAAGTCGCGTCCAGATCTTTCAATGAATGGCGCAGTATTAGAAAGATGGTGGATTGTTTGAATAGCGAGGAAAGGGTTTGATGAGACTTCGCACATGATTCTTTCCATCACGTAGACGTCTGACGTTCTTCGCGATTCGCAGTTTCGCCAAAGGTATAATTGGAAACGCCGACGATGGTCGTGATTTACAGCCGCTTGGCAAATCATTTTACGAATGTCACCGCTCAAAGCAATTTTACAAGTGCGAACTCGTAGTTGCTCCGACGCCGGGTAAGGAATTTGGACCCTTGAAAACGCAATCGTTTAGCGAATACCCACACCCACAGCCATTTTTAGCGCTTGCGTCGAGAGCAATTCGCAATTTGGTGGAGCAACTCGCTTCTCGAGAATCCGATGATGCGGGACATGAGGAATGGTGCTAATTTTCCAATTCCACTTGCGACAATTTTCGAGCGAAACCATTGCCACGTAATCCATTAGCCTATTGCATGATCGTATTTAGCCAATCTGTAGGAGTTTTTCCTTTCAACCGTTTTTGTTGTTAGCCAACGAGTATTGCTTGCCGAAATTGGGCTGCAACTCTTTTGCATCGCGTTTACATATCTGAAATCGTTCGAGCTTTTTGTCTGATAGTTGCCAAGGATGGAAGTCTGAGCGCTGCGCATCTAACGAGCTTCTATGGTAAGCAACTGAGAAATTACGACTACATGGTCCAGCCCATATCCAACCGAAAATGGTTTCAATTGCAAATGGTCCAGATTCGGGGATTACAGGACAAATAACCGATCCCTGCATCAGCGAGAAATGATAACGTCCACCCAATAGAATCTACCGTACCGTTGTCCTATGGAAGAGGGTCAGCCAGCGGAAATCCGTCGTAGTGACGTTATCTATGGGCGACGGGCGTGCAAATATCAACGTCTTGAACGAACGCTTGGACTACAGTACAGCCTCTCGATTCGGAATGTAATAGTTCCAGACGAATGTATAACGGTTCCATTGAACTAGCGGTTGAAGTACAGCTAAATCCACTAATGTTCATTTGTTGGCTTCGAATACCCGGTAGCTGCAAGTAATTAGCTACGCTGCGGGTGATGAATGTCTTTTCAGACAATGAATAGAAAGCTAAGCGAACGCGCCTAGTCTTACCCTCGTTCGTAATTTGCGCAAGTGCGGTGGGAAGCAAGGTATTAATCTCCGAGTCTCTCACCGATGACTCAGTGCAAATTGGAGTCCCCGCTACAATTAGGATTTCTCTACTTCCTTGCGTATACGTGGGCGAAGAATTGGATTTGAATTGTGCAGTGCATCTCTTATTTCGCGTCCTGGCGCATCGCTTCAATCTTGAGAAGGAATCTTTTCTATGCGGCTTCTTGATGTTGTTTCATCGGCGTACACATCGTCATAAGATCGTTGGACTTCTCGCGCGGTCTGAAGAGAAAATGAACCGGGCAAAGCCCCAGATTGCTGTAGCAACGGTGAATATGGCGGTTGTGTTCTAGATGTCTCCAAATTTTCGGGCTTACACTCACGAGCTTACTTCAGTCTTCCTGATAGCGTGGCTTTGTTTCCAGTAGTCAGCAAGTCGAGAGCAGCAAGTTCGACGCGTATCTCTTCAACAGTCGTATTTGCGACCGACTTGAACGAAGGAGCTAATCGAGCTGCATTATGATAAATAATCGGTCGTCTTCAGAGCAGTCGTCAGACTATAGTGATTGCTGAAATGGCCCAATCGAAAGCACACTGACGATGAAACAAACCGAATCTCCGTTGAATAGTACCAAGCGGATTACTTTGTCTTGCTTGTAATTGAAGCAAACGTTGTAAATTGCAGCTGTTGTAAATTGTTTTTGCGCGGCACGCGAAATGATAGATGATCATGATCATTCAGTTGCCTACCTGTTTCTCATCACATTAGCCTTCTGCACTACACGGCACGTACCGTACATTGTACAGTACACACTACACGAACACTGGTTATCTGGGCTCCTTTTCGCCATCTGATCCGCATTTGAGCCTGGTAAATGGCCATTGCCGTCGAAAAACATCATAAATGCCACGAACAACAATAACAACACAGGCTATATAAGTAGCTATTACATACCACAATTAATGATGGGTTATGGCCAGGTATGGATGGAAAATACATAACAGCTGCATCAGCAAGGGTAGTGTGTTTGCTCCGCATTGCGTACTGGCCGTCGCAACTCCACGACACGATAAATACAAAACTGAAATCGATAGCACTTAGCGCGTTTCTCCGTGCTGCGGTTGTCCGATTGTTAGCGAATAGAGAGTGAGGCAAATTTATCTGTGCCCTAACTGGCCAATGGCCATTGCTTCTCTGACCTGCGTCATTGCACGTAATAAAGTCGAATTTTACATTCCTTGGCCATTTTGAGGGGGTTCTAGTGCTGTGAAATTATCAATATTCTGAATCGGTGTGACAATAGCATTCGGTTGATACCGATTATTATAAATTCTGAGCTGCTTATGATAGGCTTACCATATTTTGGAAATCTGAAAAGAGGACACTTTTTCAGAAACTTCAGACTTGCAAAACCGGTGAATTTTTCCCACATTGTCAGGTGGAAGACTAAAAAAAAGGTCTTCTTTTCGCTCAGAGCTAAAATCACCGTTTTTCACTCCGAAATTCCCGCCGGAGCGTCACGTTTGTGTTAATTTGCGGCATATCGCTCGCAATTTGCTCTAAATCTGACCTAAATTTTCAAAAAAGAGGACAAAAGGGCGTACTCCGAGGACACTTTCAAAAAAGGCAAAAAAGAGGACAAATCCTCTTAAAAGAGGACGTATGGTAAGCCTAGCTTATGATGAATTGCATTGCCGCAGGTGAGGCACGACCCGCCCGTGCGTCGCCGGAGCATCACCTCTCGATTCGCGCTATATCTATGAACATATGAAAATTGCTGACGTTAGATGAAAAAATGTTCTAATTTAGTTATTCATGAACATCGACGGTAAATATCAATATTCATTGACGGTTTTCTCCCGTAACTCATCCTCAGGCGACATGTGAGGCACTGCCTCACTTGCTTCCCCTGACCGGTGACCGCACGTCACTGAAAGTGCATAGGTAGGCCTACAACACACGCGCGTCCACGTCGCTCAACTACCATTTACCAAGCAGAGATGCCACTGGGATATTTCGGAAAAACCCAGATGTGGAGGCGAAATAAACCCAAAAAAACCTAGATCCTATATTTCACTCAAAAGACACGAGATAGATGTGAAAGTAGAGCCTGATAGTCGTCGAATACACTCATACAGTCATTGAAGCCTTTGATATTGAATTTACAACAGTTCATAATACACATTTTGCTTGGTTAACACTGCGAATCGCACAAAAAATATGTTGTTTTCCTCTCGACACATCGGAATGAAACAATTGGGGCGCAGCGTGAATACTTGATAGTGTACCGGTACTAATTATATCATCGCGCTGCGAAAGTTCAATGCAATGCCGTCCATTCCCTATTACTAAGGATGATTTCATGTATTTTCAGCGACCTGAACAGATTGAAAGTAGCTTCCGATCGATAAATCCTACGACAATCACTTTTATTTGGAATAATCACAGACGAATGTATAGTGAAAATAAATACCGTAACTGCCAAATCATGAAATTCAGGATTAGGGTTAGGGTTCGAATGTGCTGATAACCAATGCCTCTGATTAACTTGCTAGGGGTGTCCAACTAACTAACTCTTTCTCTCTTTCTTTGAGTGTCCCTGTTGGAACTATAAATATATACTCAGATAACAATAGGATTATATTAGTCGGATCATCACCTGGTCTGCTCATGTGCTTGTGCATACCATACAGTTACATTACATGATATTTATCGATACATGCCGAATTGTTCACCAAGTGCCGAGTTCGCTACTGGCAATCGTCCTATAGGCCCTATGCACATGACTTTCTGCGACCTGGAAGTTACCATTCAATAAAGCTTCATCGCATCAAGCGGAAGCCTCTTATTTTAGTAGTGAAATAGATTATCAACACTTTGTCGTTACAATAACAGCAAAATCAATCGACAATGGCAAACTGAAGTGCGTGGATTTTACTATATTGCGACCATACTAATCAAATAATTAATTTTTGAGCGTAAAACTGACCTGGCGAACTGGATGTTGAAAAAAAAACAGATTTCAAGAATAAAAACCCAGAAACCCAGGTGATGCTCAAAAAACCCAGATCTGGGTGGAAAAACCCAGGAGTGGCATCTCTGCTACCAAATGGTCGACTAAAAACATATCGCTCCATCTAATATGCCGAACCTGCAGTGTGGAACAGTATTTCGCCGGCTATCCGACAGTCATCGAGCATGTCTACTGAAAAAATACTAGTCAGCCCTCTAGTTTACCGGACCACGACCTGACATATCGACCTCGGTTTCCGACAAATGCCAGCTCCTTGTTGTAGCTAATCTTATTTTACCTATAATTCAGTGTGCACGTGCATACCTCTTTTTTTACATCGCATAGGCCAGGTGGGTGTCTGATTTCGCAGACAACTCCAAGTCGTTTCGATACCTTCCTATCTTTCATTGTATCGCAGTCTTGTGGTGTATTCGAATGATGAAATTTTTAGCAATAAATTGAATTGAACTATGGATTTGTGTTGCACAAAACGTTTAAACTGCACGTCAACAGTCGAGTCGTCTTTGGCCTGCTATTCCCATTCCTAAACTGGCCAGCTTCGTTCCATCTACACGGAAAATGACAACTCCAACGATCGCTGTTCGCAATGTATTCAGTATAAACGGCATGATTAAACAGGTCGGACAGAAATAAGTTTTCCAGCCGCCATTTGCACCTCAAGCATATTACCTATCCATAAAAGAGGCTTCAACGCGCTCGACAGGGCATACAACAATACAACAATAGTTTTAATACTCACGACAGTAGACTAGATGTCGGTAAAATTATAATATTGCGACAAGACACAACAAAATCAAGCTAAGACGAGCCACAAATCAAACCGCGCCAGCCACAGCCATCGAATGAGCGTCGGGTTTCATTAGCCGGGCAAGAGCTAGGCTGTAGCGGCTGCCGCATTTCTCTTTGACTTCAGTCTTTGAAGCCAGTCGTCCACCAGCGGAAAAAGTATGCAACACAGCCTAAATTTCAAGCCTATCATATAGACCTGAGGCACGCGAGCTTATTATAAACAGAAGCGGTCAAATCAGTCGGCTTTAGTGCTCAAGCAGTCGAGTCATCACAACCTTGGCCCAAACTGGGCAAACAGTGTATTTTACTATTAAGCAATCTAAAAACAGCATAATTGGTAGCGGCATAGCTGGCGACATAAGCGCTCAAATTTAATATAAGTGGTCTTAATCGAAAGCTAGTGTCGGCCCGATTCCGAAAATACAAATTAATATCTTGGCAGGGCAATGGAACCACCCCGAAACAGCCCTTACAGTCTGAAAATCGGCAGTATTCCAACAAGGGGAACACCGCAACAAAATGAACATAACAATGACCAATGTCGTCAAGCGATTGTTCGGTACAATGCCGATTTTCAGACTTTGAGGCGATTTCATTGCCCGACAAGATTTTAATTTGTAGCGCCGGAATCAGCGCGACACTGGCTTTCGGTTAAGACCAGTTCAAGTTTCATCTCGTCGCAAGCTATTGCACGACCAATTATGCTACATTTGAATTGCTCAGCAATAAAGGAGACTGCTTGCCCAAGCGTAACGAAGGGTCTTGCGGGAGTTGCCCAGCGTACCCATCCGTATGTTAGTAATCTATAGTCCTATACTTTTAGCAGTGAATCAGAACCGGCTGCTCTCAAATTTGCAAGAAGCATCTTAGCGACTAGCCCAAAATGACTGACGACACTACAATAGGTGCAATTTTTATATCCAGTTACATCGATACAGGGGCTATTTCACTCAAAAACGCGACGTGAAATTATCCCAAAGCCACTGACCACATCTGATTATAAAAAGCTGCTTTTCAAAAGGCAACTCGAAGGCCGGGCATCGGAATTAAAACCGGGGGCTAGGCAAAATTCATAACTTCTGTACGACAATAAAAAGACAAGGTCATCAATGAGGTCGGGGATTGGGGGGGGGAGGGGGGGTGAGTACAATTCAAAGTAATTATTGCCTAACAATAGCCTACAAAATCATTGCAAGCCTCAACTCCATCGTATCAGGCAACGAACAATTTATATCAGAGAAATTCAAGTTTAGATGAAAAAAGTGACGTAAAATCAACGCCGTAAAGTGTAGATGTATTTTCAACCACTTTACCCAGTAGAGTGGTAATCATGGACACGGTGCTAAATAAATTTTCCTAAAATTATGCAATTTTCGCCACACTTTTACGCTACACAGCTTCGAGCAGTCTCATCGGCTAAAGTCGATATCTGTGGCACAGTGCTGACGTTTTTGGCGAGCACAACAACCCTCAATCCTAGTTGGAAATGGAGAAAAAGCCATACCAGAGGATGTTGCACCGAGTTGGAAACAAACACTGCGAAGTAGTGACGCAGACAGACATCGACATCTCCGGTGATGACGTCACAACAGTAAGTATCAAGAGGAAAATGTCAACTATGCACCTTTTATGCGACCACGAAGAGTATAACGCCAGACCTGTTTCAAATTTAAAACTATATGGCATTTTTTCGACCATAATTTCACTGAGCTTTGTGACATTGCTGTTGGCCGATCACGTCTTCACAGATGTGTCATATTCACTAACGTGCTGAGGTTTATACTAGGCCACATATTTTGTAAGCTGCCATGCAGCTAACCGAGATATAATGACTTCCACAGTGGAAATTAGTACAACACTTAGGATTCTTGTCGGTAAATCAACTTTTGGTAGTAAAGAGCGTAATAATTTCAGGACTCAAAGAGATCATATGTAACTACTCGAATTATTACGGCCAGCCCTAAACAATTGACGAGACCCCGAACCCACGACCCTGGTCATAATTTGGGGCTGTGCTCAAAACTCGCGGCATCAGTGGATGTTAGCACTTAACTACAATTCTCGTACACTCAAAAGGGCACTTTTAAAATGCATATCAGGTTCCAGCGACGCCACGGCAGAGTCAATCCAGAATAAGTTTGATAAAAGAGGAAATATTAGTGGTCGGTTCTTGCGAGTATTTCTTGATGAAGGGGTGGCCCTCCAGTTCAGGGTAGCTAGGGCGGTCGGAGGGGTTCTTCTGCAAGCAACATCGGCAAAAATCGCACAGTTCCGGGGAAAAATTGCCTTCCGGCAAAGATGGCGACGGGTCGTCCACCACCTGCAGAATAAAAGAGAACAATGTCACACGAACATCATCTTGATCAGACACGGTTACCGAGATAGTTCGATCTGTCCGATTTAGGCAGGGTTGTAACCAAGTCCCAAGGTTCCGAGTCACAAGTTAATCTCACTTTATAGTTTTGACTTGAGTCAAGTCGAATCATTTTCAATTCACCACCGAGTCAAGTCAGAGTCCAAGTCAGCTAGCAGAGGGTCGAGCCCGAGTCATAGTGTTTTGACTCGAGTCAAAGTTATTATCTTGACTGTTCAGTTTTGAGTTCAATCTGGTCCAACCCACTTTTTTCAACTCTGCTCGAGTGATATAGAATGTCTCGCATTCATAATATAGTAATATTCCTCAGTTTTAACAGTTTCTGGCCCTATTTCCAAGTATCGGGACTGATATACGAAATACAAATCATGCGGTGACTTTGCTATTCTTCGGAGTTACAATGAAACGCATGTCTTGGTGGATCAAGCCTCGAGTCGTATGACTTGGGTCGAGCCATGCGCGATGACTCGAGTCACTTTACGTATTTGAAAAAAGGACTCGAGTCAAGTCGAGTCATCGAAAAATCGCAACTCGAGTAGTTACAGCCTTGGATTAGCATAAGCGGTAATCCAATTCTAATCTAATTTGTGAAGTGTTACTATACCCTAATTCTAATTCTAATCTAATTTCTGGTTTTCCTGTAGGCCTACACCTACATTAGGGCTGTTAAAAAAAACTTATTTCCTGGCTACCGGTACGTGATTAAATCGTCAGGTTGCCTTAAAAATGACGCGCACCAAATTTAAAATCATTCCAACCGGTAATCGCGGATTTCGTACAGTTTGAAAATGTTGAATTTACCCAAAAAAATTTTTTTCAAATTTTTCTGTCAACCCCATGAAATTGTTGCGCCGTCTTCGAAAACGATGCAAAACAAATTTGACTCAATTCCAACCGGTAGAAGCGGAGTTATTTGAGTTTTTCTTTGATAATTCTGGGATTATCCTTGATCGGTGGATAATCAAAGAATCATCGAAAAACTCAAAATTTTTGGGTATATTCCAAATTTTCAAATTGTACGAAATCCACGATTACCGGTTGGAATGAATTCAAATTTGGTGCGCGTCGTTTATTAAGGCAACCTGACGATTTAATCACGTAGACAGCAAAATTCAGGAATTTGAACAGCCCTAGCCTACATGTATAGTGCGAAACGAGCCAAGCTTGCTGGACAGACATTTGCTATCCTCATGCTTGCGAGATTGCACCCTGATTTCATACGAACTGAACTTGGTTGAATGTACAAGTTTTCGCAAATTCAGTAATTCTAATTCTATTCTAATTTGAAAAGTAAATGTATTGGAGATTCTCAAGTAAAAAAATATGTATTCTTTGCCTAAGAAACTAAAAACTAGAAGTGTTCTTAAGTCATAACCGCTTTGAGTAAGTAGCGTAATTTGCCAAAGTAGTGAGTAACGTCATAAATTTCTACTCAATGGAAGTAGAGATATCCGAGTAAGTAAATCAATATGTATCGTAACCACCAGGGTAGGTAGTAGCAGTAGGGCTGGCGTGAACCTCTGAAAGGTTCAGGTTCGTCTGAACGTGAACCTTTATGAAAGGTTCTGTGTGTAAATATTGCTAACTCCAACCCTACATTTCGGTGAAGTGATATATTAATGTAACACGATACTAAACGACGACTCAGGCCGTACTTTTCACCAAATGCATCAACTGGAGCAATGAAATGATATAATAACCCCATAAAATCAATATCTTCCCTCGGTTTGCGAACAATTTCAACGAGGACTAGCAAGGGAGTATAAGCTTTAGCCATAACGGTCTAGGCCAGACCAGACAATGTATTCGGCGTCTGACTATTGCTATCATTGATATTGAGCAGAGTGTAAAACGGGGTACTATAACACTTATACGGCTATTATTTCATTAACAAATTATAAGTAGCTGACACCCCGATCAAACGAATTTGGTTTTTATGACACAAATTACAATAAACACATGAAATTAAGATGGATCCGGTACGCCTACTAGAATTTTTAAGTTAAACAATGAAGTATTCTTTATATCAATTCCATTGATTGGTTAAATATTCATTAGGGCAAGTTTTTTCAACTTTTGCAACTTTTTTTACAGCTTCCGGCAGCTTCCTAAATACTCGGAAGTTATGTAGAATGCTGTTTTAAGCTGTCTGAAGGAATCTTATAGTGCAAGTTTTTGCAACTTTTTCGATTTTTCATGAAAGTTTTTTCGATTTTGCATGCAACCAACTTTTTACTGGAAATATTTGGTAATTATGTCACTGTTTTTTGAGAATTTTGGTGAAATACACGGCCAAATTCGACTGAAATACCGTAAATCAGCACTGAAGTAACGCTCTTACGGGTATTTCAGGAGCTGAGCCGGAAAGTTGACCTTTTTTTTTAGTCAACCAATGGAGATTCTGGATGGAAAACTGTATATCGGGAGCGGAACTGTGAAGTTGGACCTTTTTTTCAGTCATGCGACCAAAATGTGGTCTTTTATTGCAACTTTTGTGAAACAGTAAATGCAATTTTTACTGCAACTTTTGGGAAAAATAAATGCAACTTTCCACAGATTTAACTGCAACAAAAACTTGCCCTAATGATCATCATTCGCTGACTACGTACATGTAGCGTATTTCGCTCTACGTGTTGTGTGATTGCTGGTCAAGTTCACAGCAGAGAGTCAATAAATATTAACGAACGGAAAGCTGGACATTTCGAGCAAACTTTTGTAACAAAGCAAGTGAAATTTTTGAGATTAGCAAGGTGCATGCTAGTTTACTGTCGATTTTGTCTATGCTGTCAGTGCCATAGCCATGCATTGAGTGGCCCGAAGTTGAAATGCAAAGAATTTCAATAAAGATGTTATAATGACATGAAAAATTGTAATACATGTAAAACGTTCACAGTGCAGAACCTACCAAGGTTCGTTTGTGAACGTGAACCTCTAAATTTCTGAGGTTCACACACAGAACAAGAACGTGAACCCAGGGCCGTAACTGCCGCACCCCAAACCCCCCAATTGGGGGGGCCCGAGCTCGAAGGGGGCCCCAAATTTTTTGGTGAATTAGCATAAATTATAGAGTATTTTTTGAAACTTTATGCAACATTTTCACAAATTTTTCGCGCTGCGCGCGATTTCAAGTTGCCAAATGTTATGATTATTGGGTACTCTTACCCCAGTGAAAAATACACAAGATTTATAGAAATAAGCATATCGGCGTTGGCCATTACCGTGCCGCGACGCACGAAGACATATACAGTTTTAGGCCACGTAACACGCGACTCCAAGAAGTGTGCCAGAACGATCGGCAGCAAGAAACCTTGGCAGAAAAGGACTGCCCTTATGGTGACCGAAAACTTCGTTATATAGGCTATAGGCTACGAACTACCTATAGGTTTATTTGTCCACAGTCTCCTAAATGACTGGCGCCGAATGTTCCTGTCTTATTAATCTGAACCTCATAGGACAGATACCATCCCGCAGCGAAAAATTAGACGCCAGTGAAGAAATACCAATTTGAAATCGTGTGATCTTTTAGTATAGTAGGCTACGTTTGGGCGATTCTATATTTTTTGATATAGCAGACAGGAGGTCACGAAATAACATCATGTAACGAAGTCATACCAATGAGTCCGCCCGTTAGAAGATGTTTAATTATTATTTACGGGCTCTACAGTTTCAAACACATCTCACTCAGCTCTACCTGTCAATCTGATTTCGTGAGTAGAGAGGACAAGAAATTGATAGCAATATATATGCAATTCCCGATCTTATTGACCGATTTTATCATCAATTATCAAAAATTTTCGCGCGTGGCGCTGGCTAACTAAACTGTACAACTGTAATTACGTGACAAACGCGAACAACGTGATTGGGGGGGGGGGGTCGGTTTATCACCCTATGAGAGCCCAAGACTCAAGTTTTTTAGGGGCCTGACGAAGTGTTGTTTCGTTCCTGCCAACGGGTATACACCCGGAGATGTTCAATTATTATTGAGGGGTCCTGCCTTTTCAAGTACACTTTACTCAGCTCTACCGGTAAATCAGATTACGGGAGCAGAGAGAGGATAAAAATTGATAGCAATATATAAGTAATACTGACCATATTGACAGATTCAGTCATGAATTACAGAAATTTCTCGCGCTTCGCGCGATTAAGCAAGCAAAGCTGACTCACTAAGCGGACACCCCATGTATATAAACAGCGTCATATTGACGTATTCAGTCGTGAATTACAAAATTTTCTCGCGCTTCGCGCGATTAGTCAAGCAAAACAGACTCACTAAACGGATAACCACTGAAGAAACAGCGTACACCGTATATGCAAACAGCGTATAGTCTGAGGGGGGTCTGGGGGGCGAAGCCCCCCAGAAGTTAGGATTACCACCCTATGGGGGGCTTGAGACCAACGTTTTGGGGGGGGCCTGACGAAGTGCTGTTACGGCCCTGCGTGAACCTCGCGTTCACACCATCCTAGTAAGTAGGCTGTAACTAATCGGGTGTTACAAGAAACTAGGAGCTTACCTGCTTCAATTGTTGAAATGGATTCCTCCAAGTATCGTAAGGAAATTCACCCGTGGCTACTTCGATCATGGTAATTCCAAGGCTCCAAACGTCGGATTTGACATCATAACCTGAAAACAACCCCGTATCGACGAATGAAGCATGGCTTCCAATATGCCAGTCACATCGCCACATACGCCATTGCCTACGAGTGGAGCTAGGCCCACTATTTCGAGTACTCAAAATCCAAATCGAGTCTTAATTGAAGGAAAACAAACTACCAAACAAGTAGGTTGATGGGCAACTAACTACCGGTTTTGAGCAGTTCTAGTTCTAGTTTAAGTTGCGGATTCTAAAACTGAGTAGTTCTAGTAGCTTATTTTGAAATGTGAGTAATTACAGTTCTATTTGCATATTTTGAAAGGCGGGTAGGGTAGTTCCAGTTCTGGGGGCGGATTCTTGCAGCGATTGCTAGCTCAGAGTCATCACTACTAAACTAACAGCGGCGTGGCCAGGGAGTGGATTCTGGGGGTGAAAATCCCCCCCAATTTCAAACTTGTAATGATGTTCATGCGGAAAGTAGATCCCATTTCGATAAAGTAAAAACGACAAGGTTGCTTTGGAATGGAATCTAGTTAGCTGTGTTTTAGTTAGTTAGCTCAGGTTGCGGCTTTTTGAAAGTTGAGTATTTCGAATTCTAGTTCTAGTTGCGAAATAATGATTAGTTGGCACAAGTCTCTACACTGGTGCAGTAGATTGTGTTTTCGAAGAAAAATCAACAGTATACCCATTACACCGATTAATTGAGACTGGCTGAGATTTAGCATAGTACTTCAATCAGTAACAAATCTAAAAAAAAATCAATCAAAGTCACTATAAAACAAAAAATATTAGCCTTAACGCCTCTGAAAGACCCAAAAAATTGACTCAGAAACATACTACCGGGTGCTCAGTTCTGTTATTTTATGACTAACAAATATTGTAGCGGTTACATGGTCGCTCAAATCGCGCGCTACGCTGATTTTCGCCAGCAAATGACCTGAGGTTATAGTGCGACGGCGACAAAGTTGATAAGGCGAATATGTAGTCGCAATTTGGTGGATAAATCTCAACAAAGCGTGTACACGCCAGAAATGAGTAGTGGATTATAAATCCAGAGCGGTGCGGGTGCCAATAATATTTTTAAACCAAAGTAAATAAAAACAATACACCTTGTCTGAAATCATATGATTATTACAACAACATTTATTATATCTTCTCACGCAAAATCGTCGAATAACATGCTTTTTACGAAATTACACAATCAATCATTGGTCTCATACAGCAGTGGTTCTCAAGCTTTTTGACCTCAAAACCAATTTTTACAACCAGGAGAACTTTCGATAAATCAAAATCAACTTAGAATGCAATCGCGTTCAAAGTGTGAAACTAAAAACAAAGACTTGAAACTATATTTTGTTGAGAATTTCGTGGCGGTATTTTCGATGTTACACCTGTTACGCGCGGTTATAATAAAGTTTCAGTAACACAAAGTCCTGTTGAAATCGCGAACTCAATTTCAACAATTGAATTTCTTTTCACTCGAATGCAACTATGCTGTACGCTAAATACTGTCAAAAGCCGTTAAATTGTACTGCCGAATTTCGTCAAATTTTGTTCGAAAAATATTCTCACTGGTCGCAGTTTGGCGCAGCGCTCGCAGCATTGTGACGCAGAATGACTTGAATGCGGACCATGGACTGTTGATTTGTACAGTAGGGGTCTTCAAAAATGACTTTTTTCTCAAATCGTACTGGCTACTTGATAAAATTGTTAGGTTACCTAATTTAAGCCTACACACCAAATTTGGTTCAATTCCAACCTATAGCCGCATTGCTACAGGAGAAGAAAGTTTCTATTTAGTATTTAAAAATGAATAACAAAAAATTTGAGAATTTTCTGTTCACCCCATGAAAGTGTTAGGTTATCTACAGAAACGATGTTCACCAAATTTGGTTCAATTCCAACCAGTGACTTATTGCCGTCGAATAATTTGGATTCTAATAAAATAGTATTTACGTTGGGCACCACTATAATAAATAATTGAAGAAACGGTCACCGTAGCCGGGGAGGGGGGTGGGGTTTCGGGGACGACAGCAGCGGCAGCAGCTTGCGGCATAGAGACAAAGCGTACCTTTATTGTTTTCGTCTGGTTTAATCCGTTCGGGGCCCATGTACGGCTTGCACCCGGCATCCATCGTCTTGGCTAATGAATCGACCAGCTGACCACTGATGCCAAAATCGCATAGCTTGACTTCACCTAAAAAGGCAACATACTATATTTCCCTCCTTACAATACTTACTCATATACTCAAGTGGCTAGGAGTTTAGACCAAGCTTCTTATTAACAACTTTAGGGTTTTAGGAAAAACTTGGCCTATAATACTTACTTTTTTACTTACTAGGAAATATGGTAGCAAATGACACTTCTACTGGAGTATAAATTTACAATACTTCTACTTCTAATCGAGCACAGACGATGACCACCTTGACCACATCAATAGTGTAACGCTATGTTGCATTCCCGTAACCAAACAAGCAGTGCAATTACGAAGATGCCAAAGATAGTTTTGGTTAGCTGCCATAGTTTGATTTCAAACTGCCATCAACACCTCCCTGTGCCAGTGAGCAGGGTCGTAACCGAGTCACAACACAAGTCAATCTCACTATCATAGTTTTGACTCGAGTCAAGTCAGCTAGTAGAGGGTCGATTTCCTCAGTCTTAACAGTTTCTGCCTTATTTTCCTAGTATCAGGACTAATAGACGATTTACCAATAATGTGGTGACCTTCCTATTCATTGAAGTTACAATGAAATGTTTGTCTTGACTGTCCTAGTCTCGAGTCATATGACATGGTTCGAGTCATGCACAATCGCATGAGCAAGTCGAGTCAATATACACAAATTGACCCGGTTCGAGTCGAGTCACGACTCAAGTCATTACAACCCTGGGCCACACCAAAGTTGAACAACTATAATATTTTCATAATTTCCAAAATAGATAAGAGATGGAAGTACTGAATTCGCAAAAACTTGAAAATAGAACGAAATTCCGAACAACCAAAATCAATCTCACTTCATATTAAATCAGATTTCATTCCCACAGGCACAAGAATAGTAAATGTAGGCGATGTACAGTAGGGGTGTTCAAAAATGATTTTTTTTTCTCAAATTTTACTGGATACTTGATAAAATTGTTAGGTTACCTAATTTAAGCCCACACACCAAATTTGGTTCAATTCCATCCAGTAGCCGCATTGCTACAGGAGAAGAAAGTTTCTATATATTATATAAAAACAAACGAACAAAAATTTCAAAATTTTCTATTCACGCCATGAAAGTGTTAGGTTGTATATAGAAACGATGTTCACCAAATTTGACTCAATTCCTACCAGTGGAAGCGGAGTTATCGACGTCGAAAAATTTGGATTCGAATAAAATAGTATTAATAATTAAAGAATTGGCCACCGTAAATACTATTTTATTCGAATCCAAATTTTTCGACGGCAATAACTCCGCTTCCACTGGTTGGAATTGAGTCAAATTTGGTGAACATCGTTTCTATAGACAACAGAACACTTTGATGGGGTGAACAAAAAATTATACATTTTTTTATTATTAATTTTCATACAATAAACAGAAACTTTCCTCTCCTGTAGCAATGCGGCTACTGGTTGGAATTGAACCAAATTTGGCGTGCAGCCTTTAATTAGGTAACCTAACAATTTTATCAAGTAGCCAGTACAATTTGAGAAAAAAATTCATTTTTGAACACCCCTATGTACAGGTGCGCACCAAGCCTGGCACGTTTCAGATTGTACAGTTCCCCTGATGCATTAATGGGAAAACCAAACATTTGATTAAGCCTGGATTATTTCTATTTCTGTCTACTTGCCCGAGTTCCACACTATCACAGACACCCACCTTCTTTACTTAAAAGAACGTTGGACGGCTTCACGTCTCTGTGAATCACCCTCAGCGTTTCCTGCAGGTACCGCAACGCCTTCACGATAGACACGGCGATAATTCCGAGCAGGTTCTCGCTGATGATTAAGCCTCTGTTCTTGACCTGCAACAAAGAGAGATCGCGTAGAAGGAAAATAGACCGAGCCAGTTGGCCAAACACCCACAAGCAAAGCGCACATACAGATACAACGGTCAACATATTACTGTATAAAGCAGTGGCTTTTAACCTCGCTAACTCTTGCGCTAATCTGCAAGCCTTCGCAGAACCTCAAGTCATCAACCAGGGTTGTAATGACTCGAGTCATGACTCGACTTGAGTCACGATTTTTTGATGACTCTACTAGAGTCATTTTCTCAAAATACGAAAACGACTCGACTCAATCTGTGTATGGACTCGACTAGGACTCGAGTCATTGCGCATGACTCGAACCAAGTCATAAGACTCGAGACTCAGACAGCAAAGACCGACATTTCATTGTAATTTCGAGGAATAGTCAAGTAACCACACTACTGGGATTTCGTCCATCGGTACTGCTACTTGAAAATGCGACCAGAAACTACTACAAGTGAGGAAAATTAGTCCATTATAAATGCGAACCATTCGATATCACCAAACAGAGTTACAAAAAGTGAGTTTAAAAGGCTTCAACTGGACACTGAGCAGTCAACGCAATGACTTGGACTCGAGTCATAATACCATGACTCGAGTCAGAACTAGAAAAGTGACACTGACTTAGGACTTGGAGCCTCGTGACTTGGTTACAACCCGGATGATAATGTATATTTATCGCCAATCAGTGAGACTTCTGGCGTTCCCTTTCGGATTCCAGCTCAGAAATTCGTGGCTTCGAATTGGAAAGTGACATTGTGTTGTTCGGCCGAAACTAAACAGTGTGACACCAATTGCTCAACTACAAAGAGCTTATAAATATTGGAGATATAATTGGCAAAATTCGATTTCGAACCCAAAACCTCCCCTACGCAGATATTCCACCGCAACAGTTACAATTCAACTGCTGAGCAATCCTAACTACCAGCAACCAATGACGGTCACTGGTTCAGACTAGTGAATCATCACAAATTATGCGTACAAGTGTGTTTCTTGACCTGAAGGGAAACCCCTGGAACTGGTTCAGTAAACTCCAAGAGTTCCATGGAACACCGATTGAGTACCGCTGGTTTAAAGTTTCCGAAAACTCAGGGCCATAGGTACTTGGTGTGTACTAGGTTTTTCCCCACACAAATACCCCAGTTTTTTGAAACGATCAGAACAAAGGAGGTGTACGCTGTCCAGCGTATACTATACACTGAAAATTTCCAAAAACAACAACGTTACAAACAAGCCTACTGATTCAATTTTGTCACAATAATATTTCTGAAAGACATAGCTGTTATCTTGCCTCTTAGGTCCTATAAAACCTAACCGCCAAACTAAACAGTTCCGTCTAAATCCCAGAATACACAATTACGCCACAAAAAACGCTAGCCCCTCTATAAAACTTTCTTGGTGCGCAAGTCATCTGTTCTGATCTGCATTTAAAGCAGAAAACAAATGATTTGAAAAACAGTGACCAAAGCAGCTTAAAAGTAGCTTACTTTAAGGCAATGTGCCTTTGATCTATTTTTGTTGATAACCTTCGACATGTTGAAATCAGGAAATTTTCGGCAATTCCAAATATGATCACAATTATAGCCCAACAGTTTTTCCGAATTAGATTAGAATAAGTATTTGACACTGCAACATCAAGATTATTTCATGTATCAAACAAGAGTGCATTATCATAAGCGTGACAGTGACAAACGTATGTACACCAAGCTTGGAACGTTTCAAACTGCACAGTTCTATGACTACAGCCTTTACAGGAAAACCAGAAATCATAATTAAAATTTGAGCACAGAAACATTTCAAAAAATCAGATTAGAATTAGATTATCAACATTTTGCTGTAAATCGTCTAATGAGTTGTTCAAGTCTGCTTGAAGGATGGGGGATTATGTATCGTAACCAATTGAGGTAGAGGCAAAAAGTGTCTACAAGTGTCAACTATAACTTTAGATAAGACAGTAATTACCTTTTTATAAAATTGATCTAACGACGTGTCCATGACTTCCATACAGATCCAAACGTCGCCTTCTCGGAAAAGCGCACCGTAAAATGTGACCTGCAAAATTCGACGTCACACTGAAAACTGTAGTTTCCGACTTGAAAAGAATCCGCCCGCTCACAGTATAAGGACAATCGACGGTCTTCATTGCGACTTCCAGGTCCATAAGTAACCTCTCTTGTTCCCTGTTATTTACGGTCGCGCGTATTCGTTTCACAGCCAAGATCACATTAGAATCACGATGCTGCATCTAAATCAAAACATATTCATATCGAGTCATAGAATTCTCAAATATGAAATCGACTGCTTATTTTGAACAACCTTATCGTGCGGACATTTTTTTTCTTGTGCTCACGGGAATGAGCTTTGATTTGTAGGGCAATGTTTTTTTGGCATGTCAAAATAAGTCAACATTTTGTCAAAACAGAAACGTTAGGTCAAAAATTGTCAAAATTGTTTACAAAGTCAAAACTTTTTTGACCCCTCCATTTCGTTTGTTTGGTAGATTTTGCGCTGTCGGTGAACTTATCATTTGATATTTTACAGCTTGTAGCCTGCTTTATAGGCCTGCCGTTGTAGACGGCCAATTGCGAATCATAAGCGGTCAAATGAAACTAATAGGTTGACGTGGTGTTATGGTCAACGTGCCGCAATATCCTAACTGGAGCAAGACTGCGTGGGCATTGCGTGGTTCTTATATCAAGAAGCGCATGATGAAAAATTGTGACGTAGACAACATTGTCAGAATGAAGCAACACGGTTTGTCACCAGCAGTGTAAGCACAACTTCAGTGTTGTCAGCCAACAACTGCTGCTGTTGAAAGTTCTTTCTCCATTCTTGTCCCAAGCTTCTTAGTAAGGACACACACTTTCTACCCGTTTTTTAGGTTAAAAAAATCGCTCTACTGATTAAATATGAAGTGAACTTCATTTTGATGCATTTCTTCTAATTCGCAATTTCATTCAATTTCCAAATTTTTGCAGATTAAGTAATTCTAATTCTCATCTACGGTAGTTCAACTCTTTCTTGTGCTTCATTCACTCTACATTCGGATACCACAGCACAACTTGTAAGGTAATTTCATAAATTTAACGACCTTTACATATTTAGATCATTATTTTTTCCCGTATAATACTTCATTGTAATTTAAATGTTATATGCCTACTTATGCTAAGTTCTCGCTTCAGGCACAGGCCAACACGTGCCGCCTTTGTTATTCCTACTTTTGCCAAACAATCAACAAAGAGATAAATCAATCGACTCATTATGCATTGTGTGACGTACATGTCAAATAGCAGATTCGAAACTATAATTTTGTTTTATAAATTGATTTGAAAAGTATATTTTAGTTACAGATTAAGATGCGTAATGCACATACTGGGATCACCGCAATATAAGACACTGGCGCCAGAACATGTTGAAATCAATCCATAACGCAGAAATTCAGATAGGCCTGTGCGTATATTATATATATGTCCTCTCTGTGTATTGTTTACTAGAATTGATGTGTCAGATATAAAATTAGCAAGTTTACTTTTTCAACCACCCCGTATGCACCCCGGCCAAGTTCCTCGATGCTAATCAGGTCATCTGCACGGATACCGATTTGTTGTCCATCTATTGTCATGGTTGTCTGAGCTTCGATTCTGCTGATGCGCGGTGTTACTTTAGGCGGATCCTGGAAGACAAAATATGAAATTGAATAAGAGTGTACGCAGACATATTTGAAATATGCAAAGTACTTCAACTCAAAATCAGTAAAATACGTAGGCAATGCTTCTAGAACATTGCAGATGTTGAGCAATGAATTGAATTCTAACCAGTTCGAAGGACCCTTATGATTTTAGAATTGATGATTTCGGTTCTCAACCGGGAGGGGGGTACGCGAAGCCTCAAAATAGTTATTAACCTAATTTGTATTTTTTTAAATTCGGCAAATCAAATCAAACTTTTGCAACTTTTTTTACAGCTTCCGGCAGCTTCCTAAATACTCGTAAGATATGTAGAATGCTGTTTTAAGCTGTTTGAAGGAATCTTATAGTGCAACTTTTGTCCATATTTTTCATGCAACTTTTTCGATTTTTCATGAAAGTATTTTCGATTTTGGTGACATAACACAGCCGAATTAGACTGAAACAATGTAAATCAGCACCGAAGTAACGCTTTTACGGGTATTTCGGGAGCTGAGCCGGAAAATTGACCTTTTATTTTAGTCAACCGAGAAAAATGTGGTCAAAATGCAACTTCTGCAACTTTTTTCGAAAATAAATGAATAAATGCAACTTTCCACGGATTATCTGTAAAAAAAACTTGCCCTATTCGTTACTAGTAAAACTCCAGAGCTCAGATCAACGGAATACTCATTTGAGATGACATATCCTACAGCGCAGACTCATCTTAATTGCTAAATTGCCAATGACCTACTGATACAAACATTTTGCTGTTTAGAGATGTTTTGGTGGGGATTGCGGAAGAAAAGTTGGATGAGTAAGGTCAATCACGGTGACTTTGAAAAAAATCCATTTTCTCCCGTGATATGCACAACCACTATTTCCATAATAACTTCATGATAAGCAGCTAGATAACCAGGCTTGACGTTATATTATGCTCATTAAATGAATTTTGGTGTCATGTTTGTTGCGATCATACCCCAAATGTGTCGTAGGAGGCGTTAAGCGTTATAATCGCATTCTCCACCACTACCACCAGCACCTGTCCATATGATATCAAATCGAAGACACGACCACGGCCACTTATGACGTATTTCAAGAAATGCAGTTGCAGAATTGGCTTTGAAATAATAGTCGACCCAATTTCTACGTGAATAGTATATGACCTTATTTTCAAGAAAAGTCATTTTGTCTAAAGTCTACAGTTATCATTTGCACAGGACAGATAACGATTGCACGATAATTGAGCTAGAATTGAGGGGGGGGGGTCCGTGGGGGTCCGTCACGGACCGAAAGGGGTCCGCGAAGACAAAAAGGTTGAGAACCACTGTTTTATAGCATACTAATGATCACAGAAAGTCGACTACGAAAACAAAGTTATTACCACTACATAAAATATAATAGGCCTACAACTCGAATTCATAATCCACTCAGAATTACGTGGTGGAGCGGTGCACGTCTCCAGAATAAGTAAATTCCTGCTAAAAGATTGAATTTTACTTTCAGATACCGGCACTAGATCCCTTTCAAAAACATTCAATGCCATATCAAGTGAGTATAGCAAATGATTCAAGACAAGGAAATCAGAATTCTGAATTACAACAAGAGTGTGACTTTCCTACATCAAATGCACAACCTTATACAAAATAAAACACTATGGAAATCGAAAGAATAGGTCAATGACATGTCCCTAAAATTTGGCGTATTTTGATAGTTACCAGCATGGATTAGAACACAACCAGACAAGAAAGATCACATGTAGGTAATGTGACTAATATATCATGTATTATGAGGCATGAATGTGTTGTGTTTCTGCTTACACAGCCTACCAGCTGTGCACGGCAAAGAAAAGAATTACGCATGACATATCCACCATCATTAGTCTACAATATATGCAAAATATCTATCACAATCATTTTATAGAAAGAACAATATTATGACATGCTTGACCTACTCGACAGGCGTTATACAATACCAGCTCTATAGACAAATAAGAACACAAAGAAAATCAGAACTCGAAATTATGACTGTTCCAAATTCAGCACCTTCAATAAATGACTGATTGTAACTCAGGTGAAGTGAGACATTCTCTTGCCAACAAAATGACATTGATTTTCAACATGGACATTGCATTGATGCACATACTCAGCAGAATAAAGACGCTGTATTTCTGCAAGTGACCGAAACCATTTCAGGAATGTCATTACATTCCATAAAACCACACAGTTAGATTACATTCAATTATATAGGCCTATCTTTAAATGTGGTGGGAGTTTTCTCAGAATCCTTCCTATAGGATTGTCCAGCCCATATGTACATGGTGTGCTGCACACAATATAACAAAATGAAACGTATCAATTCAGGTTTTCGATTGAAAAGGTTCTAAAAAATTACTCTTCAGTTGCCTTCAATGGAGAGATAAGGATACAGTTACTATTATATGGACAAGACAATGATAGGTAATGGTATTGGGAGAAGTGAAACCAATGATGTTAGGGATGAGTCTTAGCTAAGAATTTTGTCTCTATACCTATATAACAAAAAAGAAATATCAGAATAGCTTCTTGGAGCTACAGAACTTGTATATACAATACAACTGAGTAGTATATTCATATTGAAACGAACCCCAATATTTTCGGTTGACACTCGTCAGGGGTAAACGTCAGCAACTAGTAGATAATTGAAAAGACCATTGAATATCAACTATCGTAGTGTCAGCCGAAAATATTCGGGTTCATTTCAATATGAATATACTATTCAACATATCGGAATGTGACATATTTCAAGTAGAACGTCTGATTGGTGATATTAATTTGAAAAATACATCACATTAACTTCCAATAAAACTGCATCAAAAGGAAAGGAAAGGACGTAGTTTATTTTTGTCCTTGATGTTTTTGCGGCATATACACCGACTCATGATATACATACACACGATCTGCGCATATGCATCCATGAGTGCATGATGTGCATATGCCGCTGGACAAGGAAGTGCAGATATAGCCTTTACGACTTTCTAAGTCATGCACCACCCCTCCATGCTATCCCAGTAATGCATGAGCGCCAAGCAGGGAAGCCATGGATACCAGTGTTACTAATCAGGTCTTTGGTCTGACCCGGCCGGGAATCGAACCCACGACCTACCGATCAAGAAGCCGGACGCTTAACCATTACGCTATCTTGATCGGCAAAATATAGCATTACCATCCTAAAGGGCGTGTATTAGACAGTATTTGAGGAAACGCAACTTGTAGAGTTTATTAACCTAATTATTGGCAGTGCTGAGACCCATTCAAGACGAAAAATGTTACACAGGGATCAATAATTAGACAACATATCTACTACCGGTACCATACTTATGGTGCGACAAATTTATTAATGATCAACTCCATCTTGCTAATAGACATGGCAAGAGTGGATTAACATTATTAGTTTGAGGACAACAGTAAAACATATTCCCCATACCACAGTATGAAAAACAATGGCCTATGGTAATAACGGATCAGTCACGCCTACGGAACTGACAACAGAGAATAACTCTCATACATTGCTTTTACCAACAACATGAATTGAAATCACCAACATTTAAGCGTTAAAGCAGTAGGGAGCTATGAGGTGAAAAAGGGCAACAGCGTTTCTATATCCAGAAGAAATACAGAGCATGAATACTTACACTCGTGGTTTGTGTTATGGGAATCTTGGGGACTCCTTTCCTCGGCCGGCGTCCGCTGCCTGAAAAACGTCATAATTTGTATACGAAAACTATGGTGTTTATATGATCACATTATGTGTGACACAGGAGCCATGTTTATGGTCCCCAGGTAAAATTTCAAATGCCCGACGATAAATCATCAGAGTCTTGAAGCTACATAACTTCAGAATACAAATAATATACTGATATCGAAATAAAGCGGGATACTTTTGGCTTAACGCATATTCTAGGTTGACTTGATTCAAGTCATTAACTTTAGTACCGAGAGAGAGAATTCCGTGAACATTGAGAAAACATAGATATATGACAAAGCAAAGTAGCCTACATATGATTCAATTCAGAGCCAGGCTGTAGCGAAGGGATGGGGAGATCTTCAAATCAGCTACAGCCTGAAAGGACGGTTGTAATATGAAAATTGAAACAAAATACATCACGTTCGCAAAGCAAAATATGATATGTTCGTAATGTATCAAAACTGATGAAAAATAAGCGGGAACATTCACGGCAGGTAACCTGAAGAATGGTCAAAATAACACTTTGGCACTGGTAACAGGAACACAAACTAGGCAAAGAGATACTGATTACCAAATTTATGAAGAATTTTCATACTTTCCTACAAGATGTTTGTGAAACATTTGTTAAAGACATGGAGAGGTTTATCCTTAATATGGGTCGGAAGGGAGTTCCACAATGGTTCCGACAATGGTCTTATTTTCAATCAATTTCGGTCTTAATTTTGAGACGAAAAATTCTTAAAGTGACTTTTTATCAAAAATAGTCCTAAAGACCAGCATTTTCAAGCAATTTTGGTCCAAATTTTGAGACAAAAAATTCTTGTTCAGACCGATTGGTCTTCGAGATAGTTTTCAATCACTTTAAGACCATACCGGTAAGACCAAATTTGTCTCATTATTTTTCGTAGTGTGGCCTTTTTTAGGTAAATTCACCCGCAATCAGACTTGGGTGAGTAATTTTCCTGGTTATATGGTCTTTTTTTCGGATCCGTAAATATGGGGGGGCCAAAATTTTTGTCGAGGCTGATAAGGGAGCGATTAGTCGAAAAATGTCGGGAACCACTGATCTATACAATCCTATACACACAAAACTTTACCATACAAGTATACAGGTTGTGAATTTTAACATCATTTTATCATCATCATAGGCTATAAATTCAAACCTCACTATAGGCCTACTGCATTGCAGTGATTATTTGTTACATAAAATCTACTTACTAGTAGGCCTTGGATTTCCAGCGCCTCTGCTTGTGCTGGCCATTTGCATTTCTTCAAATTCTAGCCTTATAAGAATGTGTATTGATTCCGGTTTGTGCTTGCTCTCACGAATAAGGCTACAACAATAATCCCATTTCCATAATAGAGAAATATAAAACGGTTACGCGAGGCTATGAGCCTATAATCAATTAGTTTCACTAGAATTAAGAAATAAATATGAACTCCGCTTATATAATAGCCTATACCCTGGTTGGAATTGGTGGCAACGTCACGCAGGATTTTCTGTTTAATTCCTTAATTATTCTTTATAGAAAAGCTCTCATCACGCCTAATTTATTTCAAAAAATGGACAGAGATTCCATATAGGGCCTATACCGTAACTTCATAAATGAGCGGCCTACAAAAAGTCATCCAATTAGCATATACTGTTTTCTGCGTTATACAATTATGGGCTACGATTCAATTCAACTCAGAATTAATGACCTGCATAAAATTCCTTCAACAAACCAGCCTCATCAATGCCAATTGCCAACATTGACCAGCCCCAGATATCCTACATATTTTGATGGGGAGATGAACACTAGCTCTAGCACTGAACAAATCTACTCGACAAAGTAAGACTATAGAGACAGTCTCTATAGTAAGACGAAACTGGGAGGTAGCGAGGTAGCCAGGCAACCTTTTCTGGAATATTTTAGTTGTAAGTTGATCATATCTTTACATTACACTTACACTCCCTGCCATTTGAATGCCATACTAATTGCCGAACTTGATGTATCATACGAGTGTGCTAATACGCGGAATCATCGAATATATGCCTTACAATCTATATGTACCCTGTGTGGCTACCTGAAATTACCGGGGACTGAGATTCGAGGTTTTTTCCAACACATCCCAACAAAGAGTCACCAAACAAACGATGGCTTGTCTGCGCGGCCACTTGCCGTGTCTCTATTTGTCCCGGCTTATCGATTCCATTATCCGATTCTATCGAAAACTGCGGTAAAAACGAGATCAACGACTACAAACGAATGGATTGATACAACACGATTAGCGATGCGATACCAGTGTGTTGAACTCTCCAATGGCGAAGCATGATAGATACATTTACGTTTTTGCGAGTTGTTGACGAGAATTATTGAATTAGTAACTTTTATCGCTTGTCCATTTTATTTTATCTTCTATTATTACTTTTCGTTCAGTGTGCGTGGCCCATCTTTACATCATGAAGATCCAGGTCTTTTCATCATCATCATTTTTTATCAGTTCAATACACTACAAAATGCGATAGAATGAAAAGATAGGAAGGTGTCGAAGCGACTTGGAGTAGTCTATTATTATTATATCGCAATCTTGTACTGTTTATAAAGCATAAAATGATCATTGATTAACAATAAAGTCAGTTTGATTCGGTTCAATTTTTAATTAACAATTATATCCGATCAATAAACCACAAGATTGCGATACAATGAAAAGATAGGAAGGTGCCGAAGCGACTTGGAGTAGTCTTTGTAATAAGGCACCCACCTTGGCCTAGGCCAGGGTTTCTCAACCTAGGGGGCGTGAAACATCTGAAAGGGGGCGCGAAGAAGCGGTCATCTGAAAAAATATATCGCGCTTCGCGCGATTTACCTTCAATACACGCATGTTTCTCCCTATATAGACCCAATTTCATATTTTTTATTCTCTCATAAACATTCATAACCTTCCATACCACCAAACAATCTGTTGAGGTTGCTAGCATCCCAGTGGGATCTTGTGAAATGACGATAAGGGGGGTGCGAAAATTTTCACCTTCAAAAAGGGGGGGGGTGTCTACAAAAAGGTTGAGAACCAGTGGCCTAGGTGACGTAAAGAGGAGACTCCGAATGAAAAGTAAAGGAAGATAGTATATAGATAGGTCAGGCCCGGTAATCTTGAGGACGGCCTAAGCTTGGATTAAGAATCATCATCATCATCATCATTGGTTTATTAGCAATTTTATCAGTTCAATACACCACAAAAAATGCGATACAATGAAGAGACAGGAAGATGTCGAAGCGACAAGGAGTAGTCTATGGAATCTGACACCCACCTTGGCCTAGGCGATGTAAAGAGGAGGCATGCACACTGAATGAAAGTAAAGAAGATAGTATAGAAAAAGAAAGCGACAAGAAATAGGGCGGAATATGTCATGGGAAGCGAGATCGATAGGTCAGTCGTGGTCCGGTAATCTTGAGGATGGACTGTAGGCTATTTATTTAGTAGTAGTCAATGTATATATATCATTGGTAGTAGTTGCTTGTATTTCGACTTGAATGTGGACATGCTCGTCGACTGTCGGATGGCCGGCGGGATACTGTTCCACACATCAGGTCCGGCATATTTGATAGAGCGATGATCTTTTCGGTCGATAATATGATATTTGGACGACGTGGACGCGCGTGTGTTGTACTTGTGAAAAACTAACCTAAGCGATTTAAAAATTGAGGCATGCTCAACTTACTTACATGCATCCTACATACCATTATAGATGCTTCATTTATAATAATGATGGTTTCATACGTACTTTTTGACGTCAGCCATTTTTGGCGTTCGACGATTTGGGTTCTGCGCTGACGCAGACCTGTCCGGTGTAGCTTCGCGATCGGAGATACCTTTTACGTTCCCACAGTACACTTCGTGCTCCAAACCTGTCTGCTGTTCGTGCGTATTTCGTATTATTTACGACTCGATTTAGATTAGTTTCGCTGTATCGTCCTTAAATTTCGCCGAAATGGATGATTTAGAGAAGCTCGAATACTTATCGCTTGTCTCCAAAGTATGTACGGAACTGGACAACCATTTAGGGATGAATGACAAAGATCTAGGTACGTGGATATGATCTTATGGAGCAACCATCGGTCATATATTATTGCATGGCACATTGTCGAGTCGAAGTATAATTCTAGTCTGTTTGCAGCGGAATTTATCATCAATCTTGCCGGGAAGCACACAACCGTCGACAAATTTTCAAGCGCCCTCGCGAAAAATGGCGCGGAATTCCCGGAATCGTTTACAAGGAATCTACTTGCACTTATACACAGAATGAGACCGCCGAAAGTAAAGAAATCTAAGAAAGGTGCAGTTTTCGGTAGTTTTCGATTCACGCACGCGACCGGGAAGTGTTCTACATGACCACTGTTCAACACTTCCACAGTGCAGGCCTATCCTATGACCTCGGTTGAGGAGTATATCAGTATAGGAATGACTCGACTCAAGTCATTTTTTTATTGACTTTATTCGAGTTATAACTTATACTAAGATTGCCTATATATTGTATATGCATACAACTTTACCAATATAAGCCCTGATCGAATCATATATGTATATATACCGTATATGGTGTCTTGCATGTTCAGCCATTTCATAGGCTCCTCCCACCTCATTATGATTCTTGCATCTATGGGGACTTATATAGTTTTGACTCAAGTCGAGTCATTTTCAATTCACCACCGAGTCAAGCCGGCTAACAGGGGTCGAGACCGAGTCATAGTACTATGACTCGAGTCATAGTACTATGACTCGAGTCCGAATTCAAGTCATTGTGTTGTGTTGACTGTTCAGTTTAGAATTAATGTCTTGTTAAACCTATACTTTTTACAACAGTTCTTGGTGATATCGAATGCTCCGCATTTATAATATACGCTTCTTGGTTTCTGATCGCATGTTCAAGTAGGCCTACCTGACGAAATACCACTAGTGTGATAACTAGGGCAATTTTTTTTGACATGTCAAAAAAAGTCAAAATTAGGTCAAAATTGTAGCGTTAGGTCAAAATTTGTCAAAATTGTTTACAAAGTCAAACATTTTTTGACCTCAGCATTTCGTTTGTATCGTAGATTTTGCGCTGTCGGTGAACTTATCATTTGATATTTTACAGCTTGTAGCCTACTTTATAGGTCTACCGTTGTAAACGGACCATCGTCTGCTCATTGTGAATCATAAATGGTCAAATGAAACAAATAGTGACATGGTTTTATGGTCAACGTACCGCAATATCCTAACTGAAGCAAGACTGCTTGGACATTGCATGGTTTTTATATCAAGAAGCGCAAGCTGAAAAATTGTGATATAGAAAACATTGTCAGAATGAAGCAACACGGTTTGTCACCAGCAGTGTGCACACAACTTGAGTGTTGTCAGCCAACAAATGCTGCTGTTGAACGTTCTTTCTCCGTTCTTGGCAAGCTACGTAGTAAGGACAGACACTTTCTACCCGAGAATGTAGGAAAGGATCTTTCGTTGTACTACAACAAATTTTAATTATTTCTACCAGAATACGTGATGTAACTACTGGAATTCTTCATAGGGCCAGATTTCGTTAAAATACTAGTTTTTCATGTAAAAATATGTCAGTTTTTGAGCCAAAAACGTTTTTTCAGGCCAATCTACTTTGTAAGGACAGACAGTTCCAACCAGAAATGAAGATAAGTAGTACTATTTTAACATTACATGCGAAAACACCTAATTTGCATACGTGAGGTCAAAATTTAGTCAAATTTCAGTTTATTTAGGTCAAAAAAGGTCAAAATTTAGATTTCTTAGGTCAAAATCTTCCGTTTTTAGGTCAAAAAAAATTGCCCTAGTGATAACCTTACTTTTCTTCGAAACTACCATGAAATGTTGGTCTTGGCCGTCCGATTCTCAAGTCATATGACTTGGTCCGAGTCATGTGCAATGACATGAGTACAAGTCTAGTCAATACACAGATTGACTCGAGTGAAGTCGAGTCACCAAAAAATTGCGACTCTAGTCATTACAACAAGTCTATCATGGTTGATTCGGTACTCCATTGGAAGTAAAGTAATGAATTACAAGTAGAAGTAGCGATTGCCATAGAAGTTGAAGTATTATAGGTCTAGTTCTGCCTAAAAACTGGAAACTGTTAAGTAACTGCTTGAGTAAGTATTACAAGCAGATAAACTACTTGAAAGTAAAAGTGGATTCATTAAACTCAAAAGCGTATCTGTGATGTTGAAGGTTCATAAGTTGTGTCCAGCAACTCTCAGTACAAAATAATTTCAAGTATTTGCTGATACGATTGTTGATATATGTACAATGTTCTTTCAAATTCTCTGCTAGTTGCTGACGATTCCCCCTGACGAGTGTCAGCAGAAAATACTCGGGTTAATTTCATATAAATATACCACCAATTGTGCAAAACAATAGCCTAATGACCCATTGCTACAACAGCGAAAAAGAAAGAAACGGGTTCAAACGAAAATGCGGAAGCGGCGGAGGAAGACGAGAATCTCGTGAGACGCAAAGCCATGTTCCCAGCCCTGTGCCGAGCAGACGACCCGGATTACGTGAAAAATTTAGGTGCCGGTACGTTACTCTGTCAAGATTGAAGCTATTGTCACGATATCGATATTGTTATTTAGCCACAATAATTTGAGTACTTAACCTGAATCGAATATCGATTATGATGATTCCGTTCGAGTAGTGAGGAGTAGTAGTAGTAGTGCTTGGAGATCAGCTCACCTCTGACTTGATTCAGAGCTTACCCCACCGATGAGTGTCAGCCGATAATATTTGGGATTGTTTCCACATGAATATGCTATTCAATTGTTCCGAGTATAATCTTGAATATGGCGTAAAACCGGTATTATTTTCTTTGTGTTCGCATAAAAGGTGTATACGATTGAATAGTATATTCATATTGAAGTGAACCCGAATATTTTCGGCTGACACTCATCAGGGTTAATCATCAACGTCAGGGGTAATTGTCTAGGGGTAATTGCTGATGTCCAGGGGTAATTGCTGACAATTACCCCTGACGGGTGTCAGTCGAAAAATATACAGGTTCATTTCAATGTGAATGTACTATTCAGTTGTATATTGAATTTATATACCTCCAAGAAGTTTTTGAAAAGTATGTGTTTGAACTTTCAATACCATGCCGTTGTAATGAGTGATAACACTCGACTCAAAGCCTATACTTGATTTGAAATCAAATCAATATTGGATTTTTAGCTGACAACAAAGACGCAGAATCTACCATGATGGCGCTGGAGTCGCTGATGGCCGGCGGCATCGGGGGTATGGGCGACGAGGAAAAATCTCAGGAAAAACAGAAAAAAGAAGCCCCGCGCAAAGAGAGGCCCAGGTCCCGGAGGAGTCGGTCTAAATCGCCGAGAGCGAGCTCATCTAAAAGGTATGTGTATCCAGCGGTGTGGTTAGTGACTAAGTACTTCTACTTTTGAAGTGCTATAAATGTTTTTTAGCTAGTTTGACTACTGTGTCGATAAGTTATGATTTTATACATATTCTACCTCTAATGAAGATTTCCAGTTATTCAGTCAAAACTAGGCCTAGAATACTTGCATTTATTAGTCATTTTTCGTTAGTTGTTTGACTAAATAAATAAACATATATATTAGTATTTCCAAATCCTCTCGATACAATCAAATATGTATATTGCGTTTTGGTTTATAATCCATATTTTATATAGTGCGACCTGCAAATGGATTAAGATGTTGAATGCGGCTGCGGCCTGTGTGCTAAAAAGTTTGCCCTCCCCTGCTTTAGACTATTTCACTTATGCTCAACAATTTTCCATTTTTTAGGCAAAACTAGACCTTGAATAGGGTAGTTACATTTTTCTTACTTTATCATCGTCACTTCTACTTGTAATCTATAATGGAAATTATGTAATTACTTCTCTTTTTACTGGCGTACCAATGGTGACTGCTTTGTCCACACCTGCATTATTGCACCCAAATTTTCAGACACAGTCTTTCCAGATTATTTTGAATGTTTTTATATGAAAAAAATGCTTGGCTTTAGGTCAAAGAACAGGCGCCGGTCGAGGTCCAGGTCCGGTAGTCCACATCACAGAAACAGAAGCCCGCCTCGCCGACGGGACAGGTCCAGATCGAGATCGCGCAGTCCGTATTACAGAAACCGGAGTCCACCTCGCCGCCGGGACAGGTCCAGGTCTAGAGAGAGGCGGGACAGTCGGCGTAGAGGGTCACCGCGGAGACGCTCGGAAAGGGATACAAAACACCAAAGGAGGTTTGTCAGTATTTTCCTTCAGTTCCTCTATGTATAGTCCGAATTTCATGTTTAAGAATTCTCCCGTCAACAGGCGTAACCATCCATGCCATCAAACTATCCTTTGGAATTGCCAGCATTCTGGTTCCATTTTGTGAAATGACGATAAGGGGGGCCCAGAATTTTTCATCATTATAAAGGGTGTCTAAAAAGTATGAGAACCTCTGGTGTGAGCGGTGTCTTATAATACCCATTGCGAATTTGGTTATTCTTGTCTAATTTGGAAAAACCGGTGTATTAAATCCGAAATTTGTGATGTTGTATTACTCGTATAATGTATTTCAGGGAGGAATTACCTGAAGAACCCAAGCCCGGGGATATTTACGACGGCAAAGTGACGTCGATCCAACAGTTTGGCTGTTTTGTTCAGCTGGAGGGGCTTCTGAAAAGATGGGAAGGTCTCGTCCATATTTCAGGTATTTTATCACTGGTATTCACTAGGCTATTCACCTAGTGTGGCTACTCAAGGTGGATAAGTTGATTTGTTTGTGATTTTTGTGTTGACTCGGGAGTCATTTTCTTCAATACAAAGTACAATCGTATAGTATATTCATATTGAAGTAAACCAAAATAAGTCGGACTGACACTCGTCAGGGGTAATCGTCAACAACTAGTAAAGAATTGTAAAGAAAACATTGTATGTCAACAATCGTATCACCAATGATGACGTCGCCGACATGAAATTTTGAATAATTGGGGTGAAGAGATCGCTCAAGCTCAACGTACTATTGTTGTATGGTACACAAACTCCTGTTGGCGGAAACTAGGTTGCCGGATTTTTGAATACGCAACTATTGATAAGTTTGTCGATGCACAATGTTCTGTCCAATTCTATACTAGTTGACGATTACGCCTGACGAGTGTCAGCCATAAATATTCGGATACATTTCAATATGAATAATGAATATACTATCGAGTTGTTTATTGAAGCTCTGTACCTCCAAGAAGCTTGTTAAATACAAAAACTGACTTTACCAGACTTGACTCGAGTACGAAATGTTTCAGAGCTGAGAAGAGAAGGGCGCGTTTCCGCAGTGGCGGACGTTGCAAATCGCGGGCAAAAGGTGAAAGTGAAAGTACTCAGTTTTACAGGCACGAAAATCGGCCTGTCCATGAAAGACGTGGACCAGCGTACCGGGGAGGACTTGAATCCAGCTAGGTAAGTCGAACTGAATACATTTGTAGACGCACGCTTTGAAAATGATAGTTTCGGCACGGTTTTTGAAGCATCAAATCAGAATGACGGCACCTTCTTGATGTTCGGTTTTTGTGGGTTTTTGAATGTGCTTTTTCCGTATACGCCCGTTGACGCGCACTGTTTTCTCGCTTGCAGGACGCGTCGCTCTCAACCCGCAGCGGAACAAGACAACGAGACATCGGGCAGGAACCCAGACCGGCCATCCAACATACCTCTGATCGACACAAAAGATATCGACGAGCACACTTCGCCTACTCGCATCAACAAAATGTCGGATATGGAACGGTGGGAAATTAAACAGATGATATCGGCGGGTTGCATGGACGTCACGGAGCTTCCGGATTTTGACGAGGAAACCGGTTAGTAGGTTCTGTATTATCAGGGGTGTCAAACTCATATGTGCTTGCGGGCCGATTTTCTAGTTTTGGGCCGCAGCATTTCAACCGCTATACAATAACGAGATATATGCAACTGATATACATAGGGGTATTCATAAATGACTTTTCTCTCAAATCGTACTGGCTAATTGATAAAATTGTTAGGTTACCTAACTTAAGCCTACACACCAAATTTGGTTCAATTCCAGCCAGTAGCCGCATTGCTACAGGAGAAGAAAGTATTAAGTGGAAGCGGAGTTATTCCCGTCGAAAAATTTGGATTATGAATAAAATAGTATTTACGGTGGGCACCACTATAATAAATAGTTGAAGAATTGGTCACCGTAAACATACTATTTTATTCATAATCCAAATTTTTCGACGACAATAACTCCACTTCCACTGGTTGGAATTGAACCAAATTTGGTGAACATCGTTTCTATAGACAACCTAACACTTTCATGGGGTGATCAGAAAATTTTCCAATTTTTTGTTATTTATTTTTATATAATAAATCGAAACTTTCGTCTATAGCAATGCGGCTACTGGCTGGAATTGAACCAAATTTGGTGTGTAGGCTTAAATTAGGTAACCTAACAATTTTATCAAGTAGCCAGTATGATTTGAGAAAAAAAGTCAGTTTTGAATATCCCTAGATTTGAAACTGCAATACAGGACTATGACGATAGAGTGCGGTACATGCATATGGGTATTGGGTACTTCACTACACAAGGCGGCAGCTGCAATATCTAAACCAGGGGTGGGCAACTTCTCCGGTCGGCGGGACTGACATGGGAAAGTGAAGTACTTGGCGGGCCGGATTACAGAATCGATACATTGATCAGACGTCTGTGGTCGTTCAAAGTTTGCAAGAAGTTCTTTGAACTCTGGCCGCATGTCAGATGTAGAAACCCTTAGTAAAGACAGCACGTGAATTTAATTATGTGTTAGACGCAGCCTCGTCTTATTAAAGTTCATGTTCGAAAACGTTTGCTCGCAAATATATGTAGACGTATAAAATTTGTCAATGCATTCAGATTATTATAACTTCACTTTTCGGGTAGAAACTCTCTGAGGGCCGCTTAAAATTGCATGTGCCGTATGTTGCCCGCCCCTTCTCAAATCAATACTTATCTAAGATATATTTCGGATAGTGTTTTTTTTAAATAGATGGTCCGGCAAATTTCTAAAATCTACTTGTAGAGGGGTACTCAATGACTTTCCGAGCAGATAGTGTTTGATATTCCACACACACCTTGAGAAAATGTGATTTATTGTTGTGTCAATTCGCGCCTGGCATAGAAAAAAGTCTCGTTTATAAATATTTGAACGAAATCGTTGTTGTTCATATCCCAAACTACTTTTTACTGTACAAAATATGAAGCGTAGAAAGTGAATGGTTTTTTTAAAGTGGAAATTGTTCAGGAAGAGCAAGTAAAGAAAAACATATTAGTACTTTGAAACGGTGGAAATATTAGTTTGTAATTAGCATCGTAATTGGCGAACGAATTCTTATTCCAGGCGTGCTGCAGAAGGACGACAGCGACAACGAGGACTTGGAAGTTGATCTCGTGGAAGAGGAACCGCCTTTTCTTAGCGGGCACACCAAGCAGAGCATCGATCTCAGCCCGGTATTTGTTTTATCAACTTATACTCAATAGCATTTAGCAACCTTTATTTTGATGATTTTTCCTTCAAATATAATTTATGTAGGGTTACCCTATGTCCTTCTTTAGGTGGATTCGTCTTCCTTTTTCAAGAACGCTAGAATGTCCTCCGCGGACGCCCAAGTGTTTTTTGCAATTTGTCTTCCTTTATAGATTTGAGAGTCAGGCGATCGTACAGACGCAATTTAAAGATGTCGTAATAGATGTGAAATCTGGATTTCGGCGGCAAGTTTGACTAAAATGTCAGAAATCAAATAAAGTCAGCTCTAACCGATTATACGTTGGTAGCTTTGTCAGAAAACATTTTCGGTTCAACTATTACTCAATTTATTTGCGGAAGAACAATCTCGATGAGTAGCTTTTCTATAAAACGAGCGCATTTTGTGATATAGAATATGACTGTTTGCTTGTTTCGGTAAATTTTTTTTTTGAGATTCTTAGCGCTGAAGATAACTGCAATCCAAATATAATTCGGTAACATATTGATACAGAAATGAACCCGAATATTTTCGACTGATACTCGTCAGGGGTAATCGCCAGCAACTAGTAGAGAATTGGAGAGAACATTGTATATCGACAATCGTATCACCTAATATGACGTCATGATGTTTTCAATTCTCTACTAATTGCTGATGAGTTTCAGCTGTAAATCTTTTGCGATTTTTCGTGATGTTGACATGAAACTTCCTTATTATCAGGTGAGAATAGTGAAAAACCCTGACGGGTCCCTGTCGAAAGCGGCCATGATGCAGAGCGCCCTGTCCAAGGAAAGGCGGGAATTGAAACAGCAGCAGCGCGAGGCAGACATGGAATCGACCCAGGGCGGTCTGGGCAAGAACTGGATCGACCCCATGCCGGGCGGCGACCCCCAGCAAGCCGCGGCCAACGCGAAGGCACTCATGGGCACCGATATACCGGAATGGAAGAAGCAGGCTTTTGGGGGAAAGAAGGTAATTTATTGCTGTCGAATGCAATTCTGCATGTAAAATCGCGAATTACGACGAATTCTATTGAGCAAAATGTGGAAATATTATTTGGAAAGGCACTTTGAGGTACAGAACTTCAATACACAATTGAATAATGTATTGTAGACAAAATATACCCAAATATTTCCTGCCGATTCTCGTCAGGGATGATCGTCAGCAACTAGTAGATCATGTCGACCAGTGTAATCCTACTTTATTAATTATTATTATTGAGACAACAGCTGATATACGCTGTTCTTTCGAATTCTCTACTAGTTGCTGACGATTACCCCTGACGAGTGTCAGCCGAAAATATTCGGGTTCATTTCAATATGAATGTACCATTCAATTGTATATTGAAGTTCAGTTCTCTTTGGAGATAATGTTCAGAAATGCTCAAAATAGATATCGATTGGCCGCAGTTTTGATTGAGAACGTGTAACTTCAGGCGTCGTACGGTCGCAAGACGGAACTATCAATTCTTGAACAAAGACAAAGCCTGCCGATCTATAAACTCAAGGAACAACTGGTGCAAGCCGTCCACGACAATCAAATCTTGATCGTCATCGGCGAGACAGGTATGTTGCGGCGCTTCTCGCTGCCTCCACAGCTGTGCAACTCTGGTACTCGAACCTGAATACGGTAATAATTAATTAATTGTAATAATTCAAGTCGAGTAATGAGAGCACTGAAATTTCGAACCCATTCCCACAAGTTACGAGCGGGGGCAAGTTTTTGTTGCGCAAAAACCGCGAGAAAGTTGCATTCAATTTTAACAAAAGTTGCTGTAAAAAGTTGCATTTATAATTTTGTTGAATTATGGTTTGAGCTACTGGAAAGGCTCCGTTGTACAACCTAGTTCCTCCAGAGCTGTCAAATTTGTTGCTCCGTCATTTAACGGTCTGACGAAACCGCCTAAAATTACATTTTTCCCCGACACACAGCCAGAAAATTACGCAATGCTGGAATAACGCTCCCCAAAAAAGCCGTAAACAGCATAGCGATAACCCCCTCCCCTTAAGCAAGTCGAATAACACCCCCCAAACCTCATAGGTTTGAAAACTTAACCCAAAGTATTAGAAAAAAACTCACTCTGGGCAACTTTAACAAAATCAATAGCCCGAAAAAGGTGAACCATTGAAAATGTAATTTTTGGCGGTCTCGCCTGGGCGTTCGTGAAATGGGAAACTATTTCAAATTTAAACGATAGAATTAATGAAGCGATCTATTGTTATATAGTTCGGGCACGCCTGTGCTTGGCAGAGGTAGTTGAACTTCTTGCTTACAACCATTGTGTCACAGACAACAGTGAGATGCAGCTAACCCATCATACAGCTCTTTGTTATGCAAATCAAAGAGAATAGAACCATACTAGAAGTAGTTTATAGCATGTTTTTAAATCACTCCTTTACATTTTTACGCAATATTTGAGAAAAGTCGCTGTAAAAATTGGCACGAAAAACAGAGAAAAGTTCCAAAAGTTGCACTATAAAATCCCTCCAAACAGCTCAAATCATCATAGTCATGCACTAGGGTGGCTTAGCAATCACTTTTTTCTTTAAATCTTACCGGCTATTCATTAAAATTGTTTGGTGGGCTGAAAAAACACTGCACACCAAATTTGGCTCAATTTATTTTGGATTTGAAATGATAGTACCTGACGATAGGTACCGTAGTTCTCAGGATAAAACTAACTATTGCCTTATCAGTGGACTGCCACACGTGTGTTAGTGTTGAACGGGAGATGATGTAATTTAATCTAAGGCCTTATTCACCTCCCCAATCGCGAGATAACCCATGTTACTCACTAACATACTATTTTTCATGGGATATCTCAATAAATAGAGCTAATCCGGCATTTTCGGACTCGGCGCCGCTGATATACCCCTTAATTGATCTAACGTATCATGATTTTTGAAGTTGAAGTCCAGTTAAACCCACTTTTTATAACTCTGTTTGGTGATAACAAATGGTTCACATTTATAATACACTAATTTTCCTCACTTTTAGCAGTTTATGGTCGCATTTTCAAGTAGCAGTACCAGTAGACGAAATCGCAATAGTGTGGTTACTTTACTATTCGCTGAAATTACAATGCAATGTCAGTCTTGGCCGTGAGTCTCGAGTCGTACGACTTGGTTCGAGTCATGCGCAATGACTCGAGTCCAAGTCGAGTCAATACTCTGATTACTCGAGTCGAGTCATTTCATTTCAGTATGTTGAGAAAATGACTCGAGTCAAGTCGAGTCATCAGAAAATCGTGATTAATTCGAGTCATTACAATCCCGGCTCACATGCAATGTTTTTGTTAGGCTCTGGAAAGACCACACAGATCACCCAGTATATCGCGGAAGCCGGCTACACATTGAGGGGTAAGATCGGGTGCACGCAGCCCCGGCGTGTCGCCGCCATGTCTGTGGCGAAAAGGGTTTCGGAAGAGTTTGGGTGCAGACTGGGTCAAGAAGTGGGGTGAGTCGTTGCGATGTACAGACGACGCAGTGCTGAAAAGAATTTAAATTTTTAATAATTTGATTTTTTGGGGGCAGGGGGGTGGTCAGTGAACACTAGGGCTGTTCAAACATAATTTTTTTTTGTCAAATTTTACTGGCTACTTGAAAAATTGTCAGGTTGTCTCAAAAAACGCTGTACGCCAATGTTGGCTCAATTCCTACCACTGCTATATAATAAAAAAAGTTTTGGATTTATTTAATGAAAATCGATATAAAATATTTTCAAATTTTACTGGCTACGACACGAAATTGTGTTGGGTTGTCTGAAAAAAACGAGGCACAGCAAATTTTGATCAATTCCAACCAGTAGAGGCGGAGTTACTGGAGTACAAAAGTTATTGGAGTAGAAAAAATTGTATTTACAGTGGCCAATTCTTTGAGTATTTATTATAAATCCACCCACTGTAAATTTGAACATCAATAAGCACGATACATTTTATTTCGCCCCATATATGTAAGAATGCACCGTCTCGGTTTGTAATCATTGTTTTCTTACAGTTACACAATTCGTTTCGAAGACTGCACGAGTCCAGAGACTGTGATCAAGTACATGACAGACGGTATGCTGTTAAGGGAATGTCTCATTGACTCGGACTTGAGTCAGGTAAAATATCACGATGTTGTGATCCGCTATCCAGGAATCATTATTTTTCTTTGATTTACCTTTTCTGTCATTCTTTTCATTGTTATACTGTGAGTAATTCTAGTTCTAATTGCACATGTAAAAAAAAATTGTTTCCGAACGACTAGAAAAACATCCCCACCCTGTATTTTAGTACGCTGTACTCATGCTGGACGAAGCCCACGAACGCACGATACACACGGACGTGCTGTTTGGCCTGTTGAAGAAAACGGTCCAGAAACGTAAAGACCTGAAACTCATTGTGACCTCCGCCACGCTGGACGCGGTCAAATTTTCGCAGGTACTATTTCGTCTTGTGCGTTTTTGTTACGCTAAAATCGTAAGAAAGTCGCAATGAAATGTTGCGTTTATAATTTTTTTAAATTATTAGGGTATGAGATACTGGAAAACAAGGCCAGCTGTACTTCAGGTTAAGATAATTTGGTACAATTTCGACCATACATACTTTCATTGCAATTTGAGGCAATGCTGTTGGTCGATTACTATTATATATTGATGTCATCCGCCGCCGTAATTGGCTTTGTACTGCATTTTGGACGCTGGGGTAATACCAAGCGAGGTTTCAAGGCTGCCACGTTGGTGAAAAGCACAATTCTCGCTGGTGATATGACTTCAATATACAATTGAATAGCATATGCATATTGGAATGAACCCAAATATTTTCGGTTGAAGTTCGTCAGGGGTAATATCGTCAGTAATTAGTAAAGAATTGGAAAGAACATTAAATACCAACAATCGCATCACCGTATATGATGTCACCGGCATGAATTTTCGAATAATCGGGTCAAAGAGATCGCTTAAGCTCGATCTTTTCAGATGATACACGAACTCCTATTGTTGACACCAACCTAGTTGCCGAAACCTTGTGTTTTTAGTATTTCTTCGAAGCTCCCATCTTTACGATACCCGGCCGAACGTTCCCCGTGGAAATTTTATACACAAAAGAGCCCGAGAGCGACTACATGGACGCCTCCATGATCACGGTCATGCAGATCCACCTCACGGAACCTCCGGGCGACGTTCTGTTGTTTTTGACCGGTAAGGTAGCGCTCGGTACTTGTAGTCGTTGTTTTTTCATGTCGAAATAAACGATTTACTGTTTCACGGTAGCCGTGTACAGTAGGGTTGTTCAAAAACTTTCTATTTGCGGATTCCGGGGATTCATTGATTAAATTGTTCGGTTGGCTAAAAAATGCTGCACACCAAATTTGGCTTGATTTCAACTGGTAGATGTGATCACACGGGAGTTTGTAAAAAATTTGTATTTAATATAAAAAAATAAATAAAAAAAACTTCCAAGTTTTACTGTCAACCCCATCAAATTGTTAAAGCAACTTGCACAATGTTATTGTGGTTGAAAATTTTGGATTCGCAATAATAGCCTAAAAACTCAAATAACTCCGCTTTTACGGGTTGGAATTGCGTCAAATTTGTTTGGCGTCGTTTTTGTAGAGAACTCAACAATTTCATGGGGTTGACAGTAAAATTTGAAGAAAAAAAAAATTGAAATTTTTTTCATAATAAATTCAAATTTTTCGAATTCCTGTGCGTTCACATCTACTAGTTGGAATCAAGTCAAATTTGGTGTGCAGCATTTTTCTAGGTACCCGGTAACCTAACAATTTGACCGGAATCTGGAAAAAAGTTATTTTTGGACAGCCGTACTGTATAGTCGGTCGTGGAATCACAGTCGCCGCCAATAAGATTGAGCGGGCCGTCTCATTTTCCAATAAGCCTAATAATCGCCTGTCTCTTGCATTGCCGACCGCAGGTCAGGAGGAGATCGACACTGCCTGCGAAATACTGTTTGCGAGAATGCGCTCGCTGGGACCCGAAGTGCCCGAGCTGATCATCCTGCCCGTGTACTCGGCGTTACCCTCCGAGATGCAGACCAGAATTTTCGAGCCAGCTCCGCCTGGAAGCAGAAAGGTGAGGCACCAGTGATTTTCGGTGTTGTGTGGATGTTTTTTTATTTTTATATTTTATATTTTTTTTGGAAATAACATTGTATATCAACAATCGTATCGCATAACTGATTTAATTGCACACTACACACCACTTTTGGCTCAATCCCAACCTATTGTGGCGTTGCTATAAGAGAAAAAAATTTTGATTTATTCAATAAAAGTGTAATTTTTTTTCAAATTTTACTGGCTGCCCTATGAAATTATTAGATTTTCCGAAAAAACGACGCACAACGAATTGGTCTCGATTCGAACCAGCTCAAACGAAGTGATTGATGTTCAAAATTTGAGATTTCAAATCATAGTATTTACGGTAAATAAGTAAAGAATTGGTCACCGTAAATACTATTTTATTCGAATCCAAATTTTTCAACTACAATAACTCCGCTTCCACCGATTGGAATTGAACCGAATTTGGTGAGCATCGTTTCTATAAACATCCTAACAATTTCATGTTTTTTTCTTTAAATTTATTTTAAAATAACAAATATAACTCTCTTCTCCTGTAGCAATGCGGCTACTGGTTGAAATTGAACCAAATTTGGTGTGTAGTTTTTAATTAGGTAACCTAACAATTTTATCAAGTAGCATCTTCGAGAAATTAGATTAAATTATAGCGTAGAAACGTTTCGGAAATTCGAGTAGAATTTGATTACCGGCATTTCGCCATAATTGGTCTAATTAGTTAACTAGAATTTTGGATCGGGTTTTAGTTTCTTGTATTTTTTCCAGGTCGTCATCGCGACAAACATTGCCGAGACGTCGCTCACCATCGACGGCATCTACTACGTGGTGGACCCGGGATTCGTCAAGCAAAAGGTGTACAATTCCAAAACGGGCATCGACCAGCTCGTGGTGACGCCCATCTCTCAGGCGCAGGCCAAGCAGAGGGCGGGCAGGGCCGGCAGGACCGGTCCGGGGAAATGTTACCGGCTGTACACCGAACGTGCCTACAGGTATGATTCGGTGACTCGACTTGACTCGAGTCATTTTTTCAAATGCATAAAATGACTCGACTCGAGTCAATTTTTGTATTGTGCGTGACTCGAACCAAGTCATATGACTCGAGATTCGGACTCAAGTCGAGTCGAGTCATTTCCGTATTTGCACTCTGTGACCAAACTGAACGTAACACAAATAATGCTTTACGACAGGGACGAGATGCTGACCACTGCCGTGCCCGAGCTGCAAAGGACCAATCTCGCGTCGACCGTGCTCTCGCTCAAAGCCATGGGCATCAACGACCTGCTGTCGTTTGACTTCATGGACCCGCCACCGATGGAAACGCTGGTCACGGCCATGGAGCAGCTTTTTCACCTCAGCGCCCTCGACGACGAGGGTTTGTTAACCCGGCTGGGACGGAGGGTAACTTGGATTTTGTGGTTTGAAATGAAAAAAATTATTCAAATCTCACTTGGCTATTTCGTGAAATTTTTAAGATACCTAAGAAAACGCGGCACGTCAAATTTGGCTCAATTGCAACCCGTAAAAGCTAAGTTGTTGCGTGTAGAAATTTTTGAACCTATTAAAAAAATAAGAAAAGCTTTCTGTTTAAATTTCACTTGACACGCCATGAAAATGTCAGGTGTCTTGAAAACATGCTGCTAAACAAAATTTTGCTCAATTTCAACCCGTAGAAGCAAAGTTATTAAGAGTAGAATATTTTGCATTTATTGAAAAAATAAAAATTTCTGTTTAAATTTCACGGTAGAGCCCATGAAATTGTTACGTTGCTTAAAAACACGCTGCTAAACAAATTTTGCTCAATTCCAACCCGTAGAAGCAAAGTTATTAGGAGTAGAATATTTTGCATTTATTGAAAAAAATCTCTGGTTAAATTCACGGAAGAGCCAATGAAAATGTTATGTTACTTGATAACACGCTGCTAAACAAGTTTTGCTCAATTCCAACCCGTAGAAGTTATTAAGAGTAGAAGTTTTTGGATTTATTGAAAAAAAGAAAAAGTCTTGTTTAAATTTCACCGAAGACCCTGTGAACGAGACGGGAAGTTTTGGATACGAAAATATATTGTATTTCCCGGTGAAAAATTCTATCGTTTAACCAGCCTCTGTGACTGTCGTAATTTGAACAATATATTCATATTGAAGAATATATATGTGGCTGGTAATCGGCCGACGACGACCCCTGACGAGTGTCGTCCGAATGCACTCTGGTTTTATTTCAATATGATTATATTATTCAATCGTGTATTGAAGTTGTATTCCTCAAAATAGTCTCTTCACATTTAACGTCGCCCACTTTCTTTCAGATGGCCGAATTCCCGCTCGAGCCTATGCTGTGTAAGATGCTGATCATGTCCGTGCATCTCGGATGCAGCGACGAAATCCTGACTATAGTATCGATGCTGTCCGTACAGAACGTGTTCTATCGACCTAAGGTATGGTGATACTTTAATCTCAATTTATTCGCGTTTGCACATAGGTTGGAAGAACGCCGCTGACTTGTACAAACTACTGGAACTACTAGAACTACTCTCTTTTCAAAATCTGCAACTAGAACTAGAACTTCTCTCCTTTCAATGTCCACAACTAGAACAAGATCTGGAACTAGTCTCTTTTCAAAATCTGCAACTAGAACTAGAACTACTCAAAAAACCATTAGTTGACTTTCAACTAACTATAATGGTATAGTTTCTACGATGTTATTACAATTCAACGCCTATTTCAGGAGAAGCAAGCTATAGCGGACCAGAAGAAAGCCAAGTTTCATCAGAGCGAAGGCGACCATCTCACTTTGCTGGCGGTTTACAACTCGTGGAAAAACAACAAGTTCAGTAACCCGTGGTGCTACGAGAATTTCATACAGGCCCGGACCTTGCGCAGGGCGCAAGACGTACGGAAGCAGATGTTGGGTATCATGGACAGGTGGGATGAGTTTTTTATGCGCTGAAGTGACTTGAACATAGTGTAATATATAATTGCTCGAAAAAGCTAAGTCATGGAGGTTGCGTGGCGAATTCACTAATTCCAATTTGAAAAAAAAACATAATTATAGTTCCAATCCAATAGGAAAAAACTGTGTAGTAGCAGTAACTTTAATTCTGATCTAACGTGGAAAAGCGGAAAATTTTCTGGTTGTCCGACTACGATATGAAAATATTAACCGATTGCATATCGAATCTTGTTTGCAGACATAAGCTCGACGTTGTGACTTGCGGAAAAAACACGGCCAAAGTGCAGAAAGCCGTCTGCAGCGGTTATTTTCGCAACGCCGCGAAAAAGGACCCGCAGGAGGGCTACAGGACGCTGGTGGACCAGCAAGTGGTTTACATTCACCCGAGCAGCTCTTTATTCAATCGCCAGCCCGAATGGTGAGCTGCGAGTTGTTTCAACATTGTGTTTTGCTCGTGAAATGTTGATCAGTAACGAAGGTTTTGTCAGCTGTCACTTAGGATTACCATATATCCTATTTTTTTGGGAATTTGTCCTCTTTTTCATGAAAAAGTGTTAAAATACTTGGTATTGGACTCCGGCGTTGGCTAAAAAAGAAACAAAAAATACCATTTTTTGTCAGAAAATCATTCGAAATCCCGCCTTTTCAGGGTCATATATCACGAGCTCGTGCTGACCACCAAGGAGTACATGCGGGAAGTGACCAATATCGATCCGAAGTGGTTGGTCGAATTTGCGCCAAAGTTCTTCAGGATGGGCGACCCGACCAGGTTGAGCAAGCAGAAGAAGCAGCTCAGGCTGGAGCCGCTTTACAACCGTTACGAAGAGCCGAATTCGTGGAGAATTTCGAGGGCGTACCGTCGGAGATAGAAACTTGTCTTTTCTCAATGCGATATTGCTTTTTAATAAAATTTCTATCACGGGATCTTGGTTCGTTTTTTTCTTCGACAGTGCAAGCGATATTGTGTTCAACTGGCGTATCTTGGCGGCTCATTACTGCAAAGTGATTTAAATGTTTTTGAGTTGCCATATTTTGAGATTCAAAAAGAGGACACTTTGAAAGATTTAAGAGCTATAATACCGGAGGAGAAAACTGGAGATGGGAAATTTTTTCGAGTAGTAGTATTTAGTTGACCATAAAAAGCTCAGTTTTCCGATCTCGTTCCCGAAATACCCGTCTGGGTGTATTTTTAGTTTCTTTTTTAGCCAACCCTGCGGTTCAGTCCGTCGGAGTGATATTTTTGCAAGTATTTCAACACTTTTTCTAAAAAAATAGGACAAATTCCGGAAAAAGAGTGCGTTTGGGTGTCATCCGAGGACTGCTGATATTTAGAAACCAGCAAGGTTGTCCAAGAGTGTTAGCGTAATACTGTGATGTCTCCTTGGCTGTGAGACGTGTTTAATGCAAGATTTGAAATGTGCCAGGGCAGGCTTTCGCAACGTGGAGGCCATGAACAGTTTTCAAGGGAGGGGGGGGGGGGAGTCCGTGACAAAGTTTTTACAATTTATCGTCTGAAGAGACTCATCGGGGTACAGATATTCGGTATACAATTGAATGATATTGAAATAAACCAGAATATTTTCGGCTGGCACTCGTCAGGGTTAATCGTCTCTAAGTCTTCTCCGCTATAACGGAATAAAGAAATTGCAATTTAATAAAAGTAGTATTGTAGTACCATGTACACTGTACAGCAATAAGCGGCTTCTTCATCTTCAGTTTACTGTTTTCCCTCCACTAGCAATTAAGACATTGTCAGGGCAAAACAAACCATCACGTTAACTGAGTGTGATTGTAATAACAAATTATTATACTATCACGTTGATTGTGTGTATTTATATCATTCTAACTACCTTTTGGAAAACAGAAGGTCGTCGATTTATTCAAAGGGAGCCACTGTCTAAAAAGGTTGTGAACGGCTCCACCGGAGTATAGAGTTTCAATAAGTCAATTACGTCGACGGGTCTCGAGGTTTTAGTATAGTTACTCGGAGGGTGGATGCTTGCGAGATTGCAACATGCGTATTCGGGACAGACGCAAAATGACTATTGAAAAACAATCAGAAGAAGTTTATTAATATTTTCATCATTTCAAATCTGCGATACAATGAAAAGATAGGAAGGTATCGAAACCACTTTGAGTTAGGTTCGGCTTATTAGCAATTTTTATCAGTTCAATACACCACATAATTGCGATATAATGAAAAGATAGGAAGGTGTCGAAACGACTTTCGCTATGTTACAAAGGTCAAGGACCAAAACCAAACGTTCCACATTCCGTATCCTCCGCTATTTCAGCATTTTAGAAATAATGGATTTCCGTTGTTCCTGTTTTGCGGTCCACGTCTATGACCCGCCCTTTTCTCGTTTATTTCCGCTTTTAAGGGGTGCTCAGAATTTTACTAGAAACAAGGATGCAAACATAATCCAAACCGCTTTTTACTTAGCAAAATCCGAAGTGTAAAAAGTTAGTAGATTTGCCTGAAAACTGAAGTAGAGGTGGATGTAGCCTAAAAGCATTAAGAAATTTTGTAAGTAATGCAAGTTGTTAGAATCCTACTTGAGTAGAGTTACCCAACCATACGTCCTCCTTTTTCAGGTTTTTGAAAATATCCTCCTTTTTGGCAATTCGTCCTCCTTTCCCGATTCCAAAATATGGTAATCCTGTACTTGAGTACTTCAAAAGTGGTAGCCTACTTCGCTTCCGGTGCTCAATCCCAGGTCCGTCATGCTTTTACTAGAACTAGACATTTCCTCAACTTTCATTCCATCTCAATAATATAGTATTTGAACTGCACTGATAAAATTAGCAATAATCGACTGAACCAGAAAACATACAACTTTTTTATAAATATCCATCCGGTAGAAATCTCTGACATGTTCCGCAAGCTGGCGCTAGAGTGCAGTAATATTTCTGTTGCTACAAACGTCGCTAAGAAGCCAACGCATTGGCAGAACGTCAACAAATCGCCAGAGTTGGTAAGAGTTATATAGTAGGCGGATTATTTTGAAACTAGATTGCATTATGATTCCGTTTCGACTTCAGGGGTTTTAACGCAGTTGCGTTGGTTACTTTGAATATACCAGATCTAAGAGTGTATAAATTTAGCCGATTTAACGTTCTGTGAAGACTAGCTTTTAGTCACTGTTCCTGTTACCAGTTTACACTTTGACGCTGTACCTGTAATCCCTGCGTTAAAAATGTGTCTTGACGAAAATGTTGGGGTTGCGACTTGCAATCTGTGATGCAAACTCAGCCAAAAGACATCCTACGAATGAATATTATATTGAATTGGACATCGCAGCCTTTTAATGCCCTAAAACAAATGGCACTTCTTCGATGGCAGTCAGAGATCGAAAAGTGTTTACCATGATCGCCAATGAATGTTCTCCATGAACACGAACAAAAATTTATAAACGTCAAAATAAATTGTTTTTGCGTTTGGAGAGGGTTAGGGTCAAAGTTGGGTTTAGGGTATCCCAAGATTAGGGTTGAAGTATTAGGGTGGGGAGGTGAATACTAGGGTATATAGGAGGTGGGTTAGGGTCAAAGTTGGGGTTAGGCCAGACTGGAATTAGTGGTTATTTTCAACAACATGTTGTGCGTGACAAACGAATTTCTCGCGTGATTGGAGAATTTCATCCGCGTGACGGAAATATTTTTCCCTCTGATTCAATACTGAATTACTTATTAAACGACACAATGTGCTAAAATAGACCTGGTATATGCAGGATTAGGGTTACGCCGTATTTTCGCTGTTCCGCAAATGCCACGCTTACTTGCGTTCATTGTAAAGCGCAAGCGCCTTATTATGGATTTGGACTATGGTATCGCCTTGTGACGTCAGCATAATTCATTAATCGGCGTGATCAAATATAAAGGCTCGTGTGACGTTGTGCGTGCCGTTGCCACCGATTCCACTCTGGGGGTTAGGGGGGATATTAGGGTAGCTGGAGGGGGATATTAGGGTTGTGAGAGGAGGGATATTAGGGTTGTGGGAGGGGGGATATTAGGGTTAGGGAATATTAGGGCTGTGGGAGAGGGGATATTAGGGTTGGGGGAAAGGGGGTTGGAGGTGGGTTAGGTTCAAAGTTGGGGTTAGATTACCCCTAACAGGGGTTTAACCCACCTCCAATCTCCCTTTCCCCCCACCCTAATATCCGTCTCTCCAAAGGCACAAAAAACAATTTATTTTGACGTTTATAAATTTTTGTTCGTGTTCATGGAAAACATTCATTAGTGATCATGGTGAACAATTTTCGATCTCTGACTGCCATCGAAGAAGTGCCAAACAAATGATGTGTTTGACTGATTGATGTGCTGTTATTTCGTTTTACCCAACATATGCTATACCTTTGAATTAATATCGGAAAGATTACAGACTTTATAGGAATTATATTAATTTGTATTGATATAAATAATGACTATTTGACTATTTGAAATATAATTAATCTAATTTCCAGGCATTACGGATTAATGGGGATGTCTCAAAAGGTTTTTGTTGTTTGTTGGTAATAAATCACCCACCTTTGAACTCGGTCAACACCTGCGTAGAAGCGATCTCTGTGCTTGAAGATTAGCCGCCATACCCTTCATTGCAATCTTGTGAAACTTTGTAGCAATTGATTCTCGAATTTTATGAATATTTTACATTTTTATACTTTGATATTGATTAATAAATTCGTATTGAAATAAACTTAAATATTTTTGGCTTACACTCAAGGATAATCGTCAGCCACTAGTAGAGCATTGAGAAGATCATTTTATAATGATATTGTGTAAATGTGTATATATATAGTAATATAGTAAAATTGTGTTTTTTGCTAGATATTTCAAATTTTAATATCACATTTTTGTCAGAATGGTTAAATTATCGTAACACCCAGCTAGAACTATATACTATTTGATTAACTCCTGTAATTTGTGAATTTCTTGTGACTCGTCGCGCGCGGAGCACGAGTCTGATGTCTGGTGGTGGGGGGCGAAAATATGGCGTCCAGGTTGGCAACGAGACGTACTCTCTCATTCTAACTCCTGAAGACTGGGAAAAGAGAAGACAAGATCGCGAAAATGCAAAGAAGTTATCCTTGGCCAACAATAAACGCAGAAAGTGAGATATTAGGATTAGGGGTCTTCAAAAATGACTTCTTTTCTCAAATCGTACTGGCTACTTGATAAAATTATTTGACTACTTAATTTAAGCCTAAACACCAAATTTGGTTCAATTCCAACCAGTGGAAGCGGAGTTATTGTCATCAAAAAATTTGAATTTGAATAAAATAGTATTTACGGTGGGCACCACTATAATAAATAATTAAAGAATTGGTCACCGTAAATACTATTTCATTCACAATCCAAATTTTTCGACGGCAATAACTCCGCTTCCACTGGTTGGAATTGAACCAAATTTGGTGAACATCGTTTCTATAGACAACGTAACACTTTCATGGGGTGAACAGAAAATTTTCAAATTTTTTATTATTTATTTTTACATAATAAATAGAAACTTTCTTCTCCTGTAGCAATGCGGCTACTGGTTGGAATTGAACCAAATTTGGTGTGTAGGCTTAAGTTAGGTAACCTAACAATTTTATCAAGTAGCCAGTACGATTTGAGAAAAAAGTCATTTTTTGAAGACCCCTAATTAGCATCCACCGTACAGTGAGGCTGTTCATAAATTTTTTTATTCAGTTTACTTGCTACTTGATAAAATTGTTGGGTTGACGAAAATCTTGAAATTTTGAAAAATTGAATTTGAACTCTGCACTCGGATAAGTTATTCGAAGTGCGTGCAATTTCTCAACTTGTTTCATTTAATATTCATATTCTTATCCCAAACTCAATATAGTTCAAAGTTTATATTGCAGAATATTATAGTACAATGATTATGTGAGCACCAAGTTTTGAGTAAAATATGCCACGTTAATATTTGTATACAATAGTCATTCGACCATCCTACAAGACTCATTTATCTAGATTTCACGAATATATCCAGATTGGAATTCAAATCTAATCTTCAATCCAAATTTGAATCAATAATTTGGTTTATATCTTCAGTTATAACTGGAATTCAATACCATATCCTACAGTTTTATTATTTACCAAGTACGAATGTATCTATTCAATGCATGATTTTTCTCATAACGCCGACTAAAATTATATTCCTAATACACGGAGACATGTTTGTTGCTTATCATAAACTAAAAAAAAACAGTTTACGGCTGACTTCAGTAAACAAATATGTAGTGCTCCAAATCTTGTTGATATGTCGGCCCGTCAGCTGCATCTGTCATTGCTTGACACAACATCGTTTGTGGGTGAGGACGACAGCTAATCACGTGCATTGATTGCATTATTTTACAAATTAGGATTTCGAAACGTATCACGCGACACTTTAAAGCACAGACCAGGCAAGAAACTAGATTTGAACTTGAATATGGAAGCAGCGGCTTATAATTTTAATTGTTACCGTGTAATTTGCTATATTGTCTTCACTCTGAACCTGGATTACTCACATTGTATGTAGGCTACATAATCACTGTAAATAAATAAACTAGACTTCAACGTAAACACATTTCTGGATCAGTTTATTCAGTAGTTTTTCTCCACTCATTAACATTAATTAATATATTTTACAATCTATAATCCGAGTAACTTTTCCCGGGGTGCTCAATGCCCAAGACTGGGCTATATATTGACCAACTTAATTTCATGCCAACGATATTGCTTATGGCTTAACGGCTTAACCCAAGTAGTTGAATGGTTACTTACTGATCAAATCAATTGTGTCACTGTAATGATACGTTTTAATGTTAACCAAACTATAAATTGTGCATGATTAATTTTGTTCATATGCATATGTTAACTGACAGCCTATGTATGTATTTGGTAGATTTTAATTGAGGAAAATATTATCCAGATACTCTAAGTATGAAGTTATCATTATCAAGTGGAATAACGCTTTGCATAATACAACAAACTTAAGATCCTCATCAAAAATGGAAGCACTCGTAGACTTGTTGACATTATTCTTGAGATATAATAGGATTGAAGCTATTGTGTTGATTGCGCTTAATATCATTCCCACATGGCTACGTATGTTAAAGCATTTCAGTTACATTACGCAAGACCATAGTAGTAGTAAAAGCCATAATTAAGGCCCACGAATCAAAGTAAGCTCTGAGGGTAAGCCTTTTGGAACAATGAATCACTCAGCCTCTTTACGATTCGCCATTGAATGAGATTTCGCTAATAATCATCGTGTAGACATCTTATCTCTAGTATTGTGTAACTGTTATTAGATACAGGACAATGACGTATTGTTCATCGCAGCGTTGGTAGGAGGTCCGTCATTTCATTAAGATAGAGTCCGACCAATTACCCTCTTCATTTAGAGCGTTGGACGACAGAAAAAGGGTCGCCGAGGCCCGCGAAAACAGGAAAAGAGAGCTGGAATTATACAAAAGACGTCAAAGGCAAATCGAAGCTACTGAAAGATATCAAAGATTTCACATCGGCGCCAAAGACAAAAGGAACCCTGCCACAGGTAGATCTAAATCCTGTGGTAAGCTTTCCCATAGATGCCAATGTATCTTTGTTAATGGATATTTCATGACATTATTTGCTCCTGTATTATAAGATTTGTCTGTGTATTAGAAACATGTTGATTTTGCACTGCTTCAATAGCTACTAAACTTCATCGCAACCCTTGTACTAGCTCAAACAGTAATCCTGATCACGCATGTTGAAGAGATGTATATTTTGTTGGTTTACTAATAGTTAGACGGACTCTCGGAGGTACATAACTTCGATATACAATTGAGTAATATATTCATATTGAAATATTTTTGGCCGATAGTTTTCACGGGTAATCGTCAACAACTAGTAGAGAATTGGAAAGAATATTGTAAATCAACAAATGCGACTAAACCTTTCTTCTAGAATTCTAATGCAATTTAAGGGCTTGGTGCAGTATCTTAGCATTACAGTCGATTGGTATTTTCATAGGCCTATTATACCATCAGCTATATATCTCGAAGCGGCAATGAATTTTTAATGAGTGCTCAATTTCAGAGCAAAGCTCCACTCAGCCGTATTTGGAGGACGTGCTACAGAAATTGAGAGGTGGCTACGGTGACGGGGTATCAAAGCAATCCTCGACCGTATCTTCAAACTCGCAGTCCAGGGACCAGTAAGTACTGTACACATACATTGGGACATTAATTTTTTTTTTTTTCAATTTAAATTGGCTCTGTGGCGACTTCTACTGGTCGGAATCGAGCCAAATTTGGCGTGAGGCGTTTTTTTTAGACAACCTAACAATTTAATCAGTGAATCCCCGGAATCCTGAAAAAAGTTATTTTCGAACAACCCTGTCGCACGTCTCCTATTCAGAGATGATCAGTAATGAAAAACATCTCCCATTTAGGAGTAATCAATAGGGTTTGGGCTACTCTACATTCATTTCTTGAGTGATCATGTGTTTTGGCTGCTACCACTTTTACTTATGAGTTTTGTAGACAAAACTACTCACTCTTTGCTCATTGCATTTTGTTAAGCAAAAATTAGTTTCGGAATATACTTGTATGACATTCGTGAGTGAAATTGTCATCATAACATTTCACTTTGTGCTTCCAATTGAAGAAGTTTTGACACGTCTTGAAAATTGCTGCTCAAGCACATGTAAAACTAGCGATATCCTAGTAAGTAAGTATTCTAGGCCTAGTTTAGCCTAAAAACCTGGAAACTGTGAAGTGCAAGTTAAAATATTCTAAAATCATAACCACTTGACTATGTAGTGCTCCAGTGCTTACTTTAGCAGTTTGTTAGTACCGTAAAGCGTGGTTACTTTGGACGTGGGGGCAACTTTGAACGCTAAGCAGTAACACATTTAAATGGTTATTGATGGAATAGGGTTGCCGCTGAATGTCCAATTCTTTTTCATGAGGCAACAGTACCACAAGTAGTCTCAATAAAAGGTGGATTCATTTCACTACCAGATAAACTTGACCCATCATTGATGAATTAATTACACTTCTTTCATCAACACTGACCAAATAAGCCTCTATAACAGAATATATCTTGGTAATTTCATGATTAACACAGAGTACAGTCCATAGATTATATTGAAACATGATACAGGAAATGAGATATGTAATGGCAACACTGTTATGGTTATGACATATAGTATCTTGTAATGTTATATAGGAAATTACAACCCGACAGAACATGTGATGTGATATAATATGTGTATGGTGTGTAATATCGATAGGATGGAATACATATATATATATGTGTGATACAATGTAAAAACTGTATGCTCATTCGACATTTTGCACGATTGGCTCGATAAATTTATAAGTCTTGGAGACAAAACAAACAAGAAAGCTGTCTGTGTAATTTTGACAGACTCTGTGGTACATCAGTTCACTGCCGTGTGGCGATACTTATTCATGACCGTGATGATTTAGGATAAGTTAATTCTAATCCTTGCTCCATAACCACAGGAAAACCCAACACTTACCACCCAACACTCTAGCATTTTGAAGATGTAAACCGAAATTGTGAAGAATTGTCCAAAGTAACCACGCTTTACGGTCCTTACCGCGCATGCTTCTTTTTTGGAATCTTTGTGAACTGCGATCTTTTCTGCCAGGCTGTCCGCGAGCGTTTCTGACCAGTCGCAAAATATCGCGAGCACGAGTCAAGGTCGACATCCAGCATTGGAAAGAACCCAGTGGCAAAATATGAAGGTGACTTACTCGCTATCATAATCAGCGGTTGTGTTATTTTCTTCGTCTCAAGACACACAACGTACAATGCAATACGCAAGACACAATGTCCAGAACGGATAGGAGGCCGAAACAACCAAGTACTGTTTGTCTACAGATTGCTAGCCTACGGATGTAGTTACTCTTGGGCAAGAAGTGTCTCTTATTGCTGATCAATCTCAAAGCAGCATAATTAGTAGTGCTTATTTCTCGCTACCCGAGCGCTGAAATTTAATAAAACTGGTCTTGATCGAAAGCTAGTGTTGCACTCATTCCGAAAATACAAATTAAAATCTTATCAGGGCAATGGAACCGCCTCAAAACAGCCTCAAAGTCTTGAAATAGGCATTGTTCCGAATAATCGCTCGACGAAATTGGCCATTGTTATGTTCATGGTGTTGCGGCGCTGCCATTGTACGAACAATGCCTATTTTCAGAATTTGAGAGATGTTTAGGGGTTGTTCCATTGCCTGATACGATTTTAATTTGTATTTACGGACTCAGTGCGACACTAGCTACCGCTTAACACCAGTTATATTAAATTTCAGCACTCGGGTCGCCAGCTATAGCACTGCCAATTATGCTGCTTATATCTATCCGTAGCTTAGCAATCTATGGTATGTATATAACACTAACAGTCCACTTCAGACTACTTTTATCACATCTATTCAGCACAGTTCATTCCCTTTATGTTATCTTCTATTATTATTTCTAATTTGGTGTGCATGCCTCTTATTTATATCGCTTAGGCCGAGGCGGGTGTCTGATTTCAAAGACTAATCCATGTCGTCTCGGCACCTTCCTATCTTTTCATTTTATCGCAATCTTGTGTTGGCGTCGAAAATTTTGTAAGGTCCTACGAAATCGAATGCTACAAAGCATAAGCAAAACAAGGTAAAACTTGTTGGTGTCTTCAAACGCATACTCCCCATATCGATGTACTTGATCAGGTCAAAACGACGCCTTGCTGTCCTTTGGTCTTGCGTTGTTTTGAAATACCGTAGTTATAACATTACTATACGAATGAACTGACAGGTTTGCAGTGATTCACAAGTTGCTCAAATTTTACACTTTCTGTGACTGCCGATAATTGAGTGAGCACATGACTTCATAATCTTAACCTTAACGCTAAACCTTAACTGAACCAACACGCCCGCACATGTCGGAATACTGCTCCCTGTAGCTTACCTTATGCTGTCAGTCTCTTTAGACCTACGTACGGTACACTATTCGCCATGACATCAGCTATTTATACTATTATATATTATTTTAAGAGCTCCGTATTTAAATAAACCCGAATATTTTCGGCTGACACTCGTTCGGGGTGATCGTCAGCAGTAATGAATTGAAAAGAACATTGTATATCAACAATCGTGTCACAAAATATGACGTCACCAGCACGAAATTTCGAATAATCGAAGCAAAGAGAGCTTAAGCCAAGAGGCAGCCAACCCGTGTCCCGCGAGAAGGTTTTGTGTGGCCCGCAAGTTAATTCTCAAAATTAGTCATAACATCAGGTAAAATTGCAAGGCCCTGAATGCGAATTTTGATGATTACTAAAAGATCACTTCCGACGCATTGGCGTAGTTAGCAGCCAGCCACATTTATCACAGATCTTTGTATATGACCATGAAGTATAATATTTCACAGCAGATTTATTCGACTTGAAATTTTTCTCGGCACTTCGCATGATTCTTTGTCACTCGATTTCTTGCGTTTAGTATTGGATCCCCTCCTGAAAATTATAAATACGTGCAATTTACAGAATCGAGTCTAACTATATTCACAATTAGGAGATAACGTGTCGTCCAGCATGCGACTTTGCATCGAGATCGTTGGCGATGAAACAGTTGCACAAAATGATAGAGCCATGTTCGCCGGAACCTTCGATATTGCTATGTCTAATCGCCGAATAATCCTGTCATTGCCAACTGAGCCCAGTGGTATACAGAGGCGACCCACAAATCCCGAATATATGCAAGTAACATATTCATTGATCGAATTCAATCATTACCTTTGAAAGATTTTCGCACAGTTGCACACAGATTTTTCATGACATAATTGTATCAATTTTAAAGCGTAGTAATGTAAGTCTTATTTTCAACGTTACCCAATTCGGTTTCCAGGAGTACGCCGAAGATGTTCGCAGACAGATTTTAAGCGTTCAGCGTCTCGATTACGACCTCCCCCCGAAACACGGCCACGACCAAGACGAGAATCTGCCAGACGGTAAGCTGCAAAAGCTGTCTTTCATCACAATATAGCGGGAGAGAAAGAGATATATTTTATTTTGATCTCCGTCCATCGAGGTGCTTTGACGATGGATAAGCCGACAGTGGCGGGTCAAGGGGCTGGGTTTTGCGGGTTGAAACTCCTGTCATTTCAAACTCGGAAACCCGATCCTTGTGAAATGCTTTTTCTATATTGAATATTTCTTTGCTAAATTGCAATTCAGGGATTTGTATTGTTCGATTCTGAATTGAATCTAGGTAGTTGTGTTTTAGTTGGTTAATTGCGGATTTTTGATGGGTTCTAGCTCTAGTTCTGGTTGCGTGTTTTGAAAAGCAACTAGTTTTAGTTCTAATACTAGTGGCGAGTTTTGAAAACTGACTAGTTCTAGTTATAATTGTAAATTTTGAAAACTGACTAGTTCTAGTAGCGAGTTTTGAAAATTGACTAGTTCTAGTTCCAATAGCGAGTTTTGAAAACTGACTAGTTCTAGTTGTAAATTTTGAAAACTGACTAGTTCTAGTTCTAGTTCTAGTTCTAGTAGCGAGTTTTGAGAACTGACTAGTTCTAGCTCTGGTTCTAGTAGCGAGTTTCGGTAAAATGACTACCGGTAGTTCTAGTTCTATTTCTAGTTGTAAATTTTGAAAATTGACAAGTTCTAGTTCTAGTAGCGAGTTTTGAAAATTGACTAGTTCTAGTTCTAGTAGCGAGTTTTGAATATTGACTAGTTCTAGTTCTAGTAGCGAGTTTTGAAAATTGACTAGTTCTAGTTCTAGTTCTAGTTCTGGTTCTAGTTGTAAGTTTTGAAAAGTGACTAGTTCTAGCTCTAGTAGCGAGTTTCGAAAATTGACTAGTTCTAGTTCTATTTCTAGTAGCGAGTTTTGAAAACTGACTAGTTCTAGTTCTAGTAGCGAGTTTAGAAATATGACTAGTTCTAGTTCTAGTTGCAAGTTTTGAAAACTGACTAGTTGTAGCTCTAGCTGTGGTAGTGAGTTTTGAAATGTGACTGCAATTTGAAGTCCAGTACTTTGTATTAATCCTGCGCCAGTAGTATTCCGTGGCAATAACGTGGCCCATATTTTCAGAAAACGACGGGCAAGATTCTTTGCACGGAAGCAGCATATCAACATCGTCACAACCTTCCTATTCATCCTTGACGGCCGCAAAGCAAAACTCTGATGACAGCTTGGAGGTTAAAGGTCAAAAAGAAGTAGCTCAACCGCAGCGAACGCAGTGGAACACGGGATTACCGACTTGGCGAGATGCACCAGGCAGTAATCACGGCTACCAGAGCTATACTCACGCCCAGAATTCGGCTTCAAAACAGCAGAGTAACTTCTCACCGAGCCAAACTCCGATCAGCGTTGGCGCGGACTCCGGGGTTTTATGTAAAAGGTCAGTCAGTCATTTGTTGATATTTTTAATGATTCAAAAATACCGCGCGACTGGAAGTATTATTTGAAAAGCTTCTTGGAGGTACATAACTTCAATATGCACTTGAATAGTATATTCATATTGAAATAAACCTGAATATTTTCAGTTGACACTCGTCAGGGGTAAAAAAAAGCAACTAGTAGAGAATTGGAAATAACATTGTATGTAAACAATCGTGTCACAAAATATGACGTCACTGACATGAAATTTCGAACAATTGAGGCAAAGAGAGCGCTTAATCATATCCTATTTTTAGTTGGTACACGAACTCCTATATGCACAGTCTTGGTTGGTGTTTATCGATAAAAGTCAACCGCAAGGCACCCAAAGGAAAGCGTGAATAAGACGCCCATCTTGATCTAGGGCAGTCATTCTCAACCGGGGGTCCATGTCTAGATTCATAGCATGATTCATAACATAATTTATGATTTTCTGAGCTCAGAGGTTAGATCATATGAAAGAGTTTTGCTTGATAACTGCTAAAACTTCACGGTCCACATCAAAATGAATGGCCGTTTGAAACTATTGAAGTCTTCACAAACTCCGCACAGCATGATATTATTTTTGACTTGAGAAAAGTGATTTTTTAGCAATTTATAGTAGACTTCGGTTATTATTTATACAAGACAGATGACAGTTACAGGATAATTAAGCTAAATTTGTACTAAAACTTTGTGGGGTCCCGGAATGCCATGACAAACCAAACGGTTTCTGCAAAGATAAAGAGGTTGATGACCGCTATCATCGAGCAATATGTTTTTATGTAATTAGTGTCGAACATATGGTAATTCGACGTTGAATTTTACAGGGACAACCAAACGGGCCGGATAACGTATTACGTCAAAGCTTACCGGCCCTGGAGCGCCAACGTGTCCAACAAAACATTCCAAAGCACTTTCGGCCAGTCCGCCAATGCGTCCGTGCCGCTCCGTCCCAGCTCTTCGTTCGAAACGTCCCGAAAACACCGGCCCACGAACGAACCTGCCCCGCCAAAACCGCGGTACCAGGACACTTGGACTTCAACACCGGACCACGCAGCTGAAAATTCCACGCATCAAAACTCGCGCAAATCCGAACCAGCTTTGGACCATCCCAAATCAGAGGTGGCACAAATGTCCCAGGCTGAAATCACCCCGCCGGGACACGGATATAGGGTGTCAAGCGCGCCCCCACGTTCAACTACGGCTACCAAAGTGACCACCTTTTTCGAACAGAGTTCATCCCAGAGTTCAACCACCGAACCCACATACGCTACATCCACCGTGACTTTTGTACCCGGGACAGGGTACAGTAATTTGGGACAGACTCAACTGCACCTCAGACCTTCGACTTCAGATAATTCTAGATTATCGTCATTCTCGCGCACAATTGATAATTCCTTTTTAGGCGACAGCGAAAATTCGGGTGAAAAAATGGGCGACACAAAAATTTTGAAAGGAATTTTACGTCGACACTCAAAATACGAGAGTGCCCCGCCAAATTATCAAAGCTATTCGCGCCAGCCTTCATACCAATCGGCGGGACTGGCCCGGCAAAAATGGCTGAACGGGATCACCTCTGAAAATGACAGCCCCGGCAAAGAGCCCCGGGCACGTTCGGCCGAAGTTAAAAGTGTAAGGTGGCATGAGGTTCAGTATAATGACGGGACTTCGTCCACGTTGGACACCCGCGAAGGTGTAACCCCCAAACCTCCACCTGTAATTAAACCACAGCCCAATCCGAAACCAGCCCCCCGTGGTAGAGCCGCGAAAAAACCACCCCAAGCCCGGCCCAAGTCTTCGCCGGCCCGGGCCGGTAAGGGTGGCGCAAAAAAAGGGGGTAGGAAATTGCGTCCGGCTAAGGAGGCGCAGATTAATATCGTGCCCCACCCGCCACCGACCCGCCAAACGCCGCAGCTGTCCATGTCCACCGTGATTAATTACAGTGTCGATCCATCCGATAGCGCGTTACCGGTCAAAGAGTTTAAATCGCCAAGAGTTAATTCGGGTGAGTCAATTTTTATTAGGGTTGTAACCAAGTTACACGGCTCCGAGTCACAAGTCAATCTCACTTTTATAGTTTTGACTCGAGTCAAGTCGAGTCATTTTCAATTCACAGCCGAGTCAAGTCCGAGTCCAAGTCAGCGAGCAGAGGGTCGAGTCCGAGTCATGATAATATGACTCGAGTCCAAATCATTGTGTTGACTGCTTAATTTCCAGTTAAAGTCTTGTTAAACCCACTTTTTATAACTCTGTTTGGTGATATTTAATGGTTCGCATTTATATGATAATAATTTTCCTTACTTTTAGCAGTTTCTGGTCGCATTTTCAAGTAGCAGTACCAATAGATGAAATCGCAATGGTGTGGTTACTTTACTATTCTTTGAAATTACAATTAAATGTCGGTCGCTCGAGTCCAAGTCGAGTCCATACATAGATTGACTCGAGTCATTACAACCCTGATTTTTATCACATGTTTACTGGCAACACTAACCCAATCTCTCTGATTGCTATTCTTTCCTGTTTTCAAGGCTCACTCAGGCATCGGGCGTCTCCAAACAGCAGTAAACGCGTGGCGCTGATGTCGCGAAACAAATTACTCTTTTCGCGGAAAGGCAACGCAGATAGCAGCAACGGAGAAGCAGTTACCATGAGCACGCTCAAGAGCAGCGGAAACGAATCCAACAAGCAACTGGAAGATGGCATCATCTCAAAACATGGCAATCAGGTGATGATTTTGCAAATAATGTAAGCCTTACTTTCGGGTTTCAGGTCATGCTAAATGTCTCTAATACATGTACAATCTCTTTTAAAGATTCTCACACAAAAATAAGGGCAGTACATGCTGAATATACTCTAATGCTACACTCCAGTGATTCCCACGAGGTTGTAATGACTCGCGTCACGACGGCGCGAATCATTTTTTCAAATGCGTAAAATGACTCGACTTGTACTTGAGTCATTGGGCATTGGGCATGACTCGAACCAAGTCATATGACTCGAGACTAGGACGGCCAAGACAGACGTTTCATTTTAACTTCGAAGACTAATAAAGTTACCACATTATTTGTATATCGTTTATCAGTCGTAATACTTGGAAAATAGGGCCAGACACTGTTAGGACTGAGGAAAATTACGATATTATGAATGTTAGCCATTCTATGTTACTCAAAACTAAACAGTGAACAGAGACTTCGACTCGAATCACAACACTATGACTTGGATTCGACCCTCGACTCACTGACTTGGACTCGGGCTTGACTCGGTGGTGAATTGATATTGACTCGACTTGACTCGAGTCAAAACTATGAAACTGAGATTAACTTGTGACTCGGAACCTTGTGACTTGGTTACAACCTTGGATTCACAAACCGTATGCCTTCACAGATTTTGGAAAATAACTGCATAATATTGAAGATAAGGCGTGAAGAGAAGCATATCCCACTTGAAAGCGGTCTAACTTCATCGATAGCTGATAAATAAGCACGCATGACCATGACCAGGAAACCAATCATGGCATTGTCGATGAGTAGAATAATTTCCCGATCACAGTTGGGCTTATTTCTCAAAGAAAGTCTTTGATTCGTTTAAAACGCTGTTTTCACAAACAATTTGATGAGTTTTGTACGTATCCTTACAAATCCTATTCCATGAAAAATTCTTTTATAACGTGCTACTGGATCAATTGGAAGCATCCTAATTTTATTGGCTATTGTGCCGAACAAAAACTATACCAGTTGCAGTGAAAGATATCTCACACAGCTTCAAGCAGAATAATTATCACATTCTCATACTGAATTACATGATTATTGTGTAACTGAAGAATAAAAAGTTGCGACATTCAATCAGTAGCCTTAAGAATTTTCATATGTTTCTTGTAACGCAGCGATTATAGCATGTAACATATATAATAATCTCAAAGTGGGTTGAATCAAAGATTATACATTTCATCTTTTATTTATTTATGACAATATGACCCCTCTTACGGACACTGATTTACAGCTTTCGCTCGAAAGAACCCCGGAATCAGCATTGTTATATCGCAAATATTGAGTGGGATTAATTGATCACGATTCTTGGCTTCTTTGTGCTCATCTCATGTGTACATAGCTATTTAAAGAGATCTTCCGCGCTAAATCCCTCAACTTACCCCTTGTACAAATAAGTATTATTGGCATGAGCAACAAAACTTTGACATCAATGGCGGCGATAATTTACAATAGAAATGAAATTGTCAATACTTTGAACTGTAGCCTAAATGTCGCTCAACACAAAAGAACTGCGCTGATACTCTTCACTTCAATGTGACGGAAATATGACAGCTTGCAATCCATTGTCAAGCTCTTTATTAGTTATATATACATTACATGATACATGTGAAACTGAAATTATATTTTCGACCTACCAATAATGGTTTGCTTTCTAGAGAGAGAGAGAGATTTATTTCGTCAACCGATGGCGGCAAAATGAAATTATAAATATGCAACAGACAAACAGTGCTTCGGTATCGGTATTGACTGGTACTGCCATTAATTTTAATGAAACTATGGCAGCGTGCGGGTTAGGGGTCTTCAAAAATTGATAGGCTACTTGATAAAATTGAAAGGTCACCTAATTTAAGCCTACGCACCAGATTTGGTTCAATTCCAGCCAGTAGCCGCCTTGCTACAGGAGAACAAGGTTTCTATTTATTACGTAAAAATAAATTACCAAAAATTTCAAAATTTTCTGATCAGCCCATGAAAGTGTTAGGTTGTCTATAGAAACGATGTTCACCAAATTTGGCTCAATTCCAACCAGTGGAAGCGGAGTTATTGCCGTCGAAAAATGTAGATTTGAACCTAACCATTTTATCAAGTAGCCCGTACAATTTGTGAAAAAAGTCCCCTAAGACCCCTAGTGCGGGTATTATGGAGCTTTGAGTAGATGGTAGATTTTGCAACAATGTTTGATTTACTTATGAATTCCTCACAATTATAAATGAGGTTGAATAATTGAGTTTGGTAATATGAATATGTTCTTATTTAAGCACAAACATCTTCGGATGAGACACTGAAACAATATAATGGTGTAAATTTGAAGTAAATTTCAAAGCATTGCCGTAATGTTTGCAAGGAATAATTGGTTGACACAATTTTGCATCTGGTGTCTTGTTTAACCACTGCATCAATGTTATATAACCTGGGTTGCAGGCAACCAAGTCATAAGGTTCTGAGTCACAAGTCAATATAGTTTTGACTCGAGTCTGTGAAACTCTTGGGTGACATCAAAGGACTCGTATTTAGAATATACTCATTTTTCCTACTCTGAATATGTTTATTCAAACAAATTTTCACAGGTTACAATCAAGGTATCGAGTACAAAACCAATCATTAACGTGCCGGCATCTACGAGAAGAAATACCGCAGATGGCCGGATCCCCTTGAACGGCACACCTACTGATCAGGAAATTGAAATGCTATGGGACAAGGTATGTTTGAGTTCACCGTCTGCCTTCATTGATGATTATTATCTATTGTGACCACACAAGATTATTGAATATACAAGATTAATACCTCAGTGGCATAAGATGCATTCACACCGAACGAAGAAAGTTTCATTCCATTTTATCGCAGTCTTGTCGTGTTTTGAAATAATCAAATTATTGATGATTTACTGAATTGTGAAGCAGTTTGAGATATTGTGATTAAGCACATACTGTTTCCAGTGCTCAGCAATGAATTTGGAAGGCTGTCGAAACTATCATCTTAGAGTGAAGTTATGTAACGAATTTGCGTCAGACCAATAGACCTAAATAATTTATATTCCGTTTTCTAGATGTTATCATACATATAATGCTTACTTTGCTTTATTGTTATCTTAGAATTTCCATTCTTAAACTCATTACTTCGAAGTTTCTTTTCGAATTGATACAATGTAAATTTCGTGGTCTGTAATGAGGGTTGACGTACTTTGCGATATTCATTTCAAATTTGAATATGTTTGAATCCGTTTAGCTGATGACTTCACAATTTCACCATTTCAAAACACCACATGACTGCGATACAATGAAAAGAGACAGGAAAATGTCGAAAAGACTTGGGGTAGTCTTTGAAATTAGACGCCCACCTGGGCCTAGGCGATGTAAAGAGGAGGCGTGCATACTGAATGAAAAGTAAAAGACGATAATATAAAAAAAACAAGCGACAAAATGAGGTGGCATGTGACGAAAGGCGCAATCGATATGTCAGGTCGTGATCTGGTAAACTTGAGGGCTTACTAGTTCAGTATTCAGTCGAAATTGCATTCATTTCGACTTGAATTTGGACACTGGACAATGGACATGCTCGACGACTTTCGGATAGCCGGCGAGATACAGTTGCTTGATAAGAGACACCCGAAAAGTCATTGCGTTTATTGAATGTGTCCTTGCAATGGATGTTCTGATGATAGAAAATAATCAGTATATATTCAAAATCATTCAATATGATCACCGCTGTTTTCAAACACAGACTGTCCTACGACCTGACATGTTAGCGGCAAGACTGTGATGTATTTATTTAAAAACATATTCTTTACAGGTACGAGCCTATCTTGCTTGGAGCAGGAGCAAGGGCAGTGGCTCCACGCCAGGAAAGAAATCTAGAAGCACCCCGGAAAGGTTGGTTGTTTTCAGCCGTGGTCAAAGTAATCAGCGTTGGTGCTCGAGTACAAGTGGAAGAGATGGCATAAATTCTATCGAATTTCAATTGTTGATATACAATGTTCTTTCCGATTCACTGCTAGTTGCTGACAATCACCGCTGACGAGCTTAAGCCGAAAATAGTCGCGTTTACTTCATTATGAATATATCATCTAATTGTATATTGAAGTTCTATACCTCTGTCAAGTAGAATTAGAAATAATATAAAACGCTACTTAATTAATTACTTTGTTACTGACCAGCTCTCAAAATGTTACAGAAAAGTCGCCTGGACTACTCCCGCGGAACCAACGAAGCAATTGTCTGCCAACATCATATCCATCGATGGCGGCATATTCAGCAAACAACCGGCGGTTGAAGAGAACAATAGTCAGAACGCATTCAAAACTCAGCAGCTACCTCTTCAGTACGAACGTTACGGAATTGGAAAGAGGTAAGCCACACACAAATGGGGCAGAAGCACTATGTGATACATAAAACCGACCTAGTGGAATGGTGAAGCGTACGGGTACAATCCTCAACCGGGTCAGACCAAATACCTGGTATTCGTGACTTCCGGCTTGGTGTTCAGCATTTCCAGGATAGCATGGAGGGGTGGTGCAAGACTTAGAGAGCCTCACAAGGCTATATCTGTACCTTCCTGGTCCAGAGGGATATTCACATCATGCACTCATCGTATGCATATACGCAAATCGTGTGTATGTATATCATGAGTCGGTGTATGCGCCGCAAAACCATCAAGGACAAAAATATACTACATTCTATTTGTAACCTATTCCCAGGTTTCGCACTTGAAATAATTTGTTTACTCTCACAGTCGGAAACTGGCATATTCACCGACCGTACCGACTCAAGAGTATGGGTATCATGGATCGGGAATGCAATCCCAAGCTAGAGAAAAGGTAACCTTGTTTCAATGCTAGACGTTGACAATTGGTTTGGCAATTATATCGTAACACAGGGGTTCTTATAGTATGGGCTGCGAAGGGTATAAATTTGGGTCGCTACTGCACATTCTTTGAAACAGAAAATTTTCTGTGGTCTGCGGTAGTCTCCTGTGGTTAATTTGTATAGGGTCACTGTGTTGGGTACTGTAGCCAATAAGCGAGATGTGCAGAAAAATGATTACGACAATATGACTTGATCGTGAAAATTTACCGACCTTTGAATTACACAAATTGGTTTGACGCCATGATAAGATTTGTCCGACATTGTTTTCTATGGAAAACTCTATCTAGCGCAGGCATTACTCAGGCAGGATCGAGGGAGGAAAAGAGCGGGCGTAATTATCGCTACTTTTTTAATACACATAATTTACTGAAATGAATCTTTCTGTATTCGGATACTTGAGAACATCTCGTACTACCAACCGCTGATGGAAACTTGACTTGAGTCTGGGGGTCTAGGGGTGTGCAATGCGAGGGTGCAGTACTTTTAGACACAAATATTTTAGGTCAACCCTTTCCGCGCTTGAAGACATCAATTCCAACCCGTAGAAACAAAGTTATTTGAGTTTTTCGTTAATAATTCTGGGATTACCCAGTCCACCATCAATGCTATTTTTGCAAATCCAGAACTTTCGACTGCAATAATTTTGCTTCTACCGGCTGGAATTGAGTTAAATTTCTTTTGCATCGTTCTTGAAGACTACTTGACAATCTCATGGGGTTTACAGAAAAATTTGATTTTTTTTTAAATTTTCCGTAATAAAATCAAAATTGGCTATGCGGCGGCTTATACTCGTTAGAATTTGACCAAATTTGGTGTGCGGCGTTTTTTAGGGCAACCTGACAATTTAATCAGTGAATAGCTTGAATCCGGAAGAAAAATTATATTTGAACAACCCTAACTGACATTCATTTCTCAACTACCATCCTTGGTTTTATTTCATAAAATCGATTTATTGCCAGGTTCGAGGGACTGTTCCTACGATGAAAAACAGGCACCCCTCGTCGGCACCGGTACGAAGAAGCGCACAATTGACCGACAGCGTCAAAACGTTCCGTCTCGTAGAAGCTCTCATCGAACAAAACGTCCCAGAAGAACAAATCCTAAACGCACTCAATTCTCTGCAGGCAACTACGAGAGAAGTTTGAAGGACCGCTTCGTATTCTTTGTTTTTACTGTCATTTTCGCGTTAACCTAGTATGTCGCATAACTATGTTTAGCTCGTATGGTCTGTGACTGTGATTTGTTAATAGGCAAGTTCCGTTTCATGTATTCTACGCTAGAATGATACGTTATCAGCTCCTTTTGGGAGTTTTTAATAGAAGATCTAATTTTGATAATATGATGTTATCGTTTTGCTGTCATCAGAGGGATGAAGTTCAACTTTTAAGAGAAATCGTTAGGTTTAGAGCAGGGGTCGCCAACTCAAAATGGGTCGCGGGCCACTTTTCCAAATTCCTAGAGGCCGCGGGCCGCATGACATCAATATCGAGATAAAAGTAGGCAACGCAGTTCAACAACCACGTCTGATAATTCTATGTTATTACAATGCTGTGGTCTATTACATGGGCGACGGTTATAGTCACCACAAAAGAAATAATATTTTATTGAACAAACACAAATACAACAAAGTATCATGATCATCAATTTCTTTATATTTTGAACTATGAGCTGTACACAATACCTGACAACACTCTGTAGCCGCTAAAACAGGGGTGGCCAACATTTTTGCTATTCACGGCCGCATTTCAATTACCCATGTAGCCTGCGGCCGCAAGCCGATGGTTAGTCGTGATAAACTAGCTGGGGCCAAATACCCACGTTAAACTGTTCATGTCCATTGCCGGTACACTCCGAACTAATTTATTTCGCATATCGGCTTACTATGCGCACCAAAATCGTTAGTAGTTATGTTTTAAAGTGCCTCAGGAAACGGTCTGTACTCGCGCCAAGCGCGAAAAATTTTTCATGTTCATGAGTGATTTTCGTCAATAAATATTAGTATAGTTTCACATATTGCTATAAAATATTTATCCTTCCTCGGCTAATGTGATCAGATTCACCGATAGAGCTGATGCAGGGGGTATCTTCGAAAACTTAGGGTAGTTATTAAAAGTGTCGACTGTCGACAGCCGCATAATTTCCCTTCTACTGCTGCAGATTGGCCACCCCTGGATTAAAGAATCAATATTGGGGTTAGCTAGAAGCGGTAGGCCTACTTGCTAGACAACTATCTACTCGTAACGCATGGTCTTTTGGAGAGCCCGAAGTCGTTTTTCAAGCGTCTCGGTCTTGGCAGTGGTGGGCCATTGCACGTCGAGGCAATATGCCTATTCGTACCAGCAAATTCTTCATCCATGTAATGATATTACCATGCCGAAGCCGTATCAACTAGTGAGGAATAGTGATATTGGGCACAGTAAAATTACTTTGAACAACAACAACATGATGTTTCAACTGAAATCAATTTCAGCGTTTCAAAATGATTTACTAAGCGTTTTTCTTGAATTTTTCCAAATCAGGTCGCGGGCCGCAAAATAGGACCTTGCGGGCCGCGTGTTGGTGACCCCTGGTTTAGAGAGATAGAGAGAGACAGACAGAGATTTATTTCGTCAACTGATGACACCAAAAAATATCCGAGACATTGTGTTGACTGTTCAGTTTCCAGTTGAGGTCATGTTCTACCTACTCTTACAACTCTGCTTATGTGATATCGAATGTCTCTCATTCATAATTTCCGCACTTTTAGCTGTATTGGCCTTATTCTTCAAGTACCACTACTGATAAATGAAATGCTAAGTGTGGTAACTTAACTATTCTCTCAAGTTACAATGAAATGCCTCTATTGGTCCTCCGAGTCCCGAGTAATGCGCATTGACTCGAGTACAAGTCAAGTCAATACACAAATTGACTCGAGTCAAGTCATTTCCCGGTTTTACATTACATTATTAGTTTATTACAACCCTGGCAAAAACCACAAAATACCACACTCCACACCATCTTAGCATATACTGAAACGAAGTCATTTCATAGTATGGTTTGCACGTCTACAGCATAATATTTAAGAGTGTACTTGATAGGGTGTACCAGATACTGCATTACCATTGTCCGATTACTAGCTATCATAGGCAGCTTTATGCTTCAAACCGAATGTACAATATATCATACAATTTGTGATCTTGTGACCAAATATTTCTCTTGATCACCATTCGTAATGGTTCATTTTGCAGTAGAACAGGGTGGAGTTACAATGTGTGAGCTTGCGGTTTCTGTTTAATGATTCACGAGTAACCACCACACCAGCTAAGTTCCTGTTTGTCGTTTAAAGATAGTGCAATAAATATAATGTAAATGCAGTTGCCAGTAAGGTTCAGCCTTTTAAATATACGGTGAAGTCAGAGATGGAATGCAGAACATTCTTTTGACAGCAATCTCACTATCCCCACCAAAAGCCTACTAACGTACTCAACAAACTGCCTGAAATCTCTGTTGGTAATCGATCACGCACTGGCACTTTCCTATTTCAAGCATCAAGTGACCAGTGGCGGTGCCACAATTGCATAAAATCAAAATACTCATAACGCACATATATGTAGAACCCATCAGCTTTTTCATGTATTTCCACCTCAATTATAACTTCATACCAAGCCAGATACCTTTGCATATCTATCCATGATCTGATCTTTCCTCAAAAAGCCGACTCCGAAATTGCCTTTGAATCTTTATCGCGAGCATACCAATACGACAAAAGTCAATCCCAATTCACAAGCTTTACATTGTATACAAAAATTGCCTAATATCTACGCCACAAAACAACATCAAATTACACCACGAAACATCAAAAACTATCATTCAAAACAATCCAATTCATAAATTAGATGGTGTATAATAAATAGTATCCTTGGATGACCAACCTAAATCACAAAATAGAGGCATCTTAGATTTATATGCTAAAAAAGCGCTGTAGTATCTACGTTTATCTTCAATACAAATAACCACCGTAACTGCTGTATTTAAAATGCAAGGCACATAATATATTTGTCTTATCTTGCGGTATCGAGACGACAATGTAATACAATAAAAAGTAGTCTGAGCAGAGTCAATTTTAGGCCCACTAGTGACCAAAAGGTTACACCAGTAATCATGACGGACCACAAAGATAAGAAAAACACACTAATCACTCAGTTAAATCTGACAAAATCTGTATTGATGGCAGTTCTTTCTACTGAGCCCAGGACATTGAAACAGCTTTTTAATTATGTTTCGATAATTGGTTACCTTTAACTGAGATATAAAGTCGAACGTGATGAAACCGGCAGGTCCACGTGAAAATTTTGTTGATAAAACACATAAATTGCTTAAACTCATGCTGTGGTGATAAAAAATGATGGTAAATTATATTTAGAACGTGACATCCGTGTGTGCACGTCGCTATTGAATTCGCACAGTTTGTTCTATTTCCAAAAAATAGTTGAAAATGTGGTTTATTAACACAAAATTCACTTTGGCACAAAAGCGATATGTAAATTGCGGTTTTGCGGCAGTAACAATGTGTTTATGATAAATAGATAAACGGTTACCTAGTCCTGTAGGCAATCTGCAGTAGGGCTGTTCAAAAACAACTTTTTTTCTTCAAATTTCAATGGCTGCTTGATAAAATTTTGGATTTGAAAAAATAGTGTTTAGGGCGGAGAGTTGTTTATTTTGTATAGATCTATCCAACGTAAATACTATGATTTGAAATCTCAAATTTTGAACATCAATAACTTCGCATCTACGTGTTGGAATTGAGTCAAATTTGTAGTGAATCGTTTTTTCAGACAACCTAACAATTTCACGAAAAATTTGATAAAACATCAGATTTCTTTTAAATAAATCTGAAACGTTTTTCTTACATAGCAATGCTTCTATTGGTTGGAATTGATCCAAAATAGGTGTGCAGTGTTTTTTTTAGGCGACCTAACAATATTATCAAGCAGCCAGTACAATTTGAAGAAAAAAAAAATTTTAACAGCCCTAATCTACAGTGTTTGTATAGTAGTGTACTGGTAAAATATTCACAGTCGCATTATGTGTATGCAACTGCCATGTCAATCTATGCATAGGGCCACAATAGCAAAGTCGTCTTGCAATATCCAGGGCAGATTAACACTTATGTCGACAGATATGTAACTTTCATCCCAACAAAAACACCAATTCTTGTGTTAAACTAAAGCATAATGCATCTTTACACAGTAAATATGCATGTATACCAGGGTTGTAATGACTCGACTCACGATTTTCTGATGACTCGAGTCATTTTCTCAAAATACGGAAATGACTCAACTCGAGTCAATCTGTGTATTGACTCGACTTGGACTCGAGTCATTGCGCATGACTCTAACCAAGTCACATGACTCGAGACTCAGACGGCCAAGACCGACATTTCATTGTAAATTCGAAGAATAGTGAAGCAACCACCCTATTGGGATTTCGTCTATTGGTACTGGTACTTCAAAATGCGACCAGAAAGTGCTAAAAGTGAGGGAAATTAGTATATTATCAATGCGAACCATTCGATATCTCGAAACATAGTTATCAAAAGTGGGTTTACCAAGACTTTAACTGGAAACTGAGCAGTCAACACAACAACTTAGACTCGAGTCATAATACCATGACTCGGACTCGACCCTCTGCTCGCTTACTTGACTCGGCGGTGAATTGAAAATGACTCGACTTGACTCGAGGCAAAACTATAAAAGTGAGATTGACTCGTGACTCGTAGCCTTGCGATTTGGTTACAACCCTGACGTATGCAGTAATGCGAAAGAAACCAGCAGTCGGCAATTGTTAATGCATTACCAGAGGATTAACAGCTTGATTTATGCTACAGAGTGTTATAGCCTCTGCCTCACATTGGTAAAATATTAAAAACCCTTGTAATGTAGGATTATTTTATCTCCCCTGGGTGTGTGTCTAACTATAAAATGTAGGGAATACCATCACTGTTGCAGTTGCGGTGCTAGTGTCACAGTTGCAAAAGCTCAAGTGATGGTGACCATTTAACAATAATCGGGGCTGCATAAATTGAAAATGGTTACTTGAATTTATAGGAATGCCTTGGTATGTTTTAGATTCTTGTTTGGCCGACCGCTAAAAGTCAATTGGCTAGAGTGGATTGGAGCATTGTTTAGTAAAAGGTTGGGTACTTGGATATGTAAAACGAATTGCTTTTCATTCCGAAAGGAGAATTCGAAATTTATCAACCTACGTGTCCAGTTTTTTACTGGAATCGATAACGGCCTTTTCCGAGTAATTAAAAACCGTACCACCACGAGCGAGCAAATATTTATTTCACGCTTCGGCTAGAGTTCAACTTGAATTCGCCGTTTGAGACGGAATGATGCGTTTTACCGGTCGACTGGTCCCATCGTCCCGCTGAAGATATTCGGCTGAAAAAGCAAATCCGAATCTTGACAAAAACGAATAGAACAGCAAAATTTCAAGAACGGCCTTGCCAATTTTCAATAATATTGACGTTGGAGGTCAAGACACACATTTCGCGTTGAAAATTACAACAGAATAAATTAAGAAAGAAATATGTCATAAAATGTCGCGTTCAAAATTTGAAAAAATGATTTGCGGAAAAATTGCATTTTCATAAAATTTCAAATAAAATTTCAAATAAAATTTCAATAAAATTTGAAAAATTTACCAATAGAAACATTGCAATCTTATAAAATGTCGCGTGCCCAATTTGAAATATTGCTTTTCGGAAAAACTGCATTCTTATACAGTCTTGCCTTAAAAATTGAAAAATTTATTGAAAATCGTATTTTATAAAATGTCACGTTCGAAATTTGAAAAAATGATTTGTGGACAAATTGCATTTTCATATACGTCGCATGTCAAATTTGAAAAATTTCCTACCGGAAAATTGCAATCTTTCAAAATTTAGCGCGCATAATTTGAGACATTGATTTTTGCAAAAATTGCATTTTTATACGGTCTTGCGTTGAAAATTTGAAAAATGATTGAAAATTGTGTTTTATAAAGTGTCGCGTTCAAAATTTAAAAATTGGATTCACGAAAAAATTGCAGTTTCATAAAATGTGGCATGCAAATTTTGATATATTGATTTTTGGGAACATCGCTATTTTATATATAAAATTTGAGAAATGACGGAAAAATTGCATTTTATAAGATGACGATGTTCATAATTTGAAAAGGGTTACGTTACGGACACTTACCTGGGGAGAGGTACATGCAATTGCGACGAGGGAGAGCATAAGGCTGAAAGCGACGCGGAAGACTTGACCACGATCGGCAGATACTTGGGATCGGTTCTGAATAAAAATCAAAGTCAGATGCCCCGCCTAGGAAATCCTCATGGACAGCGGCATTAAACGCAGTGATAAGCTGATATTCTAAATTCACTCGCATAGCTACAATAAATAGGGATAATCAGTGTAATACAGGGTTGTAACCAAGTCACAAGGTTCCGAGTCACAAGTCAATCTCGCTTTTATAGTTTTGACTCGAGTCGAGTCATTTTCAATTCACCACCGAGTCAAGTCCGAGTCCAAGTCATCATGCAGAGGTTCAAGTCCGAGTCATGGTATTATGACTCGAGTCCGAGTCCCAAGTCATTGCGTTGACTGCTCAGTTTCCAGTTAATGTCTTGTTAAACCCTCTTTTATAACTCTGTTTGGTGATATCGCATTTATAGAATACTAATTTTCCTCACTTTTAACAGTTTCCGGTCGCATTTTAAAGTACCAGTGCCAATAGACAAAATCCCAATAGGGCGGTTACTTTACTATTCTTTGAAATTACAATAAAATGTCGGTCTTGGCCGTCTGAGTCTCGAGTCATATGACTTGGTTCGAGTCATGCGCAATGACTGGAGTCCAAGTCGAGTCAATACGCAGATTGACTCGAGTCGAGTCATTTTCGGGTTTTGAGAAAATGACTCTTGTTAAGTTGAGTCATCAGAAAATCGTGACTCGAGACATTACAACCCTGGACTCAACACATTCTGCATGGTCGCCCGACATATGAGCATCCGACATAATGGAAAACGGCAGTTCAGCGCGGGACGCTTCATCATGTGACTAAATAACCCAAAAACTTACCCTAACCCGAAACATAGCCCTGAAATTAACCCTTGTATATATCCTAATCCCAAACCTAACCCTAACCCAACCATAAATCGAACCCTAATCCATCCCTAAACCGTAATTTAACCCACATGCTCGAAGTAAATACTATGACTTGGACTAGACTCGAGTCAAATTGACTTGTGACTCGGTTACATCCATTGATTCAACTATAGACAACAAGATGAGACCATACCGCGGAGACGCAAACACTTTGCTCTGTCTCGCGATAGTCCAAACGTGTTCCATAGGAATAGCCCTGCCGCCTGACGTGACGCTGCTCAGCAGATGAATCCCGCGCCGGCAGAAAGATTCCAGTATCAGGTTACCTGCGCACAAGAAAAATTTGCTGTGAAATCGATCTGTTGCCTGAGTTAGAGTTGCATTTGCCTTTCTGCCGGTGGCTTGCATATTTCAACTCCCACGTGTGGAGGAGCGTGTTGTAGTAACGTGGTTGTTCAAAGTAGCTGAAGTATTTCCTGAAATGGAACAATTGAATAGTATATTGATATTGAAATGAACCCGAATATTTTCGGCTGACACTCGTCAGGGGTAATCGTCAATGACTAGTAGAGAATTCAAAAGAACATCGCATATCTACAATCGTAGCACAAAATAGGCACCAGCATGAAATGTCAAATACGAGAGCTATTTTTCCAGTCATTATTTGTTCAAATTTTAGACGAGAGACTTTACCAAAACAAGATTTTGACGCGATTATTTTTCAGATAATCATTTTCTTCAAATTGTAACCATTTTATAAATCATAATTTCGATAAATTAATTTTTTCAAATTTTGAACGTGATATTTTATAAACATAATCTTCACATAATTACTTTTTCAAACGCTAAACGCGATATTTTATAAAAAACACAATTTTTCGGTAATCAATTTTTTTCCCAAATTTTATACGAGAGACCTTATAAAACAAGATTTTGACGCAGATTAATTTTTTTCCCTTAATCAATTTCTTCAGGCACGAGATTTCATAAGAACAAAACTTTGACCTTTCGTTGATTGTTTCAAATTTTTGAACGAGAGATTTTATGAGAAAACAATTTTTCCAAGAAGGAATATTTTCAAATTTTCAACACGAGATTTTTTTTTTTCGTGAATGAAGTTTCGTCAAACGTTGAACGCGAGATTGTAAAAAAACTTAATTTTCTTCACAAGTTGATTTTTTCTAATTTTAACAACGCATGTATCTTGGACTGGTCCGTTCGCGAAAACTCACCTGGTCCCCTCTCCGCCTGGAAAGATTCTTTGAAAATGTCCTCGTCTGCTAAATTCGTCTTCACTCTCGACCAGCATCTGAATGTCGTTCACCGTCAGCGTGTCCAGCATCATTGTCATCACCTCAGACTGAAAGAGATTGCAAAACCACAATTCAAGACATACAGGAGACAAAATCTCTTCACCGAAAAATGCAATACCTCTGTAAACTGCTTATAATGGCGAGCGAAATATGTGTGTTTCGCCCTTGTGTCGCAGGTGATCTCCAAGCTTTCTTTTCTCTTGTCTTGACTGAACGTCGAGCTTTGAACCGCAGTTGCGCTGCGAAAAAGTTGAAATCAACGATCGCCATACAACCTAATTATTTCGGGGCTTTCTACCTTATTCTATCTGAGTTATAATCCCAATATTTAATCTAAAATCAGCGGTATCAAACTAAGAATGGTCTATTTCAGTGACACTCGACTGTAGGCGAGTGATAAACATCAACAAAATGACCTTACCACTCCAACTTTTTATTATTCCACAAACCCCCAAAAATCAACTCCAAACAGCACTATGTTTGTATCGGTAGGCTACTGGCAAATTGGCAATTGAAATGAACTTGCATGGTAGGATATTTCATCCCACGCGGCCATGCTGTTGATGTGAGTCCTGAAGTTTTAGCAGTTATGAAGTAAAACTGCCTTGTGATTTCCCTACTTTAAGAAAACTCAGGTTATCAATCATTTAGAGAGTTTAGAGATTTTGCGGATACCTTGAAAATGCTTGAGAACCACTGGTCTCTTTAAAATTAGGGTTACCATCAGGGTTGTAATGACTCGAGTCAAGATTTTCAGATGACTCGAGTCAATCTGTGTATTGACTCGACTTGGACTCGAGTCATCGCGCCTGACACGATCCAAGTCATATGACTCGAGACTCAGGCCAAGACCGACAATTCATTGTAATTTGAAGAATAGCAAAGTAACCACACTCTTGGGATTTCGTGTATCGGTACTGGTGCTTGAAAATTAGACCAGAAACTGTTAAAAGTTAGGGAAATTGGTATATTATAAATGCGAACCATTTGATATCACCAAACAGTGTTATAAAAAGTGGGTGTAACAAGACTTTAACTGGAAACTAAGCAGTCAACACAATGACTTGGACTCGGACTCGAGTCATAATACCATGACTCGGACTCGACCTTCTGCTCAATGACTTGGACTCGGACTTGACTCGGTGGTGAATTGACTTGTGACTCGGAGCCTTGTGACTTGGTTACAACCCTGGTTACCATACGTACTCCTTAAGTAGGATTTGTCCTCCTTTTTCAGATAATCGAAAACGTCCTCCTTTATAGCGTCGACCTCAGGCTAATGAACAGGTAGGCAATAATGACCTTTTTTTGGTCAACACCAGAGCAGTATTGTGATTTCCTGTAAAAATTCTAAAATCTGCAATTTTCCTGTCCAGGAATATGTCTTTTGTGATTTCTAAAAACTGTGTTCCTTTCTGGGTCCCAAAATATGGTAACAATATTTAAAAAGGCACAAACCTCCCGCATAATTAGATACCCGAGCAGTACGTATCGAAGCTCATACCATGTGGATAAAGTTATTAACATGGGGTCCGTGGACTCCTTGTGGGTTTGCGGAATAGTCTTAAGGGTGCATAAAAGGTCAATGTTGTAACTACAACTATATTAAGCTATAACAGTTTAAGAATCTACGGCCTATATGCAACATTCAACTCACCTGCTACTTGAGGGAGTAGGAGAATTGGACGCGATCACTTTTTTATCGGGAACCGGGAATCCCGCGAGATTAAACATGTCGGCGACCATTTGTCCTTTGATCTCCACGTCGAGGGGAGAATTCGAATGCAGACTGTGTGAGAGAAATACAAAAACAAAAATGTAGAAGCAAACTTTTTTAGAGTTTCAAACTTTACTGTCAATGAAATTGTTAATTCGTCTAAAAGTATGGTGCATAAGACTTTCTGCAGTCAAAAATTTCGGATTTGCGAAAACAGCCTGGACGGCGGGTGGCCCCAGAATTATTAACGAAAAACTAAAATAACTTCCCTTTCTGCGGGTTGGAATCGTTTCAAATTTGTTTCGCGTCATCTTTGTGGAAAATTCGGCAATTTCACGGGGGTACAGTAAAATTTGAAAAAAATTCTCAATTCTTATGCGATAAATACAAAATTGAATGATATGTTCATATTGAAATGAACCCGAAATTTCATGCTGGTAACATCATATTTTGTGTGTTCCTTCCAATTCTCCACAGATTGCTGACGATTACCCCTGACGAGTGTCCGCCGAAAATATTCGAGTTCATTTCGATATGAATATAATATTCAATTGTATTTTGAATTTATGTACCTCCAAAAAGCTTTTTTATATTCAAAATGTGTATAACTCCTGTGCGTTCACATCTACCAGTTGGAATTGAGCCAAATTAGGCGTGGAGCGTTATTTTAGGAAGTCTAACAAATTAATCAATGAATCCCCGGAATCCGAAAAATATGTTATTGAACAATCCTTTTACAATAGTTTAGTCTATATATACAATAGTATATTCATATCGAAATATACCCAAATACATTCGGCTGACACTCGTCAGCAGCTAGTAGAGAATTGAAAAGAACAATCGTATCAGCAATCATGACGTCACAGGCACAAAATTTTGAACAATCTCCGTTTCTTAAAGCGGGTATACAGCGTACCAACCTCGGCGATATGTTCACTTCCAAAATCCAAGGATGATAGCGATCGTCCAGCATGATGTCAAAGCCAAAAAGCTCATGACAACAACTTTTCCGACGGCAGTTCGCTTTGATAAGGCTGTTTGTGAAATGCTCCACGCTGGAAGAAATACGCAAAGGCCGTAGCAAGCAGGATTGTAATCAAGTCACAAGGTTCTGAGTCAAAAGTCAATTGACTTTTATAGTTTCGACTCGAGTGAAGTCGAGTCATTTTCAATTCAGTTCAAGAATGTTAAGACTCGAGTCCAAGTCATAGTGTTTATATATAGTGTTTGTATATAGTGTTTATCTATAGTGTTTATATATAGTGTTCATAGTGCTAAGACTCGAGTCCGAGTCCAAGTCATAGTGTTTATATATAGTGTTTATCTATAGTGTTTACATATAGTGTTTATATATAGTGTTCATAGTGTTAAGACTCGAGTCCGAGTCCAAGTCATAGTGTTCATATATAGTGTTTATATATAGTGTTTATCTATAGTGTTTATATATAGTGTTTATATATAGTGTTTATATATAGTGTTTATCTATAGTGTTTATATATAGTGTTTATATATAGTGTTCATAGTGTTAAGACTCGAGTCCGAGTCCAAGTCATAGTGTTTATATATAGTGTTTATGTATGTCAAAATTTTGTCAAAATTGGTCAAAAATTGTCAGAATTGTTTACAAAGTCAATATTTTTGGCAACCCGCATTTTGTTTGTATCGTAGAGGTTGCACTGTCGGTGAACTTATCATTTAACATCTTGTAGCTTACTTTATAGGCCTATAGTTGCAGACGGCCTATTACCTGCTAATTGTGAATCATCAACTGTCAAATGAAACAAACGGGGTTGACATGGTGTTATGAAATGGGTAATGAAATTACTGGCGTTCTTAAGCAGTAGATCTCACCTTATTATCGTTTTAATGACAATATCTTTCATCTGCGCCCAAATCTTATCGGTATTGACACCACGTTCCTGCAATTGCCCCCACAGCGCTTTCAGGCCCCTGAATAGTACAACAGAGAAACATAACATACTGTCTGGCCGCGTGCGGCTATAGAATCTCCCACCATTTGTGTCCTTGACAGAGATTAATGTCGTCGTTTTGCTGAAAATCGCCAGAGTGCTTGTTGATGCTATAGTTTGTGAGATGCATATATCGGTTGCTCAAGTGTTTCGACGAGGTTGAGTACCTGAAGATGGAATTCAGGGCTGGATGTTATAAGCAGAGTTGGTCAGTGGTAAGTACTGTACAGGCATTGCTTGAGTTTTTAACTGAGTTTTGAATATTTGTACTACTTCATTCGCAAAAAGGGTTGCGACAAAGTCACAAGGCCCCGAGTCACAAGTCAATCTCAGTTTTATAGTTTTGACTCGAGTCAAGTCGATTCATTTTCAATTCACCACAGACTCAAGTAAGTCCGAGACAGCTAATAGAGGGTCGAGTCCGAGTCCAAGCCATTATGTTCACTGTTCAGTTTTCAGTTCAATCTGGTCCAACCCCTTTTTTTCAACTCCGCTCGAGTGATATAGAATGGCTCGCATTTATAATATAGCCATTTTTCTCAGTCCTAACAGTTTCTGGCCCTATTTTCCGAGTACCAGGACTGATAGACGAAATACCAATCATGTGGTAACTTTACTCTTCAAAGTTACGACGAAACGTCTGTCTTGGCCGTCCTAGTCTCGAGTCATATGACTTGGTTCGAGTCATGCACATTGACCCGAGCACAAGTCGAGTCAATACAAAAATTGACTCGACTCGAGCCGAGATGAATCATCAAAAAATCGCGACTCAAGTCGAGTCATGACTCGAGTCATTACGACCCTGTATGCAACTGATAAATATATTCATATTGAAATACACAGTACACACACATATTTCCGTTGACACTCGTCAGGGGTAATCGTCAGAGAATTCAAAAGAACTTATATATTAAAAGTCGTATTAACTAATATGACGTCACCTGCGTTAAAATTCGAATATTTGAGCACATTGCACTACTTTTAGATTACACACAAACTTCTTGTGTTGATACAAACTAAGTCCGCGGATTTTGATAAAAGTACTATTCACGCAAGCGGTTATAGTTTTTGACGAAATTAATAGTTTTTTAAGCAAAACTACTTAATTGTGACACGTTCGATGTTGTAAAAAAGACAGTAGCTTTGAGATATCTTTCTATCAGGTCTAGATGTGAAATAGTCATAGCAACAAGATACAGTCACATGCAACTTTGGTAAAAATAAATGCCGGAAGTACGCGTTACTCACTTTGTGGTAGCGAAACGCACGAGCCCATCGTCGAAGAGGTAGATGCGTAATGGATCGAAAGACGAGACATAAACATAAAGTCGAATATCAAACTTGAATCCGTTGAGTAGCAGAGGCTTCGATAAATACCTGAAAATTGCAAGTCTCTCAAACACCGCAGCCTAAAATTTGAAAACAGATTTATCAACTCAGTACAGTACCGTATTACTTACTTCTGCACAAGAACGGGTTTCCTGGTTGGTATTTGATTCCATTTGTGGATGAGCTTGATGCCAATCCCACGAGCGGACGCCGGCTGAATAAACATAAGACATGGATAAAACAAATGCAAAAATATATTCCGATATCAAATTCTTGAGATTTTAGTTACCGGTTTGATGATGAATTTTTGCTTTGAGCCGCCTTCCTCAAATGCCGTTTTCAGCAACTTTTTGTCCCAAGGCAAAATGTACGATTGCGGCACAAAAGCAAATTCTTTTTTCCCGAATTTTGCCTGATAATGATCGAAGGAAAGTATTTAGCCATTTTAGCACCCTTACCGCCTTGCAACTTACTGCAATGGGCATATCACTAATACCAATTGGACATCACAATACCAAAGCAACTGACCTATGGTCAGAATTCTCCCATAAAAAATAGCCTGCAGCAGGGTTAGGGCTAGGGTTAGTTTCGGGGTTATAAAGTCACATGCTCAAGTGACGCATGGTGAAGTGTTGCATGCCCAACTGTCTTTTTTCATTGTGTTACATCTTCAAATCTCCGGCAATCAACACACATATCAATGTCATACCTGCATCCTCGACAAATTTCGCCACAATCTGTCTTTTCTGCCGAGCTGGAACGAGCCCGGAAAATGATTAATCTGAAGACAAAAACGGAAAAAAATCGGTTACCAGTTTTTTTTCAATCAATTTATTTCGCCTACCTTTTGATACTCCTTCAATGATCTGAAACCGCTGGCTTTCATGTGCTTCCCGAAATATCCGATCCAATCATAGTTTTCTTAAAACAGAAATACTATCGTGCCGGCGACTTCATATATTTGTTAATATACAATGTTCATTCCCATTCTCTACTAGTTGCTGATGATCAACCCTGACGAGCATCAGGCGAAAATATTCAAGTTTATTTCAATTTTGAATATATAGGGTCTAATTCAATTGTATACTAACACATAATATATATATAATACCGAGAATAGCATTCAGCAAAGTGTTCAAATCTCTGAAGCAGTGGTTCTCAAACGAGGTGCGAACGAGCCCCAGGCCCCAGGAGTTCGCTGTGCCAGTCTCAGGGGTTCAGTCAGGGTCGATACGCACATCCAACTCACGCAGTAGAAATCACACTGATTTGAACTAATTTTGATTTCGATGTCTTTTTTTTGTGTGAAAACCGCGTTTTAATGGTTTTGTAATTTTCACGCTGTTGTTGATGCACGGTTCATTTGTGCACCAGTGTTCTATAGTAATGTTTTTGTGACTATTAGAAAATTCGGGGTTCGCCGAAGACTCGCAAATTAGTGTACGGGTTCACCGGGTTAGTAAGGTAAATACTTATACTTATACAGTAAAGGTTAATAACCTCTGCTCTAAGGTACAAGAATGCAAATTCACCACAAAATTTTGTACATACTTTTGGAAGGCTTGAACCCAGATCTGGCGACAGTGTTCCTAACGACGATGGGAGTGATCGGGCTCATTTTCCACTTTAAAAGCTTTCTGATATGGGACGGCAACGGTTCCACTGTAAAGGAAGTGGTTCCAGTGAAAAAATAGCACACTCATCCTAAGCCAGTGGTTCCCAACCGGGGGGAATTCCACCATGGATGGAATGTTGAAATTTTCAGGGGGGAATCTGTCTCAAGTTTTTTAGGGGAAATCTGGCTTTGGCATTGCATCGGTAGATACACTGGGTTCACAAGGTTTATTGATTTTTATGGTATAGAACTGTCTAGTAGAAATTAGTTCTTTACAACTGTATGTTTCTTTGGCGGATTTCAAGCTAGGTGTCTTCCGTAGATATTGCACCCCTGGTAAAGTGAGGCTCACGAGACGATTTTGCTAGCTCTGCGACAGCATCTCAACCAAATTGCTAGGCAGGAAAACGTCAAGCCGAATTCGGCACAAGGCCGCTAGTGAAATTGTTTAACTTTTTAAGCCAACATATGAGCTAACGTGAAAAGCATACCGTACCCAATTCATTGATTCAACCCAAGTCCATAGCAAGCGGACTTGGTGATTTATTATTCGTCAGCGGCTACCCGACCGGTCAAAAACAGGTCAAATTTGACTGTACTTTACCAAAGTTTAGTGCGCATTCGCCATAGTTCGGACATATCTGAATATGTTTGGCCATTAATTGCTCAGTCAACAAATGGTTACGCGTTAAAAAGCACATTTTTCTAGTCACAGGCGACTTTTTCATAGGGGGGGGATTTTTAGCTCAAATATCGGTCAAGGGGGGCACGAGACGAAAAAGGTTGGGAACCACTGTCCTAAGCCATCTGTTTGCCTCGACTTTGTATGCCACTGTCAACACATTTGACGATACGACTATTGATTTGCAAAGTACTTTTCTGAAATTTCAACCTTTTCGGCCAACCGGCCACACGAAACGTACTGCGCTAATATGACTCGAGTCCAGTGCTTTCTAAAGACTTGACTCGACGCGAACCACCGAACCAGAGCTGCAACCAAGTCACAAGGTCCCCAGTCACAAATCAATCTCCCTTTTATAGACACTGCCTTTATAGCTGTCGTGAAGAATTTCAATCAATATACGTCGCTCACGTTGAATTATAATCCCACACTACACTAAATGGAGCATTCTCATCAAGTTTCATATGCAGCCAGGGTAACACATATTGTTATAGCAGTTAGAAATCCCATTTCAACAAGTACCTTTCTCATGTTTCGTGCCAAAGTTGATGACCGGCGGACAGTTGCTGAAAATACTTTTGGTCAGACCCGGCTTGACAGTAGTGTCGTCGAGAGAGCCCCGGTGACTGTCTCCGATAACAGACGTCCTGGCCGACTCTGACATTTCTAAAAAAACAAGTTAAAACGTCAAAAATTGAATCAAATTTTCAAAATTAAACAAGGGTCACACGGATATTTACCCTGATCCAAAGTTGAGACTTTAAAACTTTTAAAATTTATTGACTATTATTCACTTCTAGGTGTATTCCCAGTAGGGATAATTTTTTGGGTATAGTGGCTCTTCGATATTAAAATCAGCTTCACACATTGCAGTCAACATAACAAAGTTACCTCAATGCCACTGAAAACTGCTAAAACTAAGAAAAAATCTTACAAGGCCAATATATGTTCGAACGAGAATGAAAACTTTACATAAAGTTAATTTACTCAAGATTTGTAAATGGGACATAAGTCACTTTAATACCACTGTGACGAATTGTGGTAATCAACATAAATGTTTATTTTTATCATAAATTCTCTTTCTTAAATGACTTACTTCTGTTTATGACATGTAAAAATCAGTTGTAGTGACGTTCCCAAGTTTTTTTTATGCATATTAACACTTTAAGAACAAATTCCAAAAATTCACGACCTTGAAATATGTAGATTGTAGGTGTTATTTGTTTCAGTGACTGCAATGACTTTTTTTCCGGATTCTGGGGATTCGCTGATTCCCTGCATACCAAATTTGGCTCGATTCCAACTGGTAGATGTAAACGCACTTGAGTTTGAAAATTTTGAATTTATTTATATAATATAATATATAACCTATGAAATGGTTAAGTTGTTTAAAAGAACGATGCGGGAACAATTTTTTCTCACTTCAAACCGATAGAAGCGAAGTTACTGCAGTTGACAATTTTGGATGAGCAAAAATAGCCTGGAAGGTGGGTAATTCCAGAATTATTAATGAAAAACTCAAATAACTTCGCTTCTATGGGTTGCAATTGTGTCAAATTTGTTTTGCATTGTTTTTGTAAACAGCTCAACAAATTCATTGGGTTGACAGTAATATTTGAAATATTTTTTCAAAATAAATTAAAAATTTTCAAACCGCTGTGCCTTTATATCTACCAGTTGGAATCAAGCCAAATTTGGTCTGCAGCGTTGGCAACCTAACAATTTAAGCAGTGAATCCCTGGAATCTAAAAATGTATTTTTGAACAAGCCAAGCTCAGTCAATTAACAAAGTTCAACAGCATATGAACAAACCTTCCGACTCCAGTAAATTGTCATCATCTTCCAAATTAGCGATGGCCGTGTCGTCCACGCAATCAATGTCATTATCGTCCAGACAAAAGTCACCTTGACTGCCGCCAATGTCTTCGTGCTAGCAACAAAGGCTCACTCTTAACTATGTCAACAAACTCAAGGCGGTCCTAGTAAGACAACTACACAATACCTACTGACAGACTCACGGGAGGCGTTAAGGGATGTTACTGTATTAGTGTATTATACACAAGGTGTGTCGATCAACTATAAAACCTTTGGGGTGATGACAGGCTGGGTTAAGTTTAGAGGACACTATACATACTACATCTATCAATAGTTTGCAATAACAATAAAACCGTGGCAGTGGACACTACAGACTATAAAGCCGCCGGTCTCGCCCATAAAGCATCACCAAAGGCAGTATATTTATTGTGAGTCAATTCAATTCTTTAGTGTGAAAGAACTTCTCCGCATTAGTGTGAAAAGCTTTGAATTCTAGGGACTACCTTTGTAATTTGTTTATGATCGGCCGCTACGCCTTATCATTATGCTTCTGTGTTCGTTGTTTGTTATTATTCATGGTAAATGCCGGTTTTAAAACACTCCATTACGAAAATTCGACAATATCTACTAGATTCTTTTTGCAGAGCTTCTTGGAGGTACAGAACTTCAATATACGACTGAATAATATATTTACATTGAGATAAACCCGAATATTTTCGGCTGACACTCGTCAGGGATAATCGTCAGCAACTAGTAGCGAATTGAAAAGAACATTGTGCCGTATATCAACAACCGTATTATCAAATTTTTGAGATATTTGGTGATGGTGATATATGTATAAAGTTTTGAAAAAAACGAACTAGGAATACCGGTCTGAAATCATTCTCAAAATCTGATCTAGCCTATGTATTTTTTCAATTTCCGTAAATTTCCGTTGAACAAAATTCAAGTTGACATTGTGTTCGATAGTCCAATTAATGATCAGCTTTGCTATACTGCTCCCTGTACAGTAGAAAATCCTACATAATACCGGCTAAGCCCAAATAAGAACCATTCAGAAGGTCTCAATTACAAAGGCCGATAGGCGGTCATCAACATCCTTGAAGCGGACTACGCGTTCTCAATGGCCCTTCAAAAAGCGATGAGCAATGATCTGATGTTAATTGGAAAATACGGCCAGTCTGATTAATCATGGTGGATGAAACATGGATACAGTAGCCTATCGTACTTAATGATCCTTCAAGAAAGTATAGTAAAGGGAAAAAAAGATGCCCACACAACACAAGAATGTTAAGAACCACACGAAATGAGGATGGTAAATGTATGTACATTAGGGCTCTTCAAAAATGACTTTTTTCCTTAAATCGCACTGGCTACTTGATAAAATTGTTAGGTTACCTAGTTTAAGCCTACACACCAAATTTGGCTCAATTCCAACCAGTGGAAGTGGAGTTATCGCCGTCGAAAAATTACCATTATAAATAAAATAGTATTTACGGTGACCAATTCTTTAATTATTTATTCAAATCCAAATTTTTCGAAGGCGATAACTTCGCTTGTACTGGTTGAAATTCAACCAAATTTAGTGAACATCGTTTCCATATAAACTTTCATGGGGTGAACAGAAAATTTTCAAATTTTTTTGTTATTTATTTTTATATAATAAATAGAAACTTTCTTCTCCTGTAGCAATGCGGCTACTGGTTGGAATTGAACCAAATTTGTTGCGTAGGCTTAAATTAGGTAACCTAACAATTTTATCAAGTAGCCAGTACGATTTGAGAAAAAAAGTCATTTTTGAATACCCCAAATGTACAGTGAGCCTGGCTCGTTGCGCACGATACAGCTCTGCTGTATCATTTAAAAAAGCAGCAATTAAATTATAATTAGATAAATGGCATTTCACTCTAGTTGGTCTAACCAGAGAGCTAGAATTATGTAGTTGTCCAATACTGCCTGAAACTTATCATTACATCGAATAGGCATAAGCAAAGCAAATACACCGGAGTTTAATGCTTCATATCGTTGCCGGCTGAATAAGCTCTTGCTGTTTGAAGTTTGAGATTTATTGATGCCGGAGATGGGAAAGTAAATTGAAGGTTCCATAAATATCTATAAAGCAGGCGACGAGACTTGGAAGAAGTATTGTCTGTTGCTATTTGCTAATACAATACAAATTGATAATACAGTACAAATCGACTATCATTATAGTAAGTACTAGACACAGGCTAAGAGTAGGCCTAATCCAATAATATGTAATTAGGAGTGAGTGCCCTAGTAATAATGTGGTAGCCTACATCTCAATGTAATCTACTAACCAACTAATCGATAATAGTGCTGAATTTGTCCATTCGATCCTGTTAATTTTCGCGCGAATGTAAATGCTCCCTCAACATAGGCCTGATGACTCACATATTCAATTTTTACAAATGAAAATTGGCCAATCATTGCAGAAAGGGGCGATAGCATAAACAGTTATTGAGTTATTTACAGCAAGTCACGAAATGAGTCCTTAAAGTCTTAGAAATAAGTTTGAAAATATATGATATCAGAGAGCAAGGCTGTCATAGTAAAATTATAGTAAATACCATCATGTTTATTGACGATTGTGGCAAATCTAGTAGAAGAGTTGACGTTACCAGTATTATTTAATCATGTTTACTAAAAGTCACACTGTGAATGTGATAAATGATGAAACCAATGCTACAATGTTAATAACATGTCATTTATCAATCTGTAGGGAACAGAAAGTTATTGCGATTGTTAAAACGCTTGAGTTACTCTGTTTGGTAACAAACGCCGGATAACTGCTGGCAATCTGATACTAATCCGTACCGGCGAGAGCAGACAAAGGTCTAAAACAAATCTTTGATTGGATAAGGTTTCACGAAGTATTGAAGGCGAGGGACCTTTGTTAGATAATCATATTTCAACACAATAACATCGAAGTAAGGTATCCGGTGGGAACAATAGCGCGTTATGAGGATGTTAATTAAAGGTTAAGTTCCTGATTCGGTGACATACCATTTCACCTTCCGCGCATGCCTCTAATTCATCGTCGTAGACTCCCGTGTCTTGCGTAAGTACGGAGACGCTCTCGTCATCCTGACATGTATCGGAGGTACCGGTGGAACGATCCATCTCAGAAAAACGAGACCTAGAAATTTGATAAAATATAGGATGCATTTCCCCTGTGTCACATCAATTTCTTAATACGACACATTTTAATCACACAAACACAGAATTGCTTCTACAGAACTTCAATATATATACAATTTAAAATCATATTCACACTGAAATAAACCCGAATATTTTCGGCTGACAATCGTCAGGAGCTAGTAGAGGATTGGAAACAACACTGCATATCAACAATCGCATCATCAATTATGACGTCACTGGCATGACATTTCGATTAATCGAAGCGAGAAGATCGCTTGAGCTCGAAGTAGGCCTACTATTTTTAGATGGTACACAAACTCTCGTGACGACATGAAACTTGCCGTCTCAATAATTTACTTTTTGTTTTCCAAAATATTCTTACATTTGTATATTGAAGTTGTGTACCTAAAAGAAGCTATTCTTACGTTACAAGTTTTTCCGAAATCTAGTACCAAATTGGCCTATGGCCTACATCTTATCACTGGCAGAGTCTCATACCGAGACTATTGTGGTTGGAGCGTAGAAATGGCGGTAACGATCATATCAACAATCAGCAATCAAACTATTTGACATCAACGTTACAAAAAACTTCAGAGAATTCAGATCCAAAAAACATACACTATTACTTAACCACCACACTGTGCTGGCACCCTGTCTGCTCTGTCTGGGATGGGAAATGTAGGTGCACGTAAGCAAAATAATCTAAACCTCTCCCAACAATAAAGTCTATTGTTGAAAATTCTACTTCAAGACATGATTTCTCCCAATGAAGAAGTTCAAATCTAGCTGACAAGAGGGGCGGGTATATTTACTTTGCATGTTGAGGAGATTTCAGGCCTCGACTCGGACCACAACTCACGATGATTTTGAAATTTATGAAGATTGAGGTATCATATGTGAGCAGTAGGGTTGTTCAAAATTAACTTTTTTATTCAGATTTTCGCGGATATTAGCTAAAATCGTTCGGTTGGTTAAAAAACGTTGCACACCAAATCACACTCAATTCCGACTGGCAGAAATGAAGCTATCAGAGTTGTAAAACTTTGAATTTATCATAAATTTGTTTTTTTTTAATTTTACTGCCTACCCCCATGGAATTGTTTAGAAGCTAAGTTATCGGGGTTAAAAATCGTGGATTTGAAAAAATAGTAGGACTATATATTTACTGTGGGTAGCCCAAGTATTATTAATGGGAAACTGGAATTGAGTCAAATTTGCTTTGCAGAGTTCGTGTAGACAACTTACCAATTTCATGGGTTAGCCAATAAATAATTTTTAAACATTTTTCAAATTTTTTCTATAAATTAGAAATTTCCAAGCTCTAATATCTTCACTTCTACTAGTTGGAATTGAGCCAAATTTGGTGTGCAGCGCATTAAAAAGACTGTATTTTAGTGCAATAAATGAATTGCAGATGTGCTATACTGCAGTAATTGGCAAGGAAGCATTTTTACCTCAACAATTTGATTTATTCTGCTTAACTTACCATTTTGTTCTACAAGATGGATGCCATCATACCAAAGTCAAAGTTGAGTGTCTATGAATCTAACATGGCGTTGGATGAGTGGAATTTCCATTGTTATTGCGTGGATGTGCGCTGTTTCACCCAAATCACCCATCTTGTGTTGAAACGAGCAAAGCAACGGACCTGGACAACTAGATACGGTAATTCTAGTTTTGTGTGATTAGAATAACTTCACTGAAATGCTGATACCGTAATCTAATTTGTGAAATGTTCCTTCGTTCTAATTCTAATCTAGTTTACGAAATGTCTCTAAGGTCTCATTTTAATTCTGATGTAATTTCTGGATTTCCTGTAAATGCTATACAGGTGAATTATACAATGCAAAAAGAGCCAAGCTTGCCGCGCAGACATTTGTCATTCTTGTACTAATGAGGATAACCTCAGATTTGATAGAAATTGAAGTTCATGCAATGCCCACATTTTCACGAATTCAGTTTAATTCTAATTCTAAACTAACTTGGAAAAAATGTGTAGCTATAATTCTAACTCTAATGAAATTTGGAAATTTTCGACACCTTCCTATCTGTTCATTGTATCGCAGTTTTGCAGTGTTTTGAAATGATGAAAATATTAATAAACTGATACTGAAGAGCTTCTTAGAGGTACAGAACTTCAATACACAATTGAATAGTATATTCGTATTGAAATGAACCCGAATATTTTCGGCTGACACTCGTCAGGGGCAATCGTCAGCAACCAGTAGAGAATTGGAAAGAACAACTCATATTTCGTGATACGATTGTTGATATACAATGTTCTTTCTTATTCTCTATTAGTTGTTGAAGATTACCCCTGACGAGTGTCAGCCGAAAATATTCGGGTTCATTTCGTTATGAATATAGGCCTACTATTAAACTGATACCGTTACGGCTGAGAATTTTCTAGTTGTCCAAGTTTGCAAAGTAGCCTAGGCTACTGTATATCGCATCATAACCCAACGCCAGGAATTGCTAAACTTTCTCCGAATTTAGCGGATATTCCTTCAAATTAACGCGAGTTTTTCCTCCATTCCGAGCCAAATGAAGCAGTCGTCCGAGACTCCGAGTTATCCGGTGTCCGAATTAACCAGATTCAACTGTATTTAGATTCACACTAATATAGAAACGTAACATCGCTC